>NW_027222411.1:0-499521 GCF_014235925.2 Colletotrichum truncatum | reverse complement strand
TGTGGGTGGCAGGCCTCGCCGGCCCGTCACGTGGGCTGACGGCCGCCACCACTGGTCTTAGCCAGCCTCCACAGCCCTCTAGCCAGTTAGTTAGTTCTTCCAACCAACAACACCACTTTTCCCATTCTGAGCGTTCTGTGCTGGTTTCGCCCACAGGTTATGAGCCCAGCGTTATTCTTTCGGAATAACGTCGTTTTACCCATTATTCTACTCGTCTGTCAATTTTCTATTGATTCACGAATTTTTGCGATTTTATTCGCTTTATTTACCCTTCTGTGCGATTTTCTCGCTTTCTTTCCTTCCTCTTCGCTGACGAATTTCACTTTCTGACGCGACATTGGCTGCCTGGCGCGCACGAATATCACGTGGCACGCGACCGACCACCACAACCCACTGGTTTTCACGAACACCACGGTCAACAACAGACTTTTCAGTCACAACTACAACTTTTACTTCGATTCCTCGTTTTTCACGAGAATTCAACCATTTCAGCTTCGGTTTTTCGAACCAGCCCATCAGTTTCTCGTATCTTCTACGAGTATTCATTCTTCCCTTCGATTCACCGTATTTCTACGGTCGGATCTCACAATTCCACCCATTTCTCGTGTTCTTACGCAAGATTCTCCCTCCTACACAATCCAACAGCACGCGTAGGTGGCAGCGAAAGTAAGCCATCTAACGTACAGACACGCCTCCAAAGCTGCGGCCTCGGAGAAACGCCTGTGATCGAGGTGCGACTATAAGTCTGTCCCGCACTGTTGTGATACCCTCACTTTCACTTCAAGATGTCTCAAAACGACTTCAAGACCGTCTTCACGCCTCTTCCTCGCCTGAAAGGTGAATCCAACTGGAACACATGGCGCATGCTTGTTACAGCGACCCTGCGAGGATACGACTTCGAGATATTCCTCGAGACTGACGTCCCTCGCCCTGCTGACCCTATCGCTGCAGAGGAATGGAGAAAGAACCGTAACGTCACGAATGGTCTCCTCATGAACGCCAGCGAATCGGTTCTTGACAGACTCTGCACAGCGGGTTGGGTTGACGATGGAAACCCTTACGAATTGTGGCAGGCGCTCGAGAAGCACATTCCGAGAATCTCACAAGACGCCACAGCTGCCCTTGTTGACGAGTTTGCCAAGACCACCGCCAACGATCACAAGACTCTTCACGATGCCCTCAATCGCTGTCACCACCTCAGAAAGCGTATTGAGACCATTCACGGTCGTCTGCCAGACTCCTTCCTCGCTGTTTTCCTCCTTAACTTCTTTAAGGACCGACTTCCCGATACGTACAAGCATTTCACATCGAAGGGCGCCACCCATCCCACGTGGAATGAGGTGGCTGATACGATTTACACGCTTGCCCAAGACGAGGATCAAAAGCGCAGTTATGCCACTATTCGCAACACACCTGGAGGCAAGTCTGCTGGCAGTGGGGTCCTGCCTCTCCAGCCGTCACCACCACCGTCACCTCCACTGTCACTGCCTCCAAGGAAAAGAAGAAGTGCGACCACTGCAACTGTGATCACGAGACCACAAAGTGCTATGTCGCCCACCCCAATCTCATCCCTCTACACTACGTCAACCGGGATAAGTTGATTGAAAAAGCGAGAAAGCACGTGTGTGGCGATCGCTGCCGCTGGGATCAGCCTACTTCTGTTGATGGCACCCGCCAGACTGTTGTCAGAGCGTCACCTGCCATCTTGGGTCAGTCTGCCCTTGCCTCCATCGCCAGCCCAGCAGTTTTCACTGCTGCCCGCGATGACCTCATCACCCGAGACGATATCGTTCTCGATTCTGGTTGTACTACTTCAACCTTCAACAACTTGCGATATTTCGTCAAGTACGCTGAAAAGAGCGATTTGACACCTTCCACTTCTGCCTCCGGCGCCCCAGTCCGGTCACTTGGCGTGGGCACCGTCTTCTTCCAGACCCAAGACCCCACCAACCCTGACGTTATTCACGATTGGACACTTCACAACGTTGAGTACAACCCTTCCAGCCCAGCCAACTTACTGAGCCCTGGAAAACTTCGTCGTGATCACGTGGAATATGATTGGCAGACCTCAAGCCTCATACACGTGACACAGCGCACTTCCCTTGCCAAAGTTCATTGGGTTTCTGACGTCTGCGTCGTTGAGACTCATGATACTGGAAATCACGTGCCTCGAGATATTGCTGTCAGCCTCGCCGCCTTCCGGGCTACCCAGCGACCGTCTCTTGAACTGATGCACCGCCGGCTGGTTCACGCCCACCCATCACGTGTTGTGGAGGCTTGCCGCCGTGTTGGCATTCGGTTCACAACGTCAGAAATTGACGCTTTCTTCTGTGAGTCTTGCCATCTCAGCAAATCCACTGAACGGATTAGTCGAGACCACCCACTTCCACTTACGAGTATTGGCGATGAAATTCACCTTGATCTCGTTGGTGTTCTTCCCCTATCAACAAAAGGGAACCGTCAGGTTCTACACCTCATGGATAAGTATAGTGGTTACCACTGGGTTGTTTTTCTGCCCAACCACAAGTTTGCCACCATCCTGGCAGCTATCAAGAAATGGGATACTGAATTCTACAGTCTCACCGGCCTCAAGCCCAAGGTTTGGGTTTCTGACAATGCTCCCGAGCTAATCAAGGTTTTCAACGACCCCTACTTCGAGGGTACTCGCCACAACACGACTATTGCCTACACGCCTTCCATGAACGGTACTATTGAGCGTGCTGGTCGTACCATCGTCGAAGGCGCCCGGACACAGCTGATTGACATGTCCCTTCCAGAGGAACTGTGGGATTACAGCATCGATTCGGTGACTCAGATTCTCAACCTCTTGCCCACACCCTCCAAGGGTAACTTGAGCCCTCACGAGATCATGGCGAGAGAGCTGAACTTGGCTGCTGAACGTGAGGCCCCCCACATTGAACATCTCCGAACGTTTGGCTGTGCTGCCTACGTACACAAGAAGGGCCCTCGACGCCCTATGCGCTCTGCCAAGATGGAACCACGAGCAATCAAGGGATTCCTCGTCGGTTACGGTTCTCTTCGTGGCCACATTTACTACGTTTACCTGCCTGATCGAAAGGAGGTTATTCGCTGCAGAGATGTTCGATTTCGTGAGGAACCGCACAAGACAGTGTTGCCTCCAACTACTGGCACACCCAACATTGATGAAATTGAACATGATGCTGCGTTTGTCGAACCAGATATCATCATCCAGTACACCATCCGTCAGAAGCCTATTGAAGGTGAAAAACCCGTGACTGGTGATCCCAAACCAGATGAGACCATCGTTGAAAAAGCGATGGCACCCACTGATACACATCTCATGTCTCCGCCACCAGAGAACCTGTTGGAGACCACTGCTACACCTCGTGACAGCATTACTAACGAATTGAATGATGACGAATTCGTCGCTTCCGTGGAAACAATGGAAACTGATCACCAGGACCCTGATTCCCTCTCCACGATTGTTGAGGAAGCAACGAGTCAACCGGCAGAGTCCTCTCGACCTCGCCGCGCCTCAGCCCAGCGACCACCTGGTCACTACCGAGCCGCCAGTGGCGTACGCTCCTATGCTAAAAAGACTTTTCTATCTGCTGACATTCCAGCTTCACTAACTTCTCGTCAATTCTCTCTCAGCGTGCTTTCTGCTACTGCCCTTTCGAAAGTCCTACCCGACGGCGTGGTGATCCCGAAGTCCTACCGTGAGGCGCAGAAGAGCCCACAGTGGCCCCAGTGGGAACAAGCCTTCGAACGAGAGATGACTCAATTCACGGAAAAGGGGGTTTACGAAGTCGTTTACCCACCACGTGACGCTAAAGTCCTGCCCGGCAAGTGGGTATGTGACATCAAAACCAACAAAAACAACGAAATCGTGCGCTACAAGGCCCGATATGTGGTTTGTGGAAACCACGAGAAAGGTGACTGGTCATCGCAAGAGGTTTACGCTGCAGTTGCCTCTGCCACCGCAACCCGCCTTTTCTTCGCAGTTGTCGCACTTCTCGATCTTGAATACGAAGTATATGATTTCGACACTGCTTTCCTAGCCGCCTCGATTCCAGAGGGGGTTAAGGTGTACGTCCGGCCCCCCGCTGGCTACGCCACTGCAGACAACAAGGTTTGGCTGCTCCACAAGGCACTCTATGGATTGAGAAAATCACCACTTTGGTGGTTTCGACTTATCAAGGGTGAAATGGAACGAATTGGCTTCACTGCTGTTGATGGGGAGGTTTGTCTCTTCGTCAATCACAAGATTAAAGCGTACGTTCTTATGTACGTCGACGACAACGCCATCGCCGCTCCCAACAAGCAAGTCATGATGGAAGTTCGTCGTCTCCTCGAGAAGGTCTGTTCTCTTAAAGACCTCGGCGAGGCTACCGATTTTCTCGGTTTCCAGATTGAACGCGACAGAGCTGCCGGTAAGATTTTCGTTTCCCAAGCCAAGTACGCAAAAGCAGTGCTTCAACGATTCGACTTTGATGGTTTGAGTGCTGTCAAGACGCCTATGGCGACCACTGACGATCTGCCCGTCACCTGGGACAAGAACGAGTGCTCGCTTGACGAACAACAACTTTACATCGAACAAACCGGCTGCCTTAACTTCCTGGTGGCTGGAACTCGCGTTGACATGGCCTACACCGTCAGTAAATTGTCACAGGCGAATTCAGGGCCTTCTAAGGCCCATCTTCGTGCTATTAAGCACTTATTCCGATACCTCAAGGGCACCGTTTATCTCGGTATTGTACTTGGAGGCATCCCCACGATCAACGAGTTGGGGCTCTACGCTGCTGCAGATGCCTCTTTCGCTGACAACAAGCCATCACGAGTCTCGACAGGTGGTTACGTCGTCTTCCTCGCTGGTGCGCCGATTGCTTGGAAGTCAAAGAAACAGACTTTCGTGACTTTGAGCACTACGGAGGCTGAATTCATCAATCTCACACCTACGGCAATTGCTGTGAAGTGGATCAGACGTTGCCTCTCCCAACTGCTCGGCAAACCCATCACCACGCCTACTATCATGTTCACTGACAGTGCCAACGGCTACGACAACGTCATGAACCCACTCAACGAGGCACGAACCCGCCACATCGACGTCCGATACAAATGGATCATACAGGAGGTTCACACTGCGAAAAGCATCGAACTCCGACTCATCAAGGGCGCTGATATGGCCGCCGATGGACTCACGAAGCCACTGGTTGCTGTCAAACACAAGGAATTCGTTCGTTTGTTGGGCATGGCGGAGGGATTGGATTGAGAGGGGGATTTTGAGACTGTGGGACTATTGATATTGAGACTTCGGGATTCGGAGGATTTCACGGCCTCCTATTGGCCAGGTTTAACCGGTAATTGACCGAGTTTTCTAATAGTTGAGAACTCCTCGGATTTGGAGGATTTGGGACTTTTCCTGTATTTCCTATTATTCTACTGCTTTTTCGCTGAGGAGTCTGAGAGGGGGTGTGGGTGGCAGGCCTCGCCGGCCCGTCACGTGGGCTGACGGCCGCCACCACTGGTCTTAGCCAGCCTCCACAGCCCTCTAGCCAGTTAGTTAGTTCTTCCAACCAACAACACCACTTTTCCCATTCTGAGCGTTCTGTGCTGGTTTCGCCCACAGATTCAGACACTCAGTCATCCTCCTCATTCACACTTTTCGTCGCATACTAACTGACCATTGCATGGGTTCCAACTTGGGCCGCCATAACCAACCACATCCTAGTTTGTCTAATAACTTCATCTCATCGTGCTGCACAAACTCCCAAGTCACCCGTAATCTCACTTGACCTCACCATATCTTGAGGGCAGCCCATGCACCACTCAAAACGCCTCCTACTCGCTTCTCCTTGCCATACCTCCCTTTCTCTCGGTCTGTCCGTTTTCTCTCCTGAGCTCTCCCATGCATCAAGCCGCTCCTTGCGCCTACGGTGGCTAGGTAGTTCAACAATGCGATCGTCAACATCCTGCCTCGTTCGTAAGGTCTGAATCCTCGCCTCCACGTCCACCGCCTCACCATTTAGTGTGGACAACAATATATCAAATCCATCATAGTACCAATGAGTCCGCCGGGGACTCCAATCCGCAGCGTCTTCCTTCTTTTCTTCATCCGTACTCCTCGTCCTTGCCGTTGTGATGAATCCAGACTGTGTGATTTCGTGAAACTCGGCGTAAAATGCCGTTCTTGCGCAGTGAGCTGCCTCTGCATTGGCAATGCTGGAAGATACCGTGTCGAAAAAGCCATACGGCGGGGCCTGTGAACTTCTTGAAGTTAGTTGAAAAAGCGAAAAGACAACATCTTCAATCCAGCTATACCAACGTCAGCCATTGGCCTTGGCTTCGTCTCATGGGTAGGCACCGTTTGTCAGACTTACACTGGCGTACGTGATCCAGGGGATATTTCGTTTTTGGCTTCGGTTCGGGTTTACGCTCGACCGGCAGCAGTCAAGATTTCAGTAACCAAACCCGCATGTTCGCATGTAGATCAGCAGTTATGGCAAGGCATTTTTCGATTTGTCCGAGGATCGTCGTTATCCTCATCGTCGTCAATAACGGTAACAAGATCGTAGTTTACGATTATGCCTGTGTCGTCGAGATGGTCGGGGCCTGTGGTTGCATGGCCATGACAGGAATGAAGCTTCAAATTGGTGGCCGAAAGTCCTGGTGGAAGCACAAGAAGACCGGCAGAGAGCCAATGGGTGCGGGGAAGATATACACAAAGCGTAAGTGATAGTGAGTCGGACTGACAATGGCGGCACCATCTGGCGATGATGCTGATATCGAGGGCGGTTGCGATGACGATCTTGACGAGGGAGAGGGAGATGGTGTCGAGTAGATGGAGGCCGGGGCTGAGAAAGGCGAGGATGGCATGATAAGCGGGTAAGGTAGGGGTTCAGATGCAACAGCGGGCAGGATGATACCTCTACCAGACCTAACCTCAAGGCAGATGCGGACGGAATATGACGGCTGACATTGTTTATCTGTTGGGTGCTTTTGAAATTGAAGGTACCTAATCTAGGTAAGGCACACATATCAGCTTAAGGAGCATCAAATGCAGCGAGCTCTTGGCTATCAAAGTTGATAGCATAAAACCAGTTAACAACTCAGTACCAATATCTTACACAGGCTGTTTTTAGTATTTTTCCTTCTTTGCTGCTGCAGCAGCGCAGTCAGGGAGAAAGTGCCCTAACAGCAATCGTTAGCTAATAAATTCGATCCCTGTCTAAGTTTGAGTTTTGGCACTGTTTGCTTGAAATTGTTTGTATGATATTGATTATGATGGGTATTGTTTGCATGTGTGAATAAAGAGCATGGGTTGCATGGATATGGCGCTTGTTGTTTGGGCAGATACAAACAGCAGACTAACTCATGAACCTGTGATAGGTTTTCGCCCGGCGTGGCTATGGGAAGTACCCTTCGCCATATAGTTAGCACTAGTAGGCTGCCACTCGTAAGTGTTCTCTGCTGCGCATAGGAGAACGCCATAAAGGTCATGTCAAACAAAATAAATTCAACAATAGTGCACAGCGAGTCAGGTTTATACTTCTTCAGCTTGAGATTTGGTATTTACAATAAACATGAATGAAGCAGCTCAGAATACATGCAGAATGCACCTAAACTTTGAGCAAGGCAGTGACTTGAGTAGAATATCTCATGATACAAAGAATGGCTCTATATCCAACCTAACCCGGACCAAATCTCTTTGCTTTTGCGTAACAGAAGCAATGCCGCATGCTACGCATTTTGTTGCAGAGAAATGGATTAACGTCCCACACCCACTTCTGGGCACCCCCCACATTTGGGCACCCCATTTACACCAAAAACGCCGTTTTTCGAAATTCTATATTAAACTAACTACTATACTTACTAAGAAAAGAAAATATATAAACTATGTTAAGTATAATTATAGCCATCTAATTTTTTATAAAGGTTTAAATATAATAATAGTTATAATATAGAAGTTTAAAACTAAAAGCTTTAAAATGTTAGTAGATACTAGTAACTTACTAGTATTCCTTAACATTAGAAAAATATATTTTCGCTTATATATACTTATTTAAAAAATCTAGGAAATTAATATTTATACTTATTAAAAGTATATAATTATATCTAAAAGAGATTTAAAAGTATTACTTTAGTAAATATAGTATAATTAAGGGTTAAAATTCTATAATAGAAACTTTTCTTAAGGGAAATTTTAAAATATTATTCTAAGCTTAAAGAATTTTTTACTAAGTATAAGAATATATAAATCTACTATATCTTACTTAAAAATTCTAATCATATTAGTTAAATATCTCTACCTATTTTATATATTAAGATATAGGCTAGGTAAATTAGTATTATAAATGTTAAACCTTGAATTTATAATACTTATTATCAATAATACTAGTATATAGCTACTTAAGTATTATAATTAAGTCTTAATCTATTTAACATATATTTATTCTCTTTAATAAGTAAAGTATTTAGTTTAATATAGAATTTCGAAAAACGGCGTTTTTGGTGTAAATGGGGTGCCCAAATGTGGGGGGTGCCCAGAAGTGGGTGTGGGACGTTACTTGGAAAATCATTCGAGAAACAAGGCTGATATTCATTCTAGCCGACTTTAATTTCATGGCGCCCGGCATACATATAGTTAGTTTGCCTTTTTTTCACGCATCTCATCGGGGCTAAGAGAACAATTCTATTAGTGATAAGTCAAGAAACAATTTTCTTTCTATAGCCCTAGCAGTGCACGGTCTGGTGTTCAGTCCTGTGAATGACTGGAAGCTACCATGCCCAAGCCAGCACCGGGGAGAAGAGCATGTTTATACTTCATCCATCTTGTTCCTCCATAGAACAAAAATATTTCTTACACATCATGAAACGTAGCAAAGGTAGGACCGCTGGGGATAATAAAAGGATCCACTCTGTTTAAGACGAAGTTTTCCTGCAGCAGTCATAGGATAAATCGAACAAAAGTCTAGAATCCGGGACAAATCCTAAACAGCTCCTTTTGGAGAGAGGTCTCAGCTACTATTGCTAGATCCTTCGCAGTACATGCATGAAGACCACGAGAGTTTATTAAGTTTATAACGTCGATGAGACTTATGGGGTGAGAACTAAAGTGGATAATGAGGCAGCGGTAGTTCTGTGATTCCCATGGGATCATCTTCGTTGGTGATTTTCCTTCTGATTTGAGTCATAGGAACACTAGTAGGAGGGCTAAGAAACAAGAGAGGTGTGAAGAGCAAACCTTTATTAAGTAAAGGACTGCTACTAACTTCTTAGGATCATTCATTGCAGCAACAGTGGTAGATGTCTAATTCCTAGACGAAACAAGCAGTCCAATCAAGAGTGGTAAATGGTTTTAGCCCCTTCTAACTTCAGTGTCCTTTATGCCCTGCTCACACTTTGTAAACCCCAAAGAGTCCACAGAGCCGTACAATTACTTTACTATGTCTCGTTACCACCACAAGTAGACTCTTAAGGCCGATCGGAATAGCCTCGCTGCTTTAGTAAATGTCAGGACCACCGGCAATCTTAGAACCCTCGAGACTCTTGAATAACGGAACTACGGATATGAGGAGAAAGCAGATAGAACCGAGAGGGGCTGGGTCAAGAATACATACAGGCATCAGCATCAAAGCGTTAGATAAAGCATAATAAGTGCAGAGGGATATCTATAAGCATAGAATTAATATAATCCTTATGCTAAAATATTTAATATTAGCCTTTCCAAGAGGTCTGAATATATTTATACCTTCTATGTAGTATACTCTAAACTATTAAATTATGTAACTTACTACCGACTACCCTACTTCGATTTCTAGCCTATAGGCTAAGGAGTTGTAATAAAAAACTAAAATAAACTTAGCTAAATATAGGTAATCATTTATAGCCTCTTTCTAATTTAATTACTAAGTACTACACCTACTACTTTAAACCCCTTTTTAAGTTTAAAAGTTAATCTAAAAGTCTAAAAACTATTATAAATAGAAATTATAAAATAATATTAAGTATTATATTATTTTCTATTATTAGCATAGCTAGTTTAAATAAAGTAAGTTTTTTATTTTAGCTAGCTAGTAATAATAAGGGTTTTATTAATAGAAGTTAAGGCTTTTAAACTAACTATAAGTTATATATTATTAACTAGTATAATAGTATAAATAAGACTTATATTACTAAACTAGACTTAAATATAGTAGGCTATAGTATTATAATAATATACCTTACTTACTATAGTTAAGTAGTAATTAAGGCTATAAAACTTCTCCTTTTACCTTAATATTTTAAAATAAGCCTAACTAGACTTTATTTAATCGATTATAATTAAAGAAGATAAAGTCTTTATATTATTATTATTAGAAGTTTTAAAAATCGTTTAGAATTATAAGTTTATTAAGGAGAAGTCTTTTAGCTTAAAGCTACTAGATTAAGATATTATATATAATAACTTAATTAAACTCTTATATAATATTTTTAAAGTCTTATATCTTAGTAAAAGACTAACTAAGTATTAAGTAGTTATTTATTATAAATAAATTATTAAAAGTAGTTTTAAAGTTAAATAAATTTTTATATTATAAGAATATCTTAAAAGTTTAAACTAGATAGTATTATTATTATCTATTTAAAAATAAATATATAAAGTAATTATATTATTATTATATACCCCTCCCCCTCTTTTTATAACTACTTAAGTTTAACTAGCCCCTTATTAATACTTATAAAACGTTTTATATAAATCTATTATATTCTTTTAATCTTTCCCTACCTTATAATATTTATCTCTCTACTACTATTATATAAGTTTTAAAAACATAACAATAATAAATATATTAAAACTTACTTATAATCTTATAAATTATAGTGATAAGGCTATCTAGTTTTAGCTTCTTAAGCTTTTTTATAAGCTTTTTATATTATTTATCTAGTTTTATTATTTTTAAATAGTTATTATAATAAGTAAAACCTATCTAAGCTTTATTATTATTAAAAAGAAAAGTAATTAGGCTAGTACTTTTCTTATAAGCTTTTTAGAAAAGTAGTTTTAAAAGGTGTTAAACTCTTTTAAAGTATAATCCTTAATATCTTAAAGAGGCTTAATAGCTTATCTTATTTATATTCTTTAAGTTAAAAAGTTAGTTAGTTCTTAATATATACTTTCTATTTTTAACTACTTAGCTTTCTTTATAGCTAATATATTTAAAGTATTTTTTAGAATCTCCTTAGCCTTTATTATTTCTAAACGCTTATCTTCTCTAACCTTTATACCTAGGCTAGTAGAATATTAAAAGCTTATAATAAAGATTATTATTAAGCTTTCTAATTATACTTTAAGTTCTTCTAAAGTTTTTAATATATAAAGGGAGCTTAAGAAAAGGTTATACTAATTTATAACTTTTCTTAAGGGTGATCTCTTTTAATATAGCTTAATTAGATTATATATTTCGTTTTATATAAACTTTATTATCTATCTTTCTTTTAATATAGTCTTATCTTATAGATCTTAAAGGCTATTAAAAACTTTTTATCTTATTACTTATAAGCTTAAGTTTATATATTATTCCCTTTTATTAGAAGTTATATATATTTTCCTTAGTATTATATTTTGTTTTTTACTTATTTATAGCTTTTTAAAAGTAAACCTATAAGATATAGAGATTACTATTTTAAAACTATAATTATATAACTTTATAAATAATATAAGATTATAAAAGCCTTATTAATTATTATTTTATTATTATTAAGTAATAATATAAAAAGCTTAATTAATTAAGTTAATAATAATTAGTAAAGTTTTTATAGTCTTATATTATTTTTAAGTTATATAATTATAACTTAAAAATAATATTCTTTATATCTTATTCTTTTATTACTAAAGGATTTCTAATTATTATTAAAATATAAAGTTATATTAAATATTATATAAAATAACTTTTATAAAGTATTAATAAGATTGTTCTTATATTATTATTAAAATATATAGTTAATATTAATAAAGATAGCTTTTTATTCCTTAAATATAAGATTTATAGTATTTTTAGTAATTTTATTTTCTTAAGCTTAATTAATTATTATATAAACTATATTCCTATTATAACTATCTAAATCTCTAGTTAATATATAAATTATTATTTAATTTTTTATTTCTTAAAATATCTTCTCTAAGGATTTTTCTTTAAAAGTTATATAAGTTAGAGAAGATAGTAAGATAAATATATTTACTTTAATTACTTTATTTTTCTTAATAGAATCCTTAAGCTTATTATTTAGTTAGGATTTACTTATTTTCTTTATACTTACTAAGAATTATTTTAAAAAGTAATAAATATATTTCCTCTATTCTTAAAGTTAAGATATTACTTAAAAGTATAGTAAATTAGTTTATTCTTAATTAATAAATTTTCTCTTTATTAAATAATATCTCTATTTATTGAAATAGTCTTAATATAAAATAATATAAAGTAAGTTTTTAATTTCTTTACTTTTATTATAACTAAAGGTTTTAAAGCTAAAGTCTTAGGTTATACTAGTAATAATAAAATCAATCTCTTTAAGGTTTTAAATATTACTAATTCCTTTTTACTAACTAACTAAAAGCTAACTAGGGGTAGAAGTATTTTCTTATTAAAGATTCTAAGTATTATTAATAAAGAAAGCTATTTTTAGTAATATCATAATAATAAATAGTTTAAGAAAGAGAAAAAAAAGATTTAAAAAAGAAAATAAAATAGTATAATAATAAAAAATATAATATTATAAGACTTTAAAAAGAAAAAACTGTGGTTTTAAGGAGGAAAAAGAGAAGGTAATTAGTAATAGTAATTTAGAAAGTTATATTATTAAAAGATATATTAAGTTTATAATAAGATAAAAATAAGTTTACTTATAATAGTTATTTATATAATAAAATATAATATAAAAATAAAAAGGTTATACTAATTAAGCTTAGTTATTAAAAAAATAAATAATTAATTATTACTATTAATAAGAAGAAGAAGTTTTACTAATATTAAGTAGAAGAAGTATAGGTTTTTATATTAAGTTAATTAAGAAAAAGTAAATTAAAAAGATTTCTATTCTTTCCTATTTTAAGTATTTATTAATTAAAAAGCTATAAACTAGAAAAAGTAGTTAAATAATTATTATTTTTAATTTAGAAGATAATTAAGTTAATATAAACTACTTTTTTTTTAGCTAAACTTATATTTTACTTTTTTTTTTAATATTCTATCTTTATATTTTATATAATTTATAAACTTTTAATACTTCTTATAAAACTTCTATTTTTTTTCTCTTTTACTATTTCTTTCTTTTAAATAATATTAATTCTACTTAGCTAAGCTTTCTTTTTATTTTAACTATTATTTTATAATATGATATCTTTACTTAAGAAACTTAATTATACTTATTATTAAATATTCTAAAACTTATAAGTATAAAACTATTATTAATAAGCTAAAGTCTTTTTAATTTTAGTATATCTTTCTTAAAAGTAAAACTAATTAAAAAAGTAAATTCTTTAAAGTTATAAATAATATACCCTCTTTATAAAAAGTTATTAATATTATTAAGCTATTTTTTTTCTTTTTAATTTATTATAGTTAATAGTCTTACTTAAAGAATATATACTTATATTAAGCTTATAAAAAGTATCTTTAAATATAAAGCTAAAAAGTATATTACTTAATATTTTTAATAGTTAATACTTAGTATTCTAAATAAGTTTACTTAATATATTAAAGAATTTAAAAACTTTTCTTATTCTACTAACTATAGTACTATTTTTACTAATTATATTAGTTCTTAAAAGTAGTTTTATTAAAAATTAAACTACTTTAAAATAGTAAAAAGCTTATTAATTTAGATATATAATAAAAAAAACTTAAACCTCTATACTAAATATCATAACTAGTAGATAAAGGTATTTCTTATGTTTTATTATAATTAGTTTAATTTTATTTAATACCTTTTTAAGAATATATTTCTTATTAAGTTTTATAAGAAGGTAGTTATTCTAACTATATATATATATATATTATTAGAAGAGTTTTAAAACTCTTTTAAAATTAACTTAAAAATAATAAAGTTAAATTAAGTAAGCTAAATATCTACTAAATGTCTACTAAAGATAAAAAATAATATAAAATATAGACTAAAGACTAGTCTAGCTTCCTTTATTAATCTTAATTAGCTATATTTTAGAAAAATAAAATATACTTAGTTTAATATGATTAATAGTATTCTAGCTTTAAAAGAAAGATTTAATATCTTTTAAATTACTTTTTTATTATTAACTCTACTTATCTCTATCTTTATAATATATAAAGTAAAAAGTAGATTTTCTTTATAACCTTAAAGTTACTTAACTTAAAAAGGAGTTATATAGAGAAAGTAGATAATAATAGTATAAGCTATATTAAATATAATGATTTAATTAAAATAAGTTAATTTACTTAGAAAGGGTTATTTATATAAGTATTTACTTTTAATAGTTCTTATAAAAAGTCTTTAAAAGTATTTAAGGAAGTAATAAAGTTATAGGTTTTTAAGTAAAGTATTCTATCTTTATTTAGTTATAAATAAGAACATAATAAAAGAAGTTTAATATAATAAAAATAATAATAAAGTTAAATTATATTAGATATAAAGCTAACTAAGAAATATTCTATAAAATATACTTTTAATTAATAGGCTTTAAGAGTTTAGTATAGTAATCCTTCTAGTATTATAATATCCAGGGGATATTAATTAAAATTTTATTTCTTTTGTCTATTCTTTAAAGTTATTTCTAATTAACTATTATTATTCTTTAATTTCTTTAAACTCCTTACGAATTACAGATTAACATTCTTTAATTTATTCTAAAAAATAAGTTTCTAAGTTTAAAGTTTCTTTAATTTATTTATTTTTAATATTATTAATATTAGCTAGAAATAGTATATCAAGGCCTAGTTATCTTAATTCTTAGAGGTTTAGTTAGACTTTATCTTTTTTTATATTATCTAAGAAGCTATTCTTATTAATTTCTTAAATCTATTTCTAGCTACTATTTATTTTTTTAAAACTTTATTTCTTTTTATATTAAAGTAATAATTAAAAAAGTATACAAACTTAATTAGTACTTTTAAAGTATATTATAAGAGGTTTTACTATTAGCTTTTTAATAGTTAAGTTAAGTTATAATATCCCCTTGTAAAGAAATATTATATTTTACTCTTAATTAATACTTTTTATTATATCCTTTAATAACCTTTTAATATCTTTTTAATATATATTAAAATATAATCCTTTTACTTTCTTTAAGTTATTTAAATACTTTTATCTTTATTTAAAGCTCTTAGTTAGGATTAGTTATATTTACTTAGTTTAAAGCCCTTTAACTATTAATCTAGTTTTAATAAATATAATTTAGTTATACCTATATAAAAAGTAAAAGGGAGAATACTTAGTTAAAGCTTTAATAGTTATTTAACTTATAAATAAAGCTATATAAAAGACTTATACTTGTTCTTTTCGATTAAAGCTTAATTAGGTTATATTAATATAAATAAAAAGTTAATACTTTTTCTTAATAAAGCTATTAGCTTTTAAATTATATTATAAACTAAAATAATAAGCTACTATTCTTTATACTCTTTATTTAATATTATAATATACTTCTATTTTCTAAGTCTTTATGTTGGAACGGTAGGTAGGAATCTCGTAGATAGTACGATATCCTTATAACAGGGTATTAGAGTAAGGGAACTTGTACTTATGAAGTAGGGCTTTAATAGTAAAGAATGTATAGGCTTATATTGAAGCTGAGTTGGTTGAGGAACTAATAGCTAGCTAAGGGAGAGAATTAGGCTAGTTATATAGTAGTATAACGTCGCCTATAATAGCTAATATAGGAAGCTATAAGCTAGGTTTAGTATACGTAAGTATATACGTCAACTAGCTTATAAAGCAGCTTATAAATCAGACTAGAATCTTCTTTAACTAAATAGACTTTTAGATAAGGTTAAAGAGAGTATTCCATAGGGATCTGAATGTCATATGTTTAAACTAGCAAGCAGCCATTCTTAGCTAGTTACTTTTGTAAGTCCTACTAAGTCTTAGATAAGACTAAATAGGATAAATAAGTAAAATAGAAGTATAATATACTTATACTTCTAACACCCCCTCTTTTATACTATTTAGTAGAAAAGATAAAAGGGTAATTCTAGTTAATACTAGAAGAAGGATCTAAACCTATAAGTTTAATAAACTTAATAAAGTTAGGTCTAGATAGAGGCTTAGTTAACCCGTCAGCCGGCATACTAGTAGAAGGAATATAGGATATAGAGATATTTCCTTTTTCTACTTCTTGCCTAGTATAATAATAGTATATCGCCGTGTGTTTTGTTCGATTATGATATTCTGGGTTATAGGCTAGGTTTAGGGCTCCGTTATTATCGGTTTTGATTGGTATCGGCTTATAGTTAAAGCCTAGTTCAGATAGGAGACCTTGAAGCCAAATAGCCTCTCGTATAGCCTCTTGAATGCCGTTAAAGTTGTTGTTTTCTAGGATTTGTTGAATATAGTGGCTTTGAGAGATTTGTAAAGACCCATTAGGTCTATCTCTAGTGATCTTGAGACCTAGAAAATAGCTGATTTCGCCTAGATCCTTAATTTCAACGAATTTAGAAACCAATAACTTAAGCTTCTTTATTTCGTTAAGATTCTTAGCGAATATAATAAAATCGTCGACGTGGGTTACTATGATAATAGGATTGTCCTTATTATTATTATAGTAGGTTGCCTCGTCGGATTTAAGAGGTTGTAGGCCTAGTTGTTTAAATATAGCCTTAACCTTAAGTTGCCACTGTCGAGGGCTCTGTTTTAGGCCGTATAGGGCTTTTTCTAGCTTTAGAACCTGATTACTAGTAGGATTATATCCTATAGTGTTTTGTTTAGGGTTCTGTTTAAAGAATTCAGCTAGAGGAATATTAGAGGGATCTAAATAGATATCTTCCTCTAATTCGCCGTTTAAAAAAGCTCCTATGATATCGATATGATGAATTTCCCAATCGTAATAGGCGGCAAGGGCAAATAAAACCCTATAAGTTGTAGGGTTAGACCCTATAGCGAAAGTCTGGAAATAATCGATTCCGTAACGTTGTTCAAAGCCTCTAGCCACAAGGCGGGCTTTATATTTATCGATTTTTCCATTAGGTAATAATTTCCGCTTAAATACCCATCTAGCCGTTATAGGCTGGGTTGAGGCTAACTTAGAATTTATAGCCTTAAAGGTGCCTTTAGAGATAAGTTGGGAAATCTCTTGATATATAGCTTTAAGCCATTTGTCTTTTTCAGGGCTTTTAAGAACCTGTTTAATAGTAGACGGTTCCTTAGTATAGTAACTAGAAAAGAGATAGTGAATAATATAGTTATTCTCTTTAATAGTTATATATTCCTCCTTGTTCTTAATAGAAGGAAGCCTGATTTCGATTTTGTTTTTAAAGTCTTTAGAGACTATAACGTCTTTAGAGACGTCTTTAGAGGGTATAACTTCTTTAGCTTCTTTAACGTCTCTAGAGACGTCTTTAGAAATACTAGAAGTAATGGATTTAGAGGAATCTTGAGCCTCTTGTTCCCCCTCTCTTATAGTATTTCGTATAAAACGAATATGAGTAGCCCTTATGATTCGTGATTTATAAGGCTTAGTAGGGCAGTATATAATATGAATATTCGTTGCCTCTGTATAGAGGTATATGCCCTCTTGAGTATAGGTATAAACCTTATTCGATTTGACTTGTTTTTCCTTAGGATAATATATATAGACCGAATCTCCTATGTTATATAAGGAAGATTGTCACAGTTCTTCCTGCTAGCACGTGGCTACAACAGGCAGAGGTCGGAACCGTGATAAGAATAGAGATGTAAATAGAATAGTGCAGAAGTCAAACAAACGGTCACAAGGCAATAAACAACGATGAATTGATAAACGTAGGTATAAGCAGTTGGTCTTCTATTGAGTTGGTCTACTGACGATGATGCTGTCGAGGGCGTCTCTTATACGGGTACGGCCAGCACGTGAGATATCACGTGCCCCTGATGACTGTTCATAGAACTGTGACAGGTGCCCCTCCCAAAAAAAGACGATCGTCCCGATCGACAGTAAAAATGAAAACTAATTACATGAATTTGTCCCTTCCATTACCCATCTATCGCGAAGAATCACGACCCTGACGATGAAATCCTATCCTAATCGCGGTCCAGCATGTTACTAAAGCGGCTCTGCTTAGCCGGGCCTGCGATGTTCTCGGTGGCGACGCGCTTGTCGCCCTTCTGCAACTTGGCAACAGCTTCGCGCAGTTCCACGATCTTACCGCGGAGGGCTGCAATTTCGTCATCCTTGGTAGCGATGACGCGGTTGACCTCTGCGGCGATCATTTCCTTGCTGGCAGCAGTCGCTTCGAGTGCTTTGAGGCGATCGTTGACGCTCGCGACGTCGACGGTGGACTGGGCTTTCTCGTCGAGTTCGTTGAGGCGAGGGATGATCTCCTCGTTGACGCCGTCAACGATTTTCTTCACATTCTTGGTGACCGTCTCGTTCATTCCGTGAACGTCACCTTCGAAAGCCTGAAGCGCCTTTTCCATATTCTTGAGTTGCTTGCGAGCGGTTGTATCGGTGGCGGTCATGTAGCTGATATTCACGAGCGGGGGAACAGAGGAGGTCGGCTCGGTGAACAGCAATGAGGTGGCCCGCGATGGTACCGTTGACCTGACCGTCGCCAGTATAAAAGACGGTTGCGAGAACCTGGGCGCGGGACGGCAAGTGTTCCGTGTACGAGGCGTTGTTGTTGTACGCGGTGTAGGCGCGTTTGCAAGCGTCCTGAACGCGACGAATGAACAGGTTGGAGGAGGGGGTGGCTGGGCCGGTGAAGTTGTCGAGACAAGCCTCGATCTCCTCGAGCAACATATCGTCCGGGTAGAAGGCGAACGCGTCCTGGGCGCGCTTTTTAGCGTCTCGGACCTGGGTGCTATCGACCTTGGTAGCGGCACGCTTCTTCTTCTTGGGGGTGCCGGACTTCTTGCCAGCCTTGGCCTTCTTAGCCTTGGGGGCGGGAGTGGCCTCGACGGCTGAGGCGTCGGACTCCTCCTCCTCGCTGGACTCGTCAACTGGCTCGGGGTTGCTCTTCTTAGCCTTCTTCTTGGCCTTGCCCTTGCTGGTCTTCTTGGGCTGGTCTTCCTCGACCGTCTCGGTAGGTTCGGCGTGGGCTTCGTGGGCCTTGTTAGCCTCGTCGGCGTCGAACATGGTGGTGTCCTGCTGGTCACCAGTGTGTTCAGTGGCGGCCACGGTGATTTCCTCGGCGGCGCTCTCGCTGACGACGTGAAGTTCCTCGTCGGCCAGGCCGAAGTTGTCTCCGAGGTTCTCGTCGTCGGTCTGGGTCTCGTTGTTGCCTACGTCGCTTCCGGGGGCTGCGACGGAGCCGGTGGGGGTTTCGGCGATCTCGTCGGTGTCTTGGCGAGTGCGTTGGGAAGACATCTTCGCGTTCTTGATGTCGAATCTCGCAATTGGGACGTGTAGTAGTGGTAAGTTGAAAGTCTTGATGAGAATAGAAGGGGTTTGTGATGTGTTATGAAGTGGGAGATTTGTTGATTTTCTGTTGTGTGGGTGGAAGTGGGATTTATATAGTAGGAAAAGTTCACTTTTTGTGGTGGTGGTGGTGAAAGTGAAAAGGCAGAGTTTTTCGCTGCCTATGAGGCAAGTGCCTAAGAAGGGAAGGAACGAGTGTTTTGTGCGAAATTCCATTACGTTAACAAAGGGAATAATCTCGCTGATATCGCTTTATTAGGAATCAGCTGTTTTGTCGCAGAATAGCGACATTGTTCTAGTTGTTTCGTTGTTGGCGTCGCTTGGAGCGGTAGGTTGGTGTAACCTCCGCGTCGACGGGATATCTCGCCTCATACTCGTTGACGAGCTCTGCTGCGTTGGTCTCAAGCGATTCGCGAAGCTCCCAGGTGTCGAACCTTGCGGTAAATCCCTTCCAGCGAACGAGATATTCGATCCTTGGCTCGCGTTTTCTCCGGTTGATTCTGCGGCTTACAATGTGGTCGATTTCCCATTCTTCGCTGCCGTCAACCTCGATAGGTTGGGGCGGCTGTTGTTCACGGTTGAATGGGTCGTCTCCCTGGGCTGGCTTGTATAGCTGCGCTACCGATAGGATTGGAAAAATTCGCCAATGGGCCGGGAGGTCGACTTCGTAAGCTGTTGGGCTCACAATTCGAACGATTCGAAAGGGGCCCATACGTCGTGACGTCCACTTGTTATGGCGTTGGCCAGGTAAGTGGAAGCCCTTCCCTAGTCTTATCCAAACCTCGTCGCCAACGGAGAATCTGACGTCTGAGTGCTTTTTGTCGTAGCGTTCCTTTCTCAGCGAGTTCGCTATATCGATCAAAGCCGCTGCCTCGTCCTGGTATATCTTTCTTATGACGTCGATAGACTCGGTTGGAGCGTCTTTTTCCGCGATGACGTCGAGAGTGCTTCGAGGCTTGAATCCGTATACGACCTCATTGGGAGATCTCCCGATCGTTGCGGTGTACGAGTTGTTGAGGTTGTGTTGCAGCGCTGGGAGAACCTCTGGCCATGGGGTTTCCGGGTACTCTGAAAGTTGGAATCGGATTGCAATTTCCGCTGTTTGGTTTGTTCTCTCGCTCTGGCCGTCAGTCTGTGGGTGGTAGGCTGTCGACAAGAGCAGTTTCACTCCGAGAGTGCGGAATATCGCGGTCCAGACGGCTGAGATGAACTTGGGGTCTCTGTCGCTGATGATACGACGTGGAAGTCCCCAGTCAGCCAGTTGGAAGGCCCTAATAAGGACTATTGCCCACTCCTTGGCTCCGTACGTGGTGTGGCCTGGTAGAAGTATAACTTTCTTCGAGAATTTGTCCGTTGTGGGCGCAAGCGTATCAAACCACTCGAATCCAGGTAGTGCCCACGGACTCCCTCGTGCTTCTACTTTCGGTAAATCGGTAACGAAGTCGATTGTTACGGTATCGAAGGGGATTCCCACGACTGGAATCGGCTGCAGGGTGCCTGGTGGTCTTTGCCGGTCGACTTGGTTTTCCTTACATCTCGGGCAGTAGGCGATATATCGCTTTACTACCGATCGCTTGTTTCGTATCTGGAAGCTAGCTAGCTCTGCTAGCATGCGGTCTACGCCGAAATGGTGCTTTTGATCGTGGGCAAGGCTGAGAACTTCCACGACGGCTTTGCGTGGGATACACAGCCTTTTTGTCCCATCATACGCACGGTGGAATAGGAAGCCTGTCTCTGATAGTTGCCACGGGGAGATTCGACGACGAATCGGCGTGCGCCTCTCGTTCCGAGCGCGATTTTCCTCGTCGTCTGCCTCCTTAGGTGACCACCACTCATCGCCACTCTCTTGTTGTCTCTTGAGTTGCTGGATCAGTTTTCCGTACTTTGGGTCGGCTTCGTAATTTTCAACGATGGTTTTGGCGAAGTCTTCGCCTATCCCAATCGTGAACCCTCCTGGTTCTCCCAACCGTTCGTCGTCCTCTGAGTTGAAAGCTGCGATATTCTCATCGTCGTGAATATCTGCGAGTACGTCGCTTTCTTCGAACGGGTCTGCTCTACCTGTTGCCACCAGCAACGGTAGACGCGAGAGAGCGTCGGGTACAACGTTGAGTTTCCCTGGGACGTGGGTGACGTTGAGGTTGAATTGAGAGAGGTAGTTGGCGGCACTCGCCAACCGAAGGTTTGCTTTGTTGAGATCCATCGTTCTCAACGACGTGTGGGTGAGAATTCCCTTTGTGGCTGCGTGGTCCGTAAGGATCTGTACTGGGTTCCTGTTTGATTGCACCAGTTTCCTAAGTTTCCTTACTGCCCACACCACTGCTGCTACCTCCGCCTCGGTCGCGAAGTATCGCTTCTCTGTTGGGGATGTTACTTTTGAGAGAAACAGCACTGGTTGGATATGCTTTTGTGGGATGTCTTTTCCGGGAATTCCTACGCCGTCCCAGGTAATATCCATCTGGAACACCATAAGCCCGAATCCTCCCTTGCAAGCGTCGATCTTAAAGAATAAGGGTTTTTCTAGGTTATGGTGGTATCTCACGACCTGGTCGCAGAGATTCTTTTGTAACGTTTCCCATGCTTCCGTTTCTTCTAGCGTTGGCTCGAAAGTCGTACGTTGGAACCGTTTAGTTCTTACAGCCCTATTGAGGCCTGTTGGCAACTGGTCCTCCTTGCGTAGGATCGCGGCTAGCTCGGTTTTCCTTTCGTTAAGGGGGGCTGCGATCACGTCGTACCATGGAATGTCTTTTCGAAGCCATCCTGCCATTCCGAGGTATTTCTCGAGATCGCTAAGGTTTTTTGGGAACCTGAGATTCTTAAATGCAGCGATTCGATCGTCCGTTCTGCGTATCCCTTGTCCGTCCACGATATGGCCGAGAAGTTTCACGGAAGGGAAACCAGCGAATGACTTTTTCGCTGCTATGTTGAGCCTGTTGTTGTTGATTATGTTGAGGACTGTTTCAACATGCTTAAGGTGGTTTTCGTCGGTATCGCTGAAGATCACGATATCGTCGATGTACGCGCGAACGAAGTGTTTATGGTCCTGGAAGATGCGATCCATGAATCGTTGGGCGTAAGCCGGCGAGTTCTTGAATCCCATGAGCACTACGTTCGAGATCTCGATACCACGGGGACTTATCACTGCCATCCTGTTACGGTGCTTCGAGTGGATAGGCAACTGGTGAAAGAACCCGGTGGCGTCGAAGAGGGTAATTCTTTTCTTGCCACGAATCGCGTTCATGATGTCGTCTTGGTCTGGCAAGGGGTAAACGTCTGGGACCGCTAGACGGTTGAGTGGGCGTAAGTCCGCGACCACTCTGGGTTTTCTCGCGGTCTCCGTTTGTCGCCATACGATGAAAAGAGGACAGGCAATCGGGATTGGCTTGCCGTCAGCCCAATCCATCTTTCCCTCGGTGTGAAGTTGGCCGTAGGTTTCGTCTAAAACCGCGAGGTCTTCGAGACCGAGTGGATAAACCTTTATGTTGGTTTTTTGGTTCTGCCATCCGTCGACGAGGTCGATTCGCATACGTTCCTCGTCGGGGAGTGGTATGATACCCTTGTTGTGATAGATATCGTACCTGTCGAGGATTTTCCGCAGTTGTTGCGCGAATTCCTTGTCGAAGTCACATATCTCGACGCCGTGCTTGCTGAGAATCACTGGCACGTCGTCTGGTTTAGAGATTCCGTAGTCTGGTATCTCGTCTATCCATGGTTTGGTGCTTCCTTCTGGGGTGCTTTCCTCGTTAGTTATGTTGAATATTGCGTTGTCCTGCTTATTTTCAGCTTCGAGGTCGCTGAGCAGGATACTCGTGTCCCCTGGTGGTTGTTTCGTGAGGTGACCGATACGGTGGCCTTTGGGGATTCGCATTTCTGAATTTCCTTTATTATGGATGAGAAATAGCGCTGGGGTCGCGAGATCTACCGTACTGTAGATCGCTGCCTCATGTGTTGGGTGGAAGTGCCAGGTCTCGCTCCCGTCGTTACTATCCCTTGGCAGAGGGCTGTATCGTCCCGGGACGAAGACTTGACTCTTCCGTGGAATTGTTACTGCGTAGGCGTTGTCCACGCGCCTGGCGGGTGGCGTCTGCCGTCGATACTCAACGGGCGCCTCCATATTAAATACGGATCGAAACTTAACAACAGACTTGTTGAAGTCTACGACGAGACCGTGTTCCTCACAGAAGGGGGTGCCGAGCAATAGGTTTGCTCCGAGCATGTTGACAACCCCTGCTGTGACAATAACGTGTGCGTTCACGTCTGTCTCGCCTATTTTACCAGGGACGTAGAAGTCAAATGTTACTTCTTCTGTGACCTGGAAGGTGGAATCTACGGCGTTCATTTTCCTTGGTTCGATCGCTCGAAAAGACGATTTGCGGGCGAATCGTGTGACCCAGGACTTTTCAACTAGTATGGTTGAGGCTCCTGTGTCGATACACACCTCGTCTGGTTCGCTATTGTCGTCGGCTTTGACGTGGAGTCGAAGGTGTGTTCTTTTCGAGGGCATGCCACGCTTATTCGGTTTCGTCTGAGCGTCGATGATTTGGCCTGGTGCTAACTTCGGCAACTCTCTGATTTCGTGGTTTTTCACGGCTACTCCAGCGAAGTCGCTAGGCGGCTCCGTCTGGGGCTCTGTTTGATACGCCGTCGTGACTACCGTTACTTCCTCTTGTATTTGAGGAGATGGGGGAGGGATCTCTGCCTTGGGAGTGGTCGCCTCGTGGGCGCGGAAGGCAACGTCACTAGTCCATCCTGTATGGGCTACCTCTTCCTCTTGTGGTTGTGCCGCTGGAACTTCTACGACGTCTTCGAGGATATACCCGTGATCGACGAGGTGATTGATCATGTCCTCGTCCGATTCGTCTTCCCACACGAACTTAGCGTCGTTAGGCGGTTGACCCGGACGGTTATACCGGGCGAATCGCCTTGAGTTCGGGAACTTCTGCTGTGCGTTCCAGGGTTTGCGGTCTTTCCAGTTTTGTTGTTTCCAGTTAGGTTGCGTTTTCTTTTGTTGCCATTGGGGCTGGTCACGTTGTAGCTGGGGAAAATCGCGTTTCTCTTGGTTCCTGTTGTTCCAGGCTGGGCGTGGTTCTCCCCATAGAGCGTTATCCTCACTGTCTGGGGCGGTTGTGTGAAGAACCTCGATTGGGGTCTGCAGGTATCTTCGAATAACTCCGCGTTTTTCCTCGGCGAGTCTGAGATAGCTCTCAACCGTATCATTAAGCGTTGGTTCGTGGAGAAATCGTTGCAGAGATGGGTCCAGAGCGTTGTAGAATATCGTGAGTAGTTGCTGCTGGGGCGTTGACGATCCCAACCATGCTCTGCCATATTTGAAGCAGTCTTGGGCGAATAATCGGATATCCTTGTTGCTACCGATCTTTTCTACGGTGAACTTGTTGGATACTACCCATTGGATTGCTTCTATCTGGGTTGGCCCGAAGCGGGCTCTCAGTCCCTTCTGCAGGCCGAACCATCCCTGGGCCTTGTACTGGTTCCTTTCCACGGGCCCGAGGTGATATTCCCACCAGCTGAGTGCTTTGCCTCTAAGTAGGCTCTGCCATTCTCTGAAGACCTCGTCTCGAGCGTGAGGATCAACGATCTTGGCTTCGATCGCCGAGAGCCATAGGTCTACGTCTCGGTAGCATGGTGTCTCTCGGTCGTGGAATATGGGCTCCCTGCCGTACTTGCTGTCGGCGTCGGGCCAGAATACTCCGTATCGTTGCTGAATGTTCGTTATGGCTGCGAATCTCCTCCCTGGGTTCGGTAGTTCCGATCCCGGCGTTGCCGTGCCCAACAGCCTTCCGAACGCGTTTATTAGCATTGCCTCGAACTGCTGCTGCATTTGAGGGGGCGGTGGAGTCTGGAAGGATGGAAATCCCGTTGCCATTGGGTATGGCATCTGCCCCTGAGGGGGAAGGTATCCTCCTGTGCCGGGGGGCATATATTGCTGTTGAGGATTCCATCCCTGGCTCGGTATAAATTGCGTTCCCTCCGATGGGGTCCCCATGACTCGTGCCTCCGTTTTTGGAGGAATAACCTCGGCTTGCAGCGGTTTCGTATATTGTTGTTGATTTGACGGTCCCGCTTGCTGAAAAGTTTGTTGAGGTTGGCTTGCGGTTGTATCCGATACCGCTGACTGTGGCTTTTGGGGGTCCTCGTGATTCCCCTCGTATTGGCCGTGCTTGAGTGGTGCCCCAGGAGGTTGTTGCTCTTGCTGTTGAAGCTGTGTTGGCGGCGTTATTGGCGCTGGTTCGGTGGTTTCGTTGTCTCTCACGGGTTGCTTGCTTTTCGTGATGTCTGACTCTTCCGAGCTTGGTTCTCCGAATTGTCCTTGAAGGTCCTGGAGTTCTCGGGCGTAGATAATCGCCCTGGCGATGCTATTTACCGCCTCGTTATAGTCGTAATTCTCTATCCTCCAGCTGTCTTCGAGTTGCGTTGCCTGAGTCCAGGTTCTATCGTCGTATCTGACGTCGATTCGGCCGATATTCGTATTCCACGCGATGAACGCTATAACACTCGTATATGCTCGGAAGGAGTCTGAAATTCTTGTTGTTTTGGGATCATCGGGATATGTCTCCCAATATCGTAGGAGACGTCTCGCTGTCTCGCGATGACCGTTGTTTAACCTCGGGTTATTTGCGTAACTCATCGTGTAAGTCTACGTTGGCTACGTCGAGGTATGGGTTGTGATTTTGAGCGAGTAGGCTCGTAGGGTGTTTCCCTCGAGATTCTCCGCGATGTATCGCGGTTGAATCGAGAGAAAAAATTGATCGAGATTAAGTTGTGCTACCACTTGTCACTGTTCTTCCTGCTAGCACGTGGCTACAACAGGCAGAGGTCGGAACCGTGATAAGAATAGAGATGTAAATAGAATAGTGCAGAAGTCAAACAAACGGTCACAAGGCAATAAACAACGATGAATTGATAAACGTAGGTATAAGCAGTTGGTCTTCTATTGAGTTGGTCTACTGACGATGATGCTGTCGAGGGCGTCTCTTATACGGGTACGGCCAGCACGTGAGATATCACGTGCCCCTGATGACTGTTCATAGAACTGTGACAAAGATAAATCAGGTCGATTATCCTTATTAGGAAATATATAGTTGAAAAATGCCTCGTATGGTGTAATAGGGAGTCTTGAAGTAGCTGTATAGTTTAATAACTTAATAACAGCTTTAAAGACTTCATCCCATAGAAATAGAGGTAGTTTTAAAGCTAGTAATATAGTTCTAGCCTTTTCAACTATGATTCGATTTGCTCGTTCAGCTATACCGTTTTGTTCTGGCGTGTATGCAGTAGTAAGCTCTATAACTATCCCTTTAGGTTTAGTATAGGCTTCTAATTCGCTTATAGCAAATTCAGTACCATTATCAATTCGTAATGACTTAGGGTACTGGTTATACTGCGTATAATAATATTCTAGCTTATTTTGTATAAGAGATAAGATTTTATCCTTAGTAGGACTGAAATCTATATCTCTATAGCTAGTATAATCGTCAGTATATGGGATAGCGTAGATATTCCCAGCTATAGTAGAAGGCGTAATCTTAATCGTATCGATACATAGTCGATCGAGAGGTTTAGTAGCCCTGTTATAGTTAACTATAGACTGTTGTCTAGTTAACTTAGCTTTCTCACAGCTAGGGCACTGTAAATCGTCCTTTTTAAGCTGGTTGATAGGAATCCCCTTAGTTATCTTAGCTGTCTTATATAGGTAAGAGTAACTAGGATGTCCTAATTTGTTATGCCAATCCATAGTAGGATTAGTAGGGTTATTACCCTTAAGATTAGGGTTATTTTGACCCTTTAGACCCTTAGGGTTAGGGTTACCTTGTAATTCCTCAAAAGCCATATAGTTAGAGGCTTCAGAATCGGAAAGTTCATCGATTCTAGAGGATAAATCAACCTCGTTATAATTAGAGGTAGTAGACTTTTTAGTCTTATTAATTGAGGAGGACTTATTCGTCTTCTTATTCCTCAAACTATGAATATCAGGTTCTAATTTCCCATATATAGATAGGAAAAATCCCCTTTTAGGGATATTTAAGGCAGCAAAGGCTTTGTGAGACGGGGTATATAAATAATTCCCGTTAATATAGCCTCCTGAGAGATAGTGCCTTAGACCTGAAATAGTATTTATAGGGAAATCCGGTATATATAAGGCTTGTTCAAGCCTAATAGTTGACCTTTGACCTTTAAAGTAGAGCGGTAGGTCTATAGTACCTTGGCCCTTAGGTTTTATAGGTCCAGCGCCTGTTTTGACTTCTGGGAGGTTGTCTTTAGAAGTATAGGCTGTAAAGAATTCTCTACTGTTAGCTATGTGAACAGTAGAACCGGAATCATACAGCCACCAGTTCTTAGGACTAGAACTAGAACTAGGGCTATTAGGCCTCTTATTAAAGTAACTAGCATCAATCCCACTATAATATTCTAAATTATAGAAAGAGTAGGAGTTGCTAGGAGGCTGTTGGTTTTCCCTTTTATTATTGCCTTTAGAGGCATTAGGTCTATAGTTAGACCTCTTAGTCTTTTTAGACCGTTGTTGAGACTGTTGCCTATGGATATAGGAATTAGACATAGGGGTGTCCTCATCACGCCTATTTTCATCTAATATATCCGTAATAAGGGCTTCTAAAGTAGGTATCTCTTTAGAACGTAAGGCAGCCCTTTGCCTTTCAGCCCAAATAGGAAATAATTTTGATAAGGCAGCTATAAAGACCGTATTTTGGTCTATAGTCTCGATTTTTGCTCCTACAGAGGCTAATTTAGATAAATAAGCCTTAAAAGAGCTAATAAATAGATTTAAAGAGCTATAATCCTCGAATTTAATAGCGTGGAATTCGAGATATAGCTGTTGCCTTAGAACCGGCCCGGAACCTTCATAGGTATCCTTTAGTAACTTTAGGGCTTCTGCTGGGTCTTTATTATTAAAAACCAGGCTAAGAGGTTCTGGCTGTAAATTTTGCCTTATAACTAGTAAGGCTTGTGATTTTTGCTCTTCGGTTATAGCTGAATATTTCTCTTGATCCTCAAAGTATTGGGATAAATTCAGCAATTTAAAATAGATTTGAAGGGTAGTAATCCAGGTATTCCAGTTATCTATACCCTTTAATCGTTGATTTTCAGGCATTAAACAGCCTGTAACGGCTCTTATAGCAGTAGTAGTAGTCGTAGTAGTCGAAGACATATTGACTTTTAATAGGGTGCTTATTGCCCTTAAATATAGGGACTTATAGCCCTTGGGTACTTATTGCCCTTGAGATAGGGGACTTATAGCCCAAAAACTGCTTATAATATAGGGAATTTATCCCTTAATAGGCTGCTGAAGATACTAAGGAGCTATGCCTTGAGTAAATAACAGGTATTTTGCCTTGTTATTAAGTGCTAAGCCCTAGGATATGCCTTTATAATAGGGTATATAAGCACTAAAAGCAGCAAGTAATATCTTAGAATAATAGTTTCTAAGACGTAATCCCCTTAATAGTCTCGTATTTAGTAGTACTAAGGACTTACACTTCGTCTGCCTTAATAGTACTAGAATAGAGTTAAAGTTTTAGACTTTTCGTCTTAGGGGAATATAGCCGTTATAATAATAACCGTTATGATAATATACGGTTTAAAAGAATAATAAATATA
This sequence comes from Colletotrichum truncatum, assembly GCF_014235925.2. Lineage (NCBI taxonomy): Eukaryota > Fungi > Ascomycota > Sordariomycetes > Glomerellales > Glomerellaceae > Colletotrichum > Colletotrichum truncatum. Next base: position 470,345 of record NW_027222411.1, on the reverse strand, counting down.
AATTCCTAAAACTTATATCGTTTATAGGAATAAAATAGAGTTTAAGATATTTAATAACCGAAGAGTTGAGGATAAAAGAATAAGTAAAGTTATTACTCCGCTGGGCTCATAACCTGTTGGAACGGTAGGTAGGAATCTTGTAGATAGTACGATATCCTTATAACAGGGTATTAGAGTAAGGGAACTTGTACTTATGAAGTAGGGCTTTAATAGTAAAGAATGTATAGGCTTATATTGAAGCTGAGTTGGTTGAGGAACTAATAGCTAGCTAAGGGAGAGAATTAGGCTAGTTATATAGTAGTATAACGTCGCCTATAATAGCTAATATAGGAAGCTATAAGCTAGGTTTAGTATACGTAAGTATATACGTCAACTAGCTTATAAAGCAGCTTATAAATCAGACTAGAATCTTCTTTAACTAAATAGACTTTTAGATAAGGTTAAAGAGAGTATTCCATAGGGATCTGAATGTCATATGTTTAAACTAGCAAGCAGCCATTCTTAGCTAGTTACTTTTGTAAGTCCTACTAAGTCTTAGATAAGACTAAATAGGATAAATAAGTAAAATAGAAGTATAATATACTTATACTTCTAACACTTTATTAATTACTAAGAAGCTATATAAAAAGAGAATATTAAAAAGAGTAATAAATACTTAAAGGTTTTTTATATTATCTTAGTTAAGCTTTTATATAAAAACTATAGACTTTTATCTTATCCTAGACTTAGTAGGATATATTTTACTAAGTATATCTTTCTTAAGGTTTATAATATATTATATTACTAGCTTTATAACTATCTTTTATATAAGTAAGGTATATAAGCTTTTTTTATTATTCTCTAATATTAATAACTTTTTATAATATAGTATTAAGCTTAGTTTTATTTTAAAAGAGGAATCTATCTCTAAGAATATAATAATAGGTATTCCTTTTAAACTTTATAAAATAATATTTTATAATTCCTTTAGGATACTCTTAGTTAAATAAATACTAAGTAATTATTAAGATCTTATTGACTAAGGTTAATTTAAATTAAAAGGATTTATTAAAACCCTCGGATTAGTATGTTTAGCTTTAAATAAAAAGATAGTTAAGTTAATAAGCTTCCTATTATTATTATCTTTTTTAACTTCTTAAAATTTAAAAGATTTAAAAGTTTCCTTTATAACCTATCTATAGCTAAGTTTCTAAAGCTAGGTATATTTTAAACTTTAAAGTTAAATATCCTAATATAGGTAATTTAAAAAGTTAAAGTAACTTTAAGGAAATTAAAAATTAATTTATTAAGTTATATAATTAGAATCATTATATCTAATTTAAGAATAAAATATACTTTATAAAGATAATATTATAGTATTTTAAGAGTAAGTAAAACTAATTCAAGCTTTAGTTTTCTAACATTATAGTTTAAAATAGCTTTAGTTTATATTCTACTTTATATCTTATAATTATTTACTTATTTTTTATAAACTATTTAAAAAAAAAAGCTTTTTACTTTTTAAAAGTAATAGTATATACTAAGTAAATCTTATTAACCTTTTAAATATTATTCTTATTAATAATTTAGTTTATATAAAATAAGCTTAAGAATAAAAGTATTAATTAATTTTATTTATAGTTTACTTCTTAAATCTTATTATTTTTACTTTTATTTAAGTAATCCTCTTTTTTTTAAAAATAATTAAGTTATAAATTTAGTAATTAACTAGTAATAATTAACTTATACTTAATAAAATCTAGAGATATTAAGAAAACTTTTAATATTTATAATATTAATATATTCTTATTACCTAAAAATTATATAAATCTTACTTTAGTTAGGCTTATATCTACGATTCTTTTCTATATATCTTATTAGTATAACTTTAAGATAATAGAATTATAAATTAGTAATAGAAGTAATAATATTAACTAGCTTAATATTTATAAGTATAGTATTAAGATTATAAAGATATTTAGTAATAAAATACTTTATCTTAAAGTATTAAGAATAGCCTATATCCTTATTATAAGTTTATAGCTTTTTAATTAATATATTATTAAGAAATAGTTAATAAATATAAAAAGTTAGATTATAAAGAATCTAAGTCATAATTATCATAAACTAAGCTACTAAATCTTTTACTCGTTAAGATAATATAAATATTTAAATTAGACTAATTAGTATAAAGAATATAGTTAGGTTTAACCTTTTTTATTAAAGTAAACCTAATAATATCTAGAGAATAGAATTAAAAGAGATAAAACTTTATAATTATTAAAGTCTTTTAGAGTTTATTTACTTTAAGGGTAATAAAAATACTAAATAACTAAGTAATAAAATATAATTTACTATCTTTTTTCATAACTAGAAACTAACTATTTTTATAAGAAGTATAACTAACTCCTTTAATAGTTTTTTCTCTTAATATCTTGAAAACTTTTAAAATTAAAGCTTTAGGAATTATAATTCCGTTTACTTACTAAGCTTAATAGGAGATAGTTTTAAAGCTTTAAGATATAACTTATAAATTAATTCTCTTATGTTTTAAAAAGTCCTAAGTAAAAGTAGCTTCTTAATAAGCAGGGAAATAATTAAGTATTAATATTTCTATTTATAATCTTACTTTAGTATAATTTAATTAAATAGGATATTATTAACTAGATAAATCTTCTTATATTTTATATAATATATAAGTTCTAACTATTTTTATATTAAGATTATATTTAACTCTTAAGTATCTCTAAAATTTCTAGTTTTTTATAAGGTAAGTATTCTTATAATACTAAGATCTTATAAAAATGTCACGGCACCGGCAGCCGTAACCCCTGTAGAAGACAACGGTGTGGGAGGCGGTCAGCCACAGTGGCTTGTGATGTGGCTAGACAGGATGGGTCACGTGACGTAGCCTAGCCCCCGAGGCTGGGGGGTTAACTGGGTACTTCGGCGACCGGCGCCCACAGAATAGTTCTTTTCCTCTTCATAGCAAAATCCACTCAATTCGCCGTGTAGCAGCATGCCAACCTGCCGACCACAAACGATCCGTGACAAAAAGATATATTTAAATAAAAGCTATTAATAAAATATTATAAATAGACTAATCTTTAATTTTTTCTTTTTTAGGTTTCTAATTATTACGTAGCTTTTTATTTAAAAAGCTTATAACCCTTACTGTTTATAATTATTATAAAAGATTTAACCTTCTTTTACTTCCTTAGTAATAATATAACTAATCTAGTTAAGCTTAAGTTCTTTATTTAAAATTAGTAAACTTAAACTATAAATATCTTTAACTTATTTTTTATTAAGGGAAGTAGTATTTAATTTAAATTATAAAGTCATTCTTTATTTACTATATCAAGATCCTTATTTTTCTCTCTTTTCTACTTAGATATTTTATAATACTTATTATTATTAGAATAGATTATTTTAAGTATTTAAATATAGGTTTACTTAAATATATAAGAGAAAGGCTTAATAAAAGTATATAGTTAATAGTAAAAAAGTATTGTTATTATATTAAGTATAATATAATACTAACTAATTTAAGTAATAATATACTAGGTCTTAATAAACTTAATAACTTTGTTATTAATAAAGTAAGTTTTTATATAAAACCTAGTTAAAATAGTAACTCTATTATAATTAAGAATATATTCTTTATAAAAAATACTTATCTTAACCTTTATATTAATAACTTCTTAGAATTCTATATATTTTTATAATATATCCCTACTAATTTTAACTTTAAGATAAAGTTATAATATATAAAAAGCTAGAATAATAAGATTTATTATTCTTAAGATAATCGTCTAAGTAATATAAACCTTTATATAAACTTTATTATAAGTTATTTTATTAGATTCCTTTACTTAGGTTTCTCTCTATTATTTTTTAGTTATAAATTTAATAAACCTAAAGAAATCGTTAAAGACTTTAAGTTTAAGCTTATAAGTAAGGTCTTCTAAGTATATTATAACTTTCTTTATAAGGATTTAAAAAAAAGTTAAGCTAAATTTCTATAAGCTTTTCTATTTAATAAGCTAACTAAGTTATATAGGTAATTATTAATAAGTTTCTTAATAAGATTTATATTCTTACTAAGTATTTAATTTAACTTATTTAAGAAGATTAATAATGAAATATTCTTTTCTTACTATATATACTATATTATATAATAGTTATTAAAGAGAAGAAATCTTAATAACTTCTTTCTTAAATTCTTAATAAGTTAAACTTTTATTTTGTTTAGTTTAAGTTAAGAAGTTAATATTTAAGTAAAGTTATTAGAGTTTCTACTTATTAATAATATTATTACTTTTTTATTAAAGAGGATAGATTTTATTAGTATTTATAAACTAAATAGCTTTATATTATATTAACTCTTTAATCTTATTAAAGTTTATAAGTTTTATTATTAAAGTTAAAGGCTTTAATTAATATTTATAAAAAAGATTTATAAGTTAAGTATCTTAATTCTTTATTTAAGTAGAAATAGTTATACTATAATTATCTCCTAGCTTCTCTTAATTATCTTTACTAATAATAAGTAAAGATAAAGCTTAATTAGAATAATTAGAAGATTTTTTTATTTTTTTATAAATTATATTTTAAAGTTTTAAATAATCTTAAGTTATTTCCTTTCTATATCTTCTCTTATAGATATAATTATTAGCTTAAATTAAAAAAGACTTTTAAGTTTATACTTAATAGTAATAACTACTTAACACTTAAATTCTAAGTAATTTTCTTAATTTTCATTTTATATTATAATACTTATTAATTAAAGACTTTATTCTTTTATTCTTTAATAAGAACTATATATAGGATAGAAAGAGAATTATCTTTATTATTCTTATAAAAATATTAAATTTTATAATACTAAAAGAATAAGTTTTTATATTTTATAAAAAGTAATAATAGTATTTAAGCTTAAGTATTTAGTTTATATACTAAGTATATTAATATTTACTTTATTTTCTTAGTAAAAAAAATAAATCTTCTTTATTAATAGTTAAAATGTAGATAATAGAGTATCTTTTATATAATAGTTTTAAATAACTAATAATAAATAAGTTTATAAATTACTTATATCTTTTATTAAATTTTTAATATCCTATTTTAATACCTCTATTCTAATATTAGATATAGTTTTAGCTATCTATTTAAGTATATGTTTTTATAAGATTATTAGTATTACTAAAGTAATAGTTTTAAAGGGAGATAATGAAGCTAAACTTATAAGGTTTATTATTATATTACTTTTATATTAAGTTATTTAATAAATTTACTTTAAACTTATTATAATCTTTAGTTTTAAATAATTAATAAATATTTATTTTTATCCTTCTAGTGTTTTATAAGAATAATAGTAGCTAGTTATAGGGATAACTAATTTACTATTATAAGGTACTTAAGAAGAGAAAATAGTAGATTATAAATAGTAAGGTAAATAGGTAGTTATACTACGTATAGTATGATTACTTAATTATTCTAATTATAAAGTATAAAAAGTAAGGTATTAATAGTAGAGAAATTAGACTTTCCTTATTAGTTAGTTAAGGTTATAATATAAGGTTTAACTAGTTATAATCATTAAAGTTAAACTTTATATAATTAGAGTTAAATTAATAGGGTTTTAGCTAGTTATACTCGTTATACTTTATTAGTTATATAACGGTTAGATAAGCTTAGATATTTCTTAGATACGTATATATAAATATATATTACTATAATCCTTATATTATAACGGATTTCACTATAATAACTATTTAATATTATAAATAGTATATTAAACTATTAGTTACCCTTTAAGTATTTTTATAACCTTTTTCTACCTTACTATACTATTAGGTTATATTGCTAGATTAAGAAGTAGTCTAACGTAATTAAGCTTTTACTAAATATATAGTAGTAATATAATAAACTATAGGCTAAGCTAGAATTTATTTAATAATAAACTATATATTAACTAAAAAGAATTATCTAAAAGGCTTTAAATAAATACTTAAGGTTTAGCTTATATTTAAGTTTTATTCCTAGGTATTAGTAGTTTTACTATTAAAGAAAGTATTTTATATCTTTTAAACTTATTATTCTTATATTATTTTTAAGAAGTAAAGTTATAACCCTTATAAATATATTAATAATATTAAGTTATAATACTTTTAATTTTATATCTTTCCTTGTTAATTAAAAAGTATTATAATATAGAGTTTTAATAGCTTTTTCTATATTTTATATAGTTTCGTAAGTTATTAGAAAGCTTTTATATATTCCTAAAATAATCTCTCTTAAATATAATTTATAAAAGTTTAAACCTAACTTTAGATTATAAAATATTTTAAATTCTCTTTTCTAAAGCTTTTATTATTAGTTATTAAGTTGTAAGGAATAGTAGAAAAATAAAATACTACTATATATAGTTTTAAAATACTTAGGAAAGCTAATATAAGTATTAAAATACTTAACTTAATAATTTAAATTTTAAGTAAGAATTTACTAAGATTACTTTTAAGCAATATATAACTTAAAAATAAAATAGTAATTAATATAATTAGTAAAGATACTTGTTAAGATTAAATAATAGTTTTTAAAAAAAATATTTAGATTTTTAATAGAATTATAAAGTCTAGGTCTCTTTAAGAATAATAACATAGTACTTAATAATATATTTAATTATAAAAGAAGCTAAGATAGATCTTTTAAAGGTTTAATATATTATATATCTTAAGAGAATATAAGATATAGAAGTATAAATAAAATATATATTTATATTTTAAGCTAAAAGTATAATTTTAGAAAATAACTTTAGAATTAAGAAAATCTATTATTATTTATAAAAAGCTTAAAATACTATATTAATTATATAGTATAAGTATAATAAGAATTAAAATTCTATTATAATATACCTTATATAATCTTTATTACTATCTTATAAACTTATAAAACTCTATATTAAATAGTTTCTAAGAATAGTATATATAAATAAAGTCTTAAGTATATTAACTATATTTTAATTATAAGAAGATACTATTCTAAATTTATATTTTAAATAAAATATCTTTTATATTATAATAGTTTTAACTTAGTTATTATAATTCTATTAACCTTCTTAGGTTTTTATCTCTTAAGTTTCTATTTATATTAAAAGATTTAATATTATATAACGAAATAAAATTATTTAAATAGATTTATAAGAAGAATAATAATTAGAAATACTATATATGCTTACTATCTTTCCTATAAGGATAATATAAGTAGCTATACCCTATAGTTCTATTTTAAATAATATAATACTTATTAATATTAATCTTTATAAATACTTTATTAATATTTAAACAGTTTTATAGTAATTTACGTATTTTAATATTCTAATATTATATTATAAATAAATAGATTTAATTAAATTAAGATAAAAATAAATATAAGTAGTCTATTTATAATAAGATATAAAATTAAAAACCCCTCCTTAAAAATATTTCTAAAGATTAAGATAACTATATATCTATATTAGACCTTATAAATAGTAAAAGCTTTACTTAGTAATTAAAACTAAGAAGAATTTTTAAACTAGATTTATATTATAAGTTTTAAAAAGGAACTAATTAAACTAGAAAAGATATCTAATAATAACTACTACTTAATTAAGTACTAATTATAAGTATACTAACTATAAGCTTTACTAATAAGGAATTGAAATTCTAGATTTAAACTAGAAGTAACTTTTATGAATTTATTAATAAATATAAATATAGAATAGCTTACTAGATTATATATTAGCTTTTAATAAATCCTTAGTTTATTATTTTAACTTAATATTCTTAAAGATTATATATTATATATAGAGTATATTAAAATACTATATAAAGCTTAGGATATATTAACATATATTAAATTATATATTTATATATATACCTTGAAATAAAAATTAAGATATTTAAGGAAGGTAGTATATTAAATATTTTTTAACTTTATTAAATAAATATATACTATGAAATAAAATTACTACTTATAAGTATAAGCTTAATATAAAGTAAGCTTATTAAAGCCTAATAGTTTTATAACTCTTTGTTAGCTTTTTATCTTTCTTAATAACTATTATTAAATATTTATATATTATATACTAAGTAAAAATTGATAATACTTATAGATTTAAAATAATATTATTATAAATACATAACAAAAGTCTAATAAGAAAATAATATTAAGATATACTACTATATATTATTATATAGAATTAATTAAGTAAAACTTTATTATAGGCATATCTAGGTATTATTCTATAGAAAAATATAATAATATATTAAAGAAACTATATTATTATTAGCAGGTACTTAGGTAGACTTATTAAGATACTAGTAATAAATAAATAATAATATCAAAATAGTATAAGAAATAAACTATTATACTAAGTTTTAGAAAGAATTAAACTATAAATAGTAGTTAAACTATAGATCTCCTCTTATTAACTTAGATTTATTTATTATACTTTCTAAGTAATAGAATTATTAAGGAAACTTAAATAATATTTTATATATACTTTATAATATAGTAAGCTTTAACTATGCTAAATATATAGCTTATAATATAATATATATAATAAGTTTAATTATTAAGTAGTCTTTATATCTTAGTACTTTCTTTTAATATTCTTTAACTAGTATTATTAAGGAAATCTAATAAATCTAAAATAACTAGTTAATTATCTTTTATTCTTATTATTATAAAATAATATAATAAAATATTTATATTAACTTAGTATTATTACTTAACATATTATTTTAAACTTAGTATTGTACTACTTCTAGAATAATATTAATTAAATATATTAATTAGAAAGTATATAAAATATAAGTATAAAATAAAGATAACGAATAAAAAGAACTATTATAATACTATTTCTCTTATAATTATTTAAAAGAGATAATTTTACTAATTAAGATATTATAACTAAAATACTTAACTATACTTATAAGTATTTTAGTAGGCTTTAGAATTATAATAAATATAACTAATTTAAGATATATAATAGGTATTAAAAGTAAGATAAATTAAAAAGGCTATACTAAGATAATATATAAATATTTACTAGTTATAACTATAAATTATTAAACTAAGAATATTAAGAAATCTCTAATTAGGAAACTATTTATAATATCTATAGTAGAGAAAAGTAAGACTTTAATAGAAGGCTTTTTCTAAAAATAAACTATTATATAAAATATATAAATTAGAAATTAAGTTATAAAGTCTTAGACTTTTATTATTAGGCTTATAGTTTCTAGTTCCTATCTTTAATAAAAAGCTTTTTTTAGTATATAATACTACTTACTAATAAAATTATAAGTTAAAGTTTCTTTAGATAATATACTATAATATAGTATAATAGAATTGTTTATTAATATATAAAAAATTTAAAGTATTTACTATTATAATTACTTATACTTTAATTATAGTTATACTAAGCTTTAGAATAGTATAAAGTAATAAGTCTATAGTTATAATAAGTAAACTAAATTAAGAATTAATTACTATACTTCTAGGATAATAGTTAGGAAATAGAGAAATAATTTAAAGAAATAACTTAAAGAAAATAAAGTAAGGTTATAAAAGTATTAAAGATACTATTTTAGAGGTATGCTTTTAAATATACTAAGTAGAAGAATAAGATATAATTATTTATAGCTATTAGGTATATTTACTTATATAAAACGTTTATAAATTATCTACTTTTTAATTTATTTAATATACTTACCTCTAATACTAAATTATAGTTTATAGAAAGTATATATTTATTTCTTTAGTATGTTAATAAGAAGTATAAAAATATACTTAGTAAGTATATTTAAAATAGAGTATAATAATTATATATAAAGTAGAATATACCTAAAAATAAAACATATACTAAGATTAATATAGTTAATAAAAAGGTTATATTAGTAATAACTAAATATTAAAAGAATCTAACTAAATAGTTAAAAAAAATTTAATAAAGTAATACTAAGTAGATTAGACTTCCTTAATAGTTAATTAAGCCTATAATAGAAGATTTAACTAGTTATACCCGTTATACCTTATTAGTTATATTATAGGTAGATATACTTAAATACTATTAAGTATATATATATATTTATATATATTATTAACTATAACTCTTGGAATATAATAAAAGTAACTATAATAACTATTACGATAATATATAGTATTTTATATTATAAAATAATATTCTAATACTATTTTAGAAGTTTTATTACTATGATTACTATTAATTTTATAAAGTTCTCTAAATATAAGGTAGTAAGATTTAATACTTTTTAAGATATATTAAAGTTAGTTAACTTTTTATACTAAGTTTATAACTTAGTAATTATAAAGATTAGCTAATAAATAGTAGTAAAACTAGTATATTATACTTAATTAGTATTTTAAATAAAACTTATAATTACTTACTAGTAGATAATATTAAAAGTATTTATATTCTAGTCTTTTAACAAATTATAAAAGTATTCTTATATATTATTAGTTACTTACCTTACTAGTTATATAATTCTAACTTATATATAACCCTAATTTAGTTACCTACTAATATTAATTATTAAGTTTATTAACTTATATAAAGTATTATAAAGATAATTTTTAAATATAGAAATATTAGAAAGATATAGTACTTATATTATACTCTTTTATATATAAGTAAAAGATATTTTATAACTTACTTAGTAATATTAATAATATAATAACTAGATAATAAGAATAATATAACGATAGGGGTAGCCTGCCTACTTAACTAATAGACTAAAAGATCTAATAGTTTAAGTACTCTATGCTTAACTAGGCTATATAACTATATTTAAGGGATAGCTTAGGCAGGGCATGTTACGGCACCGGTAGCCGTAACCCTTATAGAAGATAACGGTATAGGAGGCGGTTAGCTATAGTAGCTTGTAATATAGCTAGATAGGCTAGGTTACGTAACGTAGCCTAGCCCCCGAGGCTAGGGGGTTAACTAGGCACTTCGGCAACCGGCGCCTATAGAATAGTTCTTTTCCTCTTTATAGCAAAATCTACTTAATTCGCTATATAGTAGCATACTAACCTACTAACTATAAACGATCCGTAATACTATTTTGCTATTACCTCTACTTTTTACTAGAGACGGTATACCTAAATCTACTTCTTAATAAATTCTAAAACCCTTATCCCTATAAACCGTAACGAAACCGCTAAGCAAATAGCTGATAATCTAAACGCTATGCTATAGCAATATCCCTATATATATACCCCCTACGATACTATAGTTAAAGAGTTAGACCCGCGTACGCCTAGCCGCGACGGTAGCTTATAGCCTATTATACTCGAGACTAAAGATTTATTAAAGCTAGTCTATAATCGGAACTAACGTTATATTACCTTTACTAACGAGGATAGAAATACTATCTCCTAGCCTTAGCTTAACCTTAACTAGCCCCTTACTAATTAGCTAGATAAGCGTATTATATACGATTATAATAGTAAAGATAAAGCTTGCTTTATTATAGAATGCTTTACTACTTTAGATATCGCTAGTATTAGTATCTAAGACCTAACGCTATTTAGTAATAATAGCTATTATCTATTTAATAATATTATAGTAATATAGCTAGTTAATAATAATCTAGAACGCCTAGCGGGATAGGTAGTCTAGTAGACTAAGATAAGAATCATATAGGTAGAAGAGTTATTATGCTTCTAGACTTTATATATAGAACTAGCTAACGCTTATAAAACCTTCTTTTAGAAGGCTATTTAGCTAGAGGTTAATAAACAAACTATAGAAAAGTAGTTTAGAAAGGCTTATATAGCTAATTAAGCCTTTCTAGAATAATATAGTAATAAGGATAATAATACCGTATTAGCTAGTAATACTCCTATGCCTAACTTATAGCTAACTAAGAAATATACTTATAACTAGGCCCTAGCTTAGCTCTTAGAACGCTTAGAACGCTTAGAGGGATAGAAGAATATAACCCCGACTTCTATTATTAATACTAAAGGTATTTATACCTTATCGTATAAGGTACCTAAGGTTCCTATCTTTACGGGAATTAAAGATAGTAAAGATAGTAAAAATCCTAAGTTTAAGACCTAGTACTTCCATATAAATAAGTAACTAGAAGCCTTAAAAGCCTCTTAGTTAGACGCTTAGAAATTTAAATACGTATTAAGCCGTATTAGTAAAAAAGCTATCGAAGTTATTACTTTATTATTAACTAAAGTAGATAGTCTTATTACTATTACTAATAATCTAATCTAGTAGTTAGAAGCTATCTATATTAGCCTAACATAAGTAAAAGATATTAAGTATAAGCTTAACGCTATAAAGATTATATTTACTACCTTCTATACTTAATATACTAAGTTTACTAAGCTAGCCTACTGTTCCTACCTCCTAGATAGCTAGTAACGCTATTACTTCTACTAGAAGCTCCCTATTAACCTTTATAACTAGTATATAATCTATTACCTTAATAAGATTACTACCTTCTAGAAGTATACTAAGATAGTTATTACGGTTACTAACGCGATAGACCTAGGCTAAGCTTAGAGGAACTATAACGACTAGGCTTATAAAGGTATTATAAGCTAAACGCTTACTACGGTAGGCAACCGGGTAGTTATAAGTAGCGCCTACGTCTTATAATAGTATTAAAAGCTCCTACTAGCTTTCTTTAAACGGCTTAAGGATTCCGAAGCCTACTTCGTTTATAGTAATATAGGCTACGCCTCGAGAGAGTACCTAAGTACTAAAGGTACTAAAGGCAAGACTACCGTAGTAATAACAAAGTATATTAGGCTAGCTATTATAGAAGATATTATAGATTAGGAAAACTAAGACCCTTAGCGAAAATAGACTCCTAGCTAGGGGAGATAGATATTAAAGATATACGTCTAGTAATTCCTATTATAAACTTATAAAAGCTTATAAAAGGTTAGCTTTTAGAAATAAAACTTATAATAGCTTTTAATAGATACGGAATTTGCCTATATATACTTTTTAATACTAAAGCTAATAATTATATATTTATATATAGTAACCTTATACTATTACTAAGTTAATTCTATAATACTTTATAAGATAGACTACCTTAGCTAATACTAGCTATAGGCTTTAATAGTAAATACTTAGACGACGTAAGCGTTATATAGACTATAAACTTATATATAGACTAATAAGTATTATTATATATACCCCTCCTATAGCTTAATACCGGATGCTACTACCTAATCCTAGGCTACCTATAGTTTAACTACTATAGGATTAACTTAGAAGTATATAAATAGCGTTTACTATAGCTTATAACGGAAAGACCTATATAATAATACTTACCTATTATTATTAAAGATATAACTAACTTACTAACGCTAAAAGAGATCGATATATAATACTAGATAGACGCGGAAAGGTACTAGGAAGCTTTTAAGGCTATTATAGCTAACTATAATTACTAACTTACCTAGTAATAGCCTTAATACCTTTTCTATATCCTAAAACGCTTACTAATACTACTAAGCTATTATATAAAAAAGGTAGACTATACTAAAAGCCTTTATAAGATAGACTAAGCCTTAGCTAGTTAACTACTACCTATACTACTACCGGAATCGCGGAAGTATTACCTATATACTATAGCTTTACTACTATAAGGTATTAAAACCGTTAGCCTTGCCTTTATTAACATACCTACGTTTAAGTATAACCTAAGGAAAGCCGACGTAAAGTTAGGCGTTATTACGCTTTATAAACTAGATTAGCTAATTAATTAGAAGAGAGAGAAGCTTAACGCTAGGCTTAACCCCCTAGTAGAAGATAACTAAGAAATATAAGCCTTTATAAATACTAAGCTACCGATAGCTTTATAACCGTAGAAAGATATCTTTAGTAAGGTAGTAAGTAATAAGCTAACGCCTTATAAGTCTTATAACTACTATATTAAGTTAAAACCTAGTATAAGAAATAAGCTTACCTTCTACCCCTTTTATAAATAGTTACTACTAGAGTTAGAGGTAACCTATACCTACCTACTAAAATACTTATAGAAAGGGTTTATTACCTTAAGTAATATACTATAGGTATTGCCTATACTATTCGTAAGAAAAAAGGATAGTAGCCTTCGCTTTTATATTAATTTTCAAAAGCTTAATAAGATTATAAAGAAAGATAGATACCTTTTACTATTAATTAATAAAACCCTTACGAGAATTAGCTAGGTAATAGTCTTTATAAAGCTTAATATTCGCTAGGCTTTCTATCGTATTAGGATATACCTAAATAGTAAAGATCTTATAACGTTCTAAACGCGATACGGCGCTTATAAGTATAAGGTCTTGCCTTTTAGCCTTTATAATAAACCTTTAACCTACTAACGCTATATAAATAACGTATTTATAAAGTATCTAGACAACTTCTATACTATATATATAGATAATATCTTAATTTTTTTAGAAAACCCTTTATAATACTATAATTATATAACTAAGGTCTTAACCTAGCTATAGAAGGCAAGACTATAAGTTAATATTAAAAAATATAAGTTTAATATAATATATATAAAATTCTTAGGCTTTATTATTTCTACGAATAGTATATAACTAAACCTAGATAAGGTTAATATAATATAATACTAAAAGCCGTTTATAATTGTTAAGGGTATATAATCTTTCCTTAGGTTTTATAACTTCTATTACTATTTTATTAAGAACTATAGCCGTATAATATAATTACTTATAAGGCTAATAGCGAAAGGAGTCTTATTTTCCTTTAACAAAGAATATAAGGTAGCGTTTACTATACTTAAAGACGCTTTAATAATAGCGTTATTATTAAAGTACTATTGCTTAGAATACTAAACCTAAGTCGAGACGGATACCTCTTAAGCTATATACGCTAACGCCTTACTATAACTATAACTAGACGATAGGCTATAATACCTTATTACCTTCTTCTCTAAGACTATAACGCTACTAGAGATAAACTATCCGATTTACGATAAAGAGATACTTATAGTAGTATTAGCTTTAGAGGAGTAGTAAGCAAAGCTAGTAGGTTTATAATAGCGTTTCGATATAATTATAGACTACTAAGCCTTTTTATACTTTATAACTAAGCGACTTTTAAATATCTAATAAGTATATTAGGCTAAAATCTTAATAGACTTTTATTTTTATATCTAGTACTAGCTAGGCTAAGAAAATATATTAGCTAACGCTTTCTTAAGGAAGGTAGAAGACTTATAGACGTAAAAAGACTTAAAAGATACTAACTATACCTAAGTATTACTATTACTATCCTTACTATCGTTAGAGATTTAGTAGGAGCTACGATACTTATTAAAGGAAATAGTAGATAAAACCTTAGTAGTAGACCTTAGTATACTATCGCCTTATAATAAGCTTTAAGGTTACTTATTAGTCGAAAGGATTTTATAGCTTAACTACGATCTTATAATTACCTTACTAAGACTATTAAAAGCTTTAGTAGCCGAGGGAAAAAAGTATTAGCGTAACTATAAAGATACTAGCCTCCTAATAATAAATAGACGTCTAGTAGTATTAAAGGAGGAGAACTTCTATACTCATTTAATTTATAAAGCTTATAAGTAACCCCTACTAGTATACCTAGGCTATAATAAAACGCTAGTACTTATTAAATAATAGTATTACTAGCTAAGACTTATTATTAATATAGAAAGGTATGTTTATAACTATTATACTTACTACCGCTCTAAGAAACCTTATAATTACCTACTAAGCTAGTTAAAACCTTTATTAGTATTAGACTACCTATAGTAATATATAATAATAGACTTCTTTATAATCTTATTAAATAAATATAGCTATATAGCTATTTAGGTAGTAGTCGACCGGCTAGGTAAGAAGGTAATTACGCTTCCTTATTATAAGATTATTATAGTATAAGATATAGCTTAGTTATAATACTTCTACCTCCTACCTATCTATAGCTTCTTAGAAACTATAATATCTAACTAAGGCCCTTAGTTTATATCTAACTTTTAAGGTAAGCTATATAAACTTTATAGTATTTATATATAGCTATTAACTATAAGATATATAGAAACTAACGGCTAGATAGAAATTCTTAATTAGTATATCTTATAACGCTTATAGCTACTAATAAACTATTATTAAGATAACTAAAGTAAGAAGTTACTAGCTTTTAACTTCGCTTAGGCTATTTTGCTTTATAATAATACTAGCCTATTACTATACGAAGTAGAATTTAGCTACCTATTAAGGCTAAGCTTTAATTAAGCCTAATAAACTATTAAGTTTAATAATACTTATAAAAGACTTAACTACTAGGAAGCCTAATAGCTAGCAAAGAATATTTATAATGCTTAGGATATAGCAAGGGGAAATATAATAATAGTATAAAAGTAATAAAAACGCTTAGTAAACCGTTATTAACGTCTAGATAACCTTTCCGTTAGTAATAAAGTCTAGGTATTAATAAAAGGCTAGAAATATAATAACCCTTTTAAACTAATAATACTATAAGATAGCTTATAGCTTATTACTATAGCTAGTAGTAAGGGTACCTAGGTTATAAAACTTCTAAAAAGCTATAAATACTATAATAAATTCTACCTTAGCAAACTATAAAAGGTATCTATAAACCTACTACCTAGCTAATACGTAAAGCTACTATTACTAATTATCTATTAAGATAAGCTAGAATATAAGGTCTTTTTAATACTAATATCGCGACTATTTAGGGGTAAGTTATAATACCGGGTTAACTAGTTAGGGTATAATAAAAACCCGAAATAGTATAACGCTAAGAACTTCTAGCATACGCCTACGGTATTATAACGCTTTTATAAAGATTGCCTCGAAGCGCCGGGATTACTATTAAACTTATAATACTAGCTAGAGGCTACCGTGGCAGACGAAGAACCTAAACTCTTAGATAATAATAACGCTACTATAGATAGTATGCCGGTAAGGAAAGGGGGGTAATATTACAATACCGGTAGCCGTAACCCTTATAGAAGATAACGGTGTAAGAGGCGGTTAGCTATAGTAGCTTGTAATATAGCTAGACAGGTTAGGTTATATAACGTAGCCTAGCCCCCGAGGCTAGGGGGTTAACTAGGCACTTCGGCGACTAGCGCTTACAGAATAGTTCTTTTCCTCTTCATAGCAAAATCCACTCAATTCGCCGTATAGCAGCATACCAATCTACCGACCACAAACGATCCGTAACAAAGCATGCCTAGCATCGCCTCTCGTCAGCCAACCCCTTATAAATAAAGTATAAATAAAAAAAGAATAAATATAGTATAATTATAAATTAATTAATTAGAACTATTAAATTATAATACTTATTTCTTATTTAGTAAAACCTTTTGATTTATATCTTATTTACTACTATTAAATATACCTTTTAGTAATATTATATATATTAAACTAGATTAAGCTATTTTATACTATATAGAAACTTCTTATTAAGATTATTAAGTAGTTTCTATATAAATAAGCTATATTATATTAATTCCTAGTTAAAAGTAGTAAATAAGTTTAAGCTATACGTTAATTTCGAAATAATAAAGAGTATCTTAGTAACTTAACTAAAATATATCCTAGTTAATCTTAAGTATAGTTTATTTCTAAATATATAGTATTCTAAAGTTTACTTTCTAGTATTTAAACAAGTAGAGTTTGATTTATATTTTAATTAAAGCTTTTTACTACTCTTTATTATAAGTTATAACTAAGTATAAGTTAATAATAATTCTTATTACTCTTATAAATATTTAATTATTAATTCCTATATTTTCTTAAACTTATAATATATACTTAGTATATTATAAAAGATATAGTAATAAATCGTTAAATTTTTAAATACTATATAATAAGTTATACGTTAGGGGTAGGATAATTATAATACTATTTAAAAGTAGGTTTATTATACTTTAAAGTCTATACCCTAAAAGGATTATACCTTAATAAAGCTAAGTATCTTAAATAATTAGAATAACTAAATATATAGCTATAATTCTATATTACTTTCGTAAACTTTATTAGAAGTTTTTAACTTTACTTAGTTTTATCCCTTTACTTTTACTATAAGTTTTATACTTTATATATAGATTAGTTTATATATTTCCTTACTCTTCTAAGGTTTTCTTATATAATTTAATAGCCTTTTCTTTAACTTTATTTTCTTTATATGTTTTAATATTATTTTAGTATCTTCTATATATATTACTATTTATTTTATTTATTCTCTCTATAGAATCTAAATAATCTATTATTTATTAGTTTAGTAGAATAAAGACTTTTATATTTAGTAATTATAAAAAGAAAAGAACTCTTACTTCTTATTCTAAAAACAAAACAAAATACTTAGTTAACTAGTTGTATATATTAAGAAAGTATATAGTATATATAAAAGCTATATGTTTTTAACTAAGAGTATAATATTAATACTAACCTAAAATAGTAAATTAATTAATTAGAATTATATTAATAATTTTCTTACTTTTTAATACTTAAGGTTATATTTAAAAATTACTTATTATTTAATTACTAAATATAGTTAAGAACTATAGTAAGATACTCTTTATAGTAATACTAATAATAAATATAAGAACTAGTATAATAGTTTCCTTAGTTTTATATCGTGATAATACTAAACGTTAATATACTAAATTTTATTATTCTTATCTAATCTTAATAGTTTTTATAACTTTTTAAACTTTAATAACTTACTTAGGTTTTTAAAATTAATAAGATTTTCTTAGCATATATAATAGTATTTTTAAAGTCTTAATATTAACTTATCTAGTTAAATTAATCTAATAACCTATAGTAATACTTCTTAATTATAATACTAGTACCTTGTTACTTTTAAAACTTTATCTTTATATTTTAACTTTAATTTTTATAAATATTTAAAAATTGATTTTATTAACTTCTTAAATTAACTAAGTAAAAAATAATATATATTAAGATATTAAAGTTAACTTATTCTAAAATTTAACTATTTATAGCTTCCTTAATAGCCTAAGTAATTTACTAATATATAGCTTTATACTATAAGTATTTAATCTAACTAAATTATTATATTCTTATACTTTCTTATTTATAATTTCTATAGTATCTAGAATACTTTTTATTAAGCTTTTTATAATTAAATCTAGTTTTTTATCATATATCTTCTAAATAAAACTAATAATTATAACTTTTAGATTACTTATAAATATTTTAAATAATCCTTTTAATTTATTTCAAAAAGCCTTTATTTAAGAATATTAAAATAAGAAATAAAGATAAAAGTATTAGGAAGCTCCTTAGTCTAAATTAAGAGTATTATAAAAGAAAAATACTTAAAAGGGAAAGTAAAGCTATTTAATAGTAATATAAAGAATATAAGGTTTATTAAAATATAAGTAAGGGAGGCTTTAGAAATCCTACTTTACTTATCTTTTTTTAAAACGTTTTATTATAATTCTTCTTCTTCTTAGAAATCTTAATCTTATTATTTTTAAATTACTTTAAATTAAACTAGTTATAAGAAACCTAATTTACTTTTTTAATTATACTTTTACTTTATAAAACTAGGTTCTATTACATATACTTATAAGACTCTTTTAAATAGGTTATTTCTAATTAACTCTTTATTCTTCTTAAAGACTTTTACTTAATATATATTTTATTAAGAATAGAGTAGTAATTATACTTATAATTTATTATTACTCCTAAATAGTAAAAAGAAAACTATTAAGCATACTAAATATAATATACTATTATTATTTTAAGTGCTTATTATAATATTATTATAAAATCCTAGTTTTAGTAAGTTTATAATATTATAATATAAAGAGTTAGTTACTTATCTTTATTTAATTGAATATTATTTCTTAAATACTTAAAGTATTCTCTTAGCTATATAAGTCGTTAGAAATAAAAAGAACTTATAGAATCAAAGCCTTATTCTTCTATATAATAAATAAACTAGTTAGATTACCTAAATTTAATAAATTCTTAGTCTTTATAAGTAAAGAAATACTAGAGAAAAAGTATTATCTAAGAGACAAAGCTATAATTATAAATAAAGTTTTTTTTCTTATTCTTTTTATTTTTTAACTAATTATTTTAGGAACCTTTACTATAAGAAGAAGTAATACTCTTTCTTTATTTATTATCTTTATAAAGTAAGAATCTTTTTATTTAATTTATATTTTTAGAATACTATATACTACTTTTTCTTTTAAGATATTGCTATATATTCTAAGTACTAATTATTAAAGGTAATATAAAGCTTAATATACTATTAAGATATTAAGTAACTTTAGAATATACTTTTTCAAAGCTTTAGATATTTTTTTAAGAATTAGAAATTATTAAAAGAATTTAATAAGGTTTATAATTAAGAGATATAGTCTCTTTTAATAAGAATACTTAGAAGATAGTTAGTAGTTTAAAATACTATATATAATACTAAAAAGCTATTATACTTAGTACCGTTATAATATAAGGATTATAATAGTATATATTAGATATATATAGATTTAAGAAGTATCTAAGTATATCTATCCGTTATATAACTAATAATATATAATAAGTATAACTAGTTAAACTCTATATTATAACCTTAATTAACTAAGAAGGAAAGTCTAACTTACTTAATAAGGAAGTCTAGTATATCTACTATTAATATCTTACTTTTTTCTCTCTATAGCTAGAGTAATTAAGTAATATAATTATGTTTTATTATTACTACCTATCTACCCTACTATTTATAACCTCTAATTATCTCTCGTTAAGTATCTTATAATAGTAAATTAGTTATTTTTATAACTATATCTATTATAGTTCTTATATTAACTTTCTCTTTTATTACTTTCTTAGTATTTAGTTAAAAACATTAAAAAAGAAAATCTAATATTATGTCTTTATCTTTTTCTAATATATATATTTTAATAAGTAAGAAACTTATAATTCTTTTTACTTTGTAATCCTTTCTTCTTCAAAGAGTAAATATAACCTTTATAATATAATAAATCTACTTTTTCAAAGTCTTATAATTATATTACTTTTACTTATTTTTTATTTTAACTCTAAATCTTCTTTTCTTCTTATTAATAGTATTATTATAATCTATTTTATAAATTACTATTAATCTATTAAGTTAATTAACCTAAATAATTTAATACCTAAAGGCATACTATTAGAAATATTATATAAAAAACCAATATGTTTTAGTATTATTAGTAATTAAGATACTTAAAAGTTAATTAAGAAGGTAGAATAATTATTAAA
This sequence comes from Colletotrichum truncatum, assembly GCF_014235925.2. NCBI lineage: Eukaryota > Fungi > Ascomycota > Sordariomycetes > Glomerellales > Glomerellaceae > Colletotrichum > Colletotrichum truncatum. Next base: position 449,036 of record NW_027222411.1, on the reverse strand, counting down.
ATTAGAAAAGTAATAAGCTTCTTATAGAAATAATAATAATAATAATAATAATAATAATAGATTTTTAGAAATTAGTTTTAAATGAAAATTCAAAAACATAAAAGAACTTAAAATAAAACTAATTTTTCTTATTAAGATAAGTAGATAGTATAATATATATATTTATAAAGAAGTAGTTATAAAGATAAATTAACTTAGTAGTTTAGTTCTTTATATTATAGAATTCAACGTATATTTATAAAGTAAAATAACTTTAAAATCTATAGATATTTTTAAAATATTATAAAGGAGAGTAAAATAATTTTACAAAATCTCTTAGTTAGATAAAATCTTACTTAAGAAGATACTTTTAGTATAATTATAAAAGCTAAGATTCTTAAAAAACTAATATTATAAGTTTTAAACTTAATATAAGATAAAATAAAAACCTTAATAATATTATATTTATATAAATGAAAAGGATTAACTAAAAGCTTATTTATATATTTAGAGTAATAAAATAAAAAGAAGAAAAATAAAAAAATATTTAGACTATATATAGGATATATTAAATATAAGAAAAACTATATCTAAGAGGTAAGTTTTAAAACGTATCTTAAATTATATAAAGATAACTTACTAATTCTATACTTAAGGATAACTTACTAATTCTATACTTTTATATAAATAAAAAGTTTTTAAAGTATTATAAATAGACTTATAAACCTAGCCTTTACTTCTAAGTATAATCAAACTTTCTTCTTTATAATTAGAAATAATAAAATGTTTATAATATTAATTTATTTAGGTTTTAATATTTCTCTAATATTTATATTTTATAAAGTATAAAGAAGTTTTTATAAAAGATTATAATAATATTAATAAAAACTTAAGTTAAGACCTTAAGTATATATAGCCTTTTTACTAATAATTATTATAAGAAATTAAAATACTTTCTTAAGAAGATAAGATTATTTATAATACTATTAAACTTATCTTTAAAAGATATAAAAGCTTTGAAAAAGGCTTTATTTTAATTATAAAGCTAGGAAAGTATTTTATATATAAGTTATAAATATATTTCTTCTCTCCTTCTATTATAAAATAGAATTATAAAATAAGATTAAAATTTTAAACTTATTATTTTACTTAATATATTTCTTAAACTAGTTTTTTAGTTTAAATCTTTTAATATAATAAAAATTTAGATTATTTCTTTATTATAAGTAGATATATTAATATTTTAAATTTATAATAAAATTTTAATTATTATAATACTTAGTTTCTTTCTTTTACTTAGGAAATTATTAACTCTTAGAAAGTAAAATTAAGAAATTTAATTAAAGTATTTATTACTAAGACTTCTTAAAAAGTAAGCTATTATATCTATATATAGATTATATAGTAGTTATAATAAATAAATGCTTTATAATCTTAAAACTTAGAATATTAACTAAATTTATAAAAGGATAATACTTATTATAAAATAGAGTATAGTATGTATACTAGTATAATTAAGGAACTAAAGGAGATAAGTATAAAACTTTATTCAAAACTAAATATATTATATATACTTCCTATAATACTTTACTTTTTTTTTAAGTATTCTTACTATATTTTAGAGTTATATTAGTATTAGACTTAAGAACTTAGTAAATAATTATTATATTATCTACTTAAGTATTATTCTTATCTTCTTATAAATAATACGATATATATAAAATAGTTTTTAAAAGTCTTAGAATATATAAAGAAGGTATAATTTTTAAGGGTTACTAAATATAAATAAGATTTATATAGTATATAGCTAAGGTATAATAGTATTTATATAGCTAAAGCTTAAATATATAAGGATATATAAGTTTTCTTAAGATTTTAGAATTATTACTATAAGTTGAAATATAGATATTTTCATAGTATCAAGCCTTTAATTAGTATATAAAGAAGAAGTAAAACTAAAAAACCTTAGACTTATTACTCTTAATTTATATAAAATAATAATATTTTATACTTTTTAATTAACCTTCTATATAGTATTACTTTTATAATATTATAATTTTAGGAAGATTAAGTAGTATTAAAATAAATATACTAGTCTATATAGTTATAATTATTCTACTATAACTCTATTTAGATTAATAAGAGTACTTAATAGTGTTTTAATTATAAAAGTTTAAAAAGTATAATTATAATAAAGAAACTTTAGATTATAAAATATTTACTATTATTAGTTTTTAAAACCCTAATAATACTATAAATAAAAAGCTTTTTAAGTAATAAAAGTCTTATTATTAATTAAAACTTTTACAGTTTTATAAATTAAACTAATATTAAATATAAATAAGATTTTTAATTTTATTATTAATACTATATATAACTTAGTTATTAATAACCTATTAAGATATAATAATTAATTTAATAAAAGAGTCTTAAATATTAACTTTTTCTAAATAGAATAGGTTAGCTTTATTTAATTCATATAAATTAAAGAGATTATTATAATTAATCTTCTTATATTAAGAAGCTAATTATAACCTTAAAAAGAAGATATAATAAAATTTTAAAGTATTAATTTAATTTATAAGTACTTATATATAAATATAATCCTTAGAAGACTTTAAGACTATATTTTAATTTAAGAATAATAATAAATATAGTTATAAAGATAATTAGTTTGCTATTATAAGGTACTTAATAAGAGATAATAAGAGGTTATAAATAGTAGGACAGATAGATAGTTATGTTAAGGTATAATATAATTCCTTAATTACTCTAGCTATAGAGATGAAAAAGTAGGGTATTAATAGTAAATAAATTAGACTTCCTTATTAGGTAAGTCAGACTTTTCTTCTTAGTTAATTAAGGTTATAATATAGGACTTTACTAGTTATACTTATAAGGTTTAGGCTTTAAAGTTTTACTTTAGTTAATAAGATTTTAACTAGTTATACTTATTATACTTTATTAGTTATATAATAGTTAGATATACTTAGATACTCCTTAAGTATATAAATATAGATATATATAGTATATTATTAAGATTCTTTTATAATTACCGTATTAAGTATAATAGCTATTTAGTATTATAAAAAATATATTAAATAGTATCTTAGACTACTAATTATTTTTAACTATTTTTATATATTAACTTTTAAATTGTATTTATTTTAAAAATAAACTATTAATATTTTAATAAGCTAGTTTATAAAATATAATACTCTTAATAAAGTATAATAATTCTTTAAAAAACTATTTTTATAATTTCAAAGCTATTAAGCTTATAAATAAAAGGATCTAATATCTAAATCTTTATTAAGAGATTAAGAAATATTTTTAAACTTAAAAAATAAATAAATAAGTTAAAACTAGATAAATATAACCTTTATAATTAATTATAAACTTTTATTTCTACTTTTAATTAAACCTTTTTAAAGAACTCTTAATAAACTTTATTATTAAATTACTATTATGTAAAGTACTTATTTATTATATAATACTATTTAAGAGATATATACTATATTATTAGGCTATATATTCTTATTATTATTAATATTTAATAAAAGACCTTATAATACTAAGGTAAACTAATACATAATACTTTAAAAAATATTTATAGATATTAATATATATTTACTAATTTATTTAAGTTTATCTTATATAATAAAAATAAGATATAAGATATTAAAATAATATTTTAGAACTTTATATATAAATACTAATTAGACTAAATAGGATTACTTTCTAAATATAATATACTTATAATAATAAACTTAAGTTTATAATATAGGAAGGTTTACTTAAAATACCTTTAAATTATTACTTAAAACTATAAACTAATTTAAAAATAAGATTTAAGAAAATAAAACTTATAAAGTAAGATAATATAATTAAAACCTAATTTAGTTGTAATTTAAAAGTAAGTAAAAAGCTATAAGAACTACTATAATCTTATTATATCTTAAATAATAAAGGTTATATTATGTTTAGCTTTATAATACTCTTAAATATATTAAGAGAAATATATACTAGCTTATCTTATAAAATAGTGTAATAACCTATATAATATATTTCTTATAAGCGTTTTAAGACCTTAAGTTACTATTATAGAGAATAATTATTTACTTCTACTAAACTTAAAAAATAGATTATATAATTATTTATTAATATTTCTTAAAGATTTAGAATTAAGTATTATAATAAAAGATACTACCTTTAAATAAGTAAGTTATACTAATTAGATACTTTACTATTAGAACTAATAAAAATATTTTCAAATTTATTAAAGAGACTAAATTAACTTTTAAAGGTTAAGTAAGTTATTAAATTATAAAAGTTCTAAAGACTATTAAAGTTAAAACAAGTATAGTTTAGTATAGTAGTATTTAATAATAATATTACTATTACTTAAGGGAATTAATATATTAAGTAATAGGTTTATTATAAATATAATTATTAAAAGTATTACTTATTAATATATAATTATAACTAATCTTTAAGAATAATAAAGACTTAGTAAGTTATTAACTAAGTTTACTTTATAATACTTTAATTAAAGAATAATTAATATTTAATTATGATTTAAACTCTAAGATATTAAGTTAATTTTATTAAGTAGTTTTATCTTTATGTTACTAAAAAGAAGTTAAAGAAGAATATAACTTTGTAATTAACTTATTACTTTAATTCACTCTTAAAAAGAAAAGAATAAGAGGTTTCTTTTCATAAAAAGCATTAAATATATAATTATATACTATAGTAAATTAAGATATAATTAGGAACTAGTACCTTATAAAAGAATAATAATAATAAACGTATATAAAGAGGGTATTAAGGTAGTATCTACTTTTAAAAATAAGAGATAAAGAAGAGTAAATTACTAAGGTATTATAAAAAACCTATAGAAAGTAAATAAATATAAAAAGTAATCTATCTATAAGGTATAAGACTTATAATAAGAAAATTAAAAATTAAGTAAGGCTTATAATAATTAATAAAGCTTACTTAAGTAGCATAAAATTATAGCTTTATATAAAACTTCTAATTAATTAAGATATTTAGCTTTTATAAAGTATACTTTTTATAAGATAATAATATAGTATTTATTATATAATTAGTTATAACTATAGAGGTAGTATAACTATAGTTTTAGTAGGTAATAGTTAATAATATTATTTATAATCCTATATAGTTATTATACTTAAGTCTATCATAATACAAAGATAATAATTTTAAAAAAGTTTTATATTCTTAGAATTAATTAAAAGCTAATCTTTAATTAGTATAGTAAGGTATAATATTATATCTAATAAATATTTATATTAAGAAACCTAATTTTAAAATTTTAAAAAGCTTATTATTTTACTTAATTAAATAGAGTAATAAAAGACGTTTAGTATATATTAATATAATTACTTTTCTTACTTACTATTTACTACCTCTTACTGTTTTTCTTAAGTACCTTATTATAATAGTATAGTAACTATTAAATATTATAATCTTATTAATATTAGATTAGATATTAAAAATAGAGATAGCCTATTTACTTAAGAAGAAATATTTTACTTTATAATTAATTATCTTCGTCTTATTACTAATAAATATATTATATAATTTAATATAGTTAAGTAGATAGTTTTTTATATATTATAATACTTTATTCTAAAAGGTTTTTTTATTTAATAGACTAGTAAGAGTATCTTAATATAGGTTAATTACTAAATTATACTAAGATAAATATTTATAAAAGAATTTATAAACTATAAACCTAGTAATACTATACTAATAGTAATATAATTATTAGACTAGATTTATATAAGTATATAAAACGTTAAAATTATATATATAGCTATTTTAGATAAATTTTATTAATAATAGAAATCTTCCCTAAAGCTAGCTATAAATTTCTTAAGTAACTAATTCTAGAATAATCTACCTTATGTTTTACTTTAAACTAGGCCCTTATTATAAGATAAGCTTTTTACTAAAATCTTTTATTATAAGTATACTCTATACTATACTATGTTAATAAAGATATTCTAAGTATACTTACTTATAATATAATTTAATAATTTACTTAAGCTACTAATATTATTATAATAGCTTAAAAAGGCTAAGGTAAAAATAATAAATAAGATAACGACTTTATTAATCTATAAACCTTAGAAGTTAATAGTAGTAGGTTTAAATTTAGTTACTATTTATAAGACTATTAAAAGGGTAACTTATAGTTTGATATTATATATATAATAATAAGTAGTTATAATAGTTAGCTTTATTATAATAGAAAAAGTTATGATACTATATATTATATATATAGACTTAAGAAGTATCTAAGTATATAGAATATAAATAATTAAACCCTATATTATAACCCTTACTAACTAATAAAGAAGTCTAGTCTACTTACTATTAATACCTTATTTTCTTTCTTTTATTAATAGAATAATTAAGTAATTATATTATATCTTAGACTACTTATTTTACTTTAGTATTTATAACCTCTTATTCTCTCTTAAGTACCTTAGAATAGTAAATTAGTTAGTATTAAAACTATTTTCTAATATTCTTATACTACTTCCTAATAATACTAATACTTAACTAATCTTACTCCTTATTCTATATGAAAGAATTAAAGTATTAAGTTTATAGTTAAAAGTAAATACTTATCTATATTCTACTTATAAAAGAATAAAATATAATATATACTACTTAGATTTTCTTTCAAAGATTAAAAGAGTAAAAATAATTTATTAATAAAGATACTTATAATTAAGTAAAAATATATTTAAGAACTCTAGTCTTCTAGAATAATATAAAGGTATATATATATTTTTTTTAAATCCTAGAAAAATATTAAGAAATTTATTTATCTATGTTATTAGAAGTAGTAAAATATTTTAAAAATAATACCCTTAGTTATTATAATAAATAAAGGTATATTACTTTCTTATACCTTTATAATAAATTACTTCTCATAGTAAATACTAGTATAAAAAGGAACTATAGTAATATTAAGTATATATACCCCCTAGCTTTAGTATAGGTAAGTATAATAAACCTAGTCTTATAAGTAGATTTATTATTCTATATTTAAGTCTTTTATTTTTATATAATATAAGAATCAAAATATAGTTATATTAATATAGAAAGATATTAATCTAATTAGTATATTTCTTTTAATACCTAAAAACCTAGTTTAAAGATAATAAAATATTATTAGAATAATAGTAGCTAGTTATAAGGATAACTAATTTACTATTATAAGGTACTTAAGAAAAGATAATAAGAGGTTATAAATAATAGGGTAAATAGGTAGTTATATTAAAGTATAGTATAATTACTTGATTATTCTAACTATAGAGTAGAAAAAGTAAGGTATTAATAGTAAATAAATTAGACTTCCTTATTAGTTAATTAAGATTATAGTATAAGGTTTAATTAGTTATACCTATTAAGATTTAACTTCTTATAATTAAAGTTTAATTAATAGGGGTTTAACTAGTTATACCTGTTATACTTTATTAGTTATATAACGGTTAGATACGCTTAGATATTTCTTAGGTCTGTATATATAAATATATACTACTATAATTCTTAAATTATAACGGATTTAACTATAATAACTATTTAATATTATAAATAGTATATTAAATTATTAATGACTCTTTAAGTATTCTTATAAATATAAACTAAGTATATTATAATACGCCTAAGACTATATCTATCTTTTAATGTTTAATTAATTACTTAGTATTAAAGGCTAGTAAACTAAAACTATATTTTAATATAACTAATAGGTAAGTATTTACTTTAGAAAATATAATATATTTAACGCTATCTACATAGTAATTAATAACTATCTAAATAGAGATAGTATAAATAATAATATATAAGTCTTAAGTAGTTTTAAAAAGATCTTCCTAAAAGTTATTTTAAGTTTGATAACCTATCTATCTATACTCTAGGTAGTCTCTTATATATATATTTATAAAGTAAAATAAGTATAATAAAAGAAGAAGCTTTTGTTAGATTAAAATAAATACTATAATAATTAGTTAATATTTTACTAATGTAATAAGAATTCGCTAAGACTTATAGATTACGAAGTTAAAACAAAAGAATAAATATAGTTTATATCTACTTATAACAAAACTTTAGAATAATTATTATAAGGCTTTATTAAAGTTTAGAATAGTAAAGAAATATTATAAGAATAAAAGCGGATATAGTTATAAGAGTAACTAGTTTACTATTATAAGGTATATAAAAAGAGAGAATAAGAGGTTATAATAAGTTAATAAGATTTTTATAATAATACTTTTAATAAAGCCTTAGTATTAGTATTCCTAAAGTATAAACTATAATTATATCTTATATAGAGAGATAAATTAAATAAACTAATAAGCTATTAAAGTAAAGGAAGTAATAAGTAGTTATTACCTTTTATTAAAGATAATAATTTAGATTTTAAGATTTCTATTATTAGTCTATATAATACTTAGATACCTTAGCTATTTTAATAAAGTATAGTTTTAATAAGTAACTTAAAACTATATTATAGATCTTAAGACTTTCTTTTTTAAAATAATATTATAAATTAGTATACTTAATAGACTAATAAGATTAAGTTATAATACTAAAGTTTAAGTTAGATATTATAAAGTATATTAGATTATATAATATTTATTATATAATAATACTAAAGATATACTTACTTTAAAATAAACTATAAGTTTCTATTACTTTTATTAGTATTAATAAAATATATTAATAAATTAACAAAATTATATTATATTATTAAATTAAATAGAAAGTACTTTATTTACTACTAATTATAAGTATAGAAGAGATTATAAGTAAGATATTACTATTTTATTATAATTAATAATCTCTAACTAAGTAGTATTATCTTACTAAGAATCATAAGCTATAGTTAATAATAATATTATTATTATTATAAAAAAATATTTAATAAGTAATATTTAATTTTTATTTTAGAAGTATAAAGAATATTATAAAGCTAATAATTTTAATATAAAAATTCTTCTAAATACTAAGCTATTAGTATATAAAGCTATTAGAATAATAAGTTTTATAAGCTTAATAAGCTTTATATAAGAATATAGTATTATAATTACTATTATCATTATTATATTCTTAGAACCTAATATAAAAAAGAACTTTACCTTATAATATATAAATCTATATCTTTTAAAACCTTCTTAAATAGTAAATATAAAACTTATAATAAATTATAAATTAGAAATCTAGTTTTTATAATACTTTATAAAGGTAGACTTACTTTACTTTAAAGACTAAATTATTCTAAACTAAAGGTAGATGATTTCCAAGCTAAGTAAGAATATAGTTTTTTATTACTAAAGCCCTAAGGAGCTAGTTAGAATACTTTTTATTTATAAATAATTACATCTTAGTAAAGCTAAGTATTCTTAATTAATAATAAAGCTTTAATAGAAAGCTTTAAATTTATTTTAATATATTTAGTAATCCCTAGTTTATATAAACTTAAGTAAGCGTATCTTAAGTCTTAGTAACTTATCTATTAATTTACCTACCCTCTAAGATATTTTATAGAATCTTAATAGCTTTTTCTTATTTATTCTTTGCCTTAAAGTTTAAAAGTATTTTAATATATTTTATAGACTCTTATATATCTTCTCTATATATAGTTTTATAATCTTTATTTACTAGTTTATTATAATATAAAACTATATTTAATACTTATTATAAGAGGGAATCTCCCTGTTTTCTTTATAAAGCATAATAAAATATCTAGTTAATTATTATTATAAATTATAAAAACATATATTATAACGGTATAAACAAGACTTATATTACTAAATCTAGCTTAGTTATAATAGGCTATAGCGCTATAGTAACTCGCTCTGTCTACTATAGCTAAGTAGTAATTAAGGCTATAAAGGTTCTCCTTTTACCTTAATATTTTAAGGTAAGCCTAGCTAGACTTTATTTAATCTATTATAATCGAAGAGGATAGAGACCTTATATCGTTATTAGAAGTTCTAAGAATCCTTCGAGATTATAGGTTTACTAGGGAGAAGTTCTTTAGGCTAGAGCTACTAGATCAAAGTATAATATTCTTTATTATAATAATTTAATATTTATTACTTATAATACTACCTTAACTAAACTACTTATAATTATATATTCTTTCTCTTAGAGGTTTCTAAATATTATTAACTACTAAGAATATAGTAGTAGGTATATTAAAGTAGATAATAATCTCTTCCTTATACCTTTCAGACTCTTACTTTTAACTTTTACTATAGTATATCTTTATTTCTTTTAGTATTTTTTAAGATATAATTTATTACTAAACTTCTTATTAAAATTAAGAAATAAAAAGAAACTAATAAAGACTTAATAATACTTATCTAATTTATTCTATTAGTCTTAAAATCTTTAGTAATATAAGTATCTAATATTATAAGTAGGTTAGTATAATTAGAATAAAAATACTTCTATAATAAAAATAAAGGTCTACTTTATTTAGTTAACTAAGTTATTATTAATAAACTTATTATCTATAAGTTTTAGCCTTTAAATAAGTAATTTTACTTTATAGTTTAGATTACTTTCTTCTTTAAATAAAAGATTCTTTTTATATTTTAATAAAAGTCTTTCTACTAGTTTCTTTATCTCCTTGTCTTTATCATATAATTAATAAAATATAGAATTTATAATTAAATATATTTTACTTTATACTTAAGGCTAATATTTTACTATCCAAGACTATACTTTAGAATAGAATCTATTACGCTATTAAAAAGAAAGAATTTTAAATAGTATTTTAAGTTAAAAATTAAGAGTAGAAAAGTTATACTACTTTTAAAAGATAGGTTTTTATATACTTTAGAAACTTAACCTTAGCCTATTTATACTATATGATATATAAGTTAAGTAATACTATAGTTTTCGTTCCTATATAAATATACTATTTAAACCCTTATAATATAAAGCTAGTATAATAGTATTAGTTTCTTATATTTTAGTAAATATATGTTAATCTATACCTTAAAGTATTAACTTAAAGTAACTAATAAAATACTGACTTTATAATAAAATTAATAAGCTTTCTATTAAGTAAGTACTTTATTATTTATTATTACTTTATTATATGTTTATTAGATTTACTAGCTTCTTAAGAGCTTTTTAATCTTTATTTTATTACTTTACTTCTTTTTTTATTTTTATACTTAAGAAGTCTAGTTTCCTAAGTATAGAATAACAATTAATACTTAAATATTTTTTATCTTTTTATTTATACTATTAGTTTAAGTTTAAGGTATTATTATAAAGCTTATTATTATAGTTTATTTATTATAACTATGTATAGGTCTCTTAGTTACTGTTATATCTTAATAATTAATTATAAAATATGTGTTTATTTTATTAAAATAGTCTTAAGGCTTAGTATAAATTAGAGATTAATATTTATACTATTAACTTAAGGCTTTTAAAGACTTATTAGAAATCTGTTATATTACTAGCTTTACTTTATAATAAAGAAAGCTAGTTTACTTATTTTTATTTTACTTTATAATCTTAAAAAGATTTATATATTATAAATTACTTATTCTTCTTTATCTTAAGATTTAAGTTCTAAACTAGTAGTAAGATAAGCTATTCTATATAGTACTATATAAGATTATAGTAAGTATTATAACTTTTACTTTACTTCTAAATTATAACCTTCTAATTTTAATAACTTATATTTATATCTAATCTATATTTACTAGACTTCTTTTCTATTCCTCTTTAAAAATTATTATTTAATTATAAGCTATAGCCTTAAATTATCTTAAATAATATTCTTATAAAAGTAAAGCTAGTATAATAATTATTAAAAGCTTATTCTTAAACTTATTTATAATAAAAGTTTATTAATCGAGGCTTTTTATTATAAGCTTTTCTTAAGCTTTTTATTACTAGACTATTATTAGTTATTAATTTTAATTAAGATAAAGTATATATAAGATAAATATAATTATTAGTACTAAAGTATTTATTTTTACTCTTATTAATATTAAAAAGTTAAATATCAGTAAGATTCTTCTTTTTAGAAGAAGACTTAAAAGGTTTTAAATATTAGTATTTAGTATAAAAGAAGTTACTATTTTAATAAGTTTATTAAGGGCTTAATAAGATAAAGATATATAATATTAAAGGAAAATTAATAATTTTATTTTATCTAAGGCTTTAATTATTATATTATAGAATAAGAATAATAGTAGATATAATTTTAAGGGTAACTAAATAACTTAGTATTATAAGGTATTTAAGAAGAAATAATTAGAAGTTATAAACAAGAAGGTAAATAAGTAGTTATATTAGGTAGAGTATAATTACTTAATTATTCTACTTATAGAGAGGAGAAAATAAGGTATTAATAATAGATAAATTAGACTTTTTCTATTAGTTAATTAAGGCTATAATATAGGGATTAACTAATTATATATACTAAGGTTTAACTTTAAAGTTAAAGTTTATTAAATTAGGTTATAACTAGTTATACTTATTATACTTTATTAGTTATATAACGGTTAGATATACTTAGATATCTTTTAGGTTTATACGTATAATATATATTATTATAACTCTTATATATTATTATACTTTATATTATATTATACTTAGTATTATATTATATTTATATATAATAGCTTTTTAATATTATAAATAGTATATCAAGCTATTAATTATTCTATATATATTGTTATATATAGCCTTTACTTACTAGGCTTTTTAATAACTCTTTTTAAGGCTTATAAAAACTTAATTAATTAACGTTCTTTTATACTTTAATATTTTAATAAACTACTCTATATAAGTATTCTTATTAAAAGGAAGGCAGTAGTATTTAAATATAAAGTATATAACTTATATATTAAGATTCTAGGTATAATATTAATATTATTATAAAATATACTTAGTATTCTATTAAGACTTATTATTAATAACTCTAAGAACCTATATAGTTGATATATAATCTTAGGTATTATTATATACTAACTTCCTTTAATACTTTTAATATAGTATATATATCTTATTACTTAGGTTTAAAAGTATTAAATCTAGATTAATCTAACTTTAATTTTTTTTTTTAAAGTAAGGATTATTATTTACTAATAATATCTAAGTAAATACTACTAGTATATACATAATTATAATATTCTATTATCTTAATAGTAAGTATAATTAGTATCTTAGCTAGATTATTAGATATTAATTTACTTATATCTTAAAATTATTATTCTATATTAGTTTATTACTAATAGCTATTTAAGTAAAAAAGAAACTTAAGGTTTAAAATAATTTAGATATTCTTACTAACTTAAATATAGTAATATTTCTATATATAATAACAAGAGGCTATTATTCTTATTATATAAAGAATATTAATAATTAAAGCTACTTTAAAAGGTATACTAAATAAATAAAAGGTCTTTATATTTTCTTACTAAATCAAAAGGAGAAGGTTAAGAAAGTAGTTATAGTCATATATATATTTATAAGTACTTATATATATTACTTAGCTATTATTATTAATTACTTAAAAATACTTTAATTATTCTTTTACTTTTAAATAATAAGTATATATTATTATTTATTAAATTAAAGCTTAAGTAATAATTAGAATTAGAAGTAAGAAGATAAGCTTTATTAGTTTTTTCTTAAAAGTTTTAGCTAATAAATTCATAAAGCTTAAAAAGTAATTTCTTAATACTTTATAAGTTAATAATAAATAAAAGAATATTATAAAATATTTAAATATAATCCTTAAGTTACTTATACTCCTAAACTTTAGAAATAAAACTCTTATTTACCTTAAACTATACTCTATACTAAGTTTTTTCGTATTATATTATAACTAAAAATTAAGTCTTAACTTATAACTATTTCTTAGATATTTAAATACTTATAATTTTAATAAAAGTATAGTTTTATTAAGATATTATATTATTATAAAAGAAATATATTATAGTTTACTTTCTAATCTTATTATTTATATATATAAGAAATTTTAATTAAGTAAAAAAACTTTTATTATTATTCCGTTTATTAAGTATCTATATCTTTAGACTACTTTAAAGGATTTACTTTATGTTATTATAAGTATATTAATTTAAAAGTTAGTATTAAATTATTAGTCTACTTAGTTTTACTTCTATTAGTATACCTAGATTTTTTGTTTTCTTAATTCTTATAACTCTAATAATAATCTTTTCTTTAATTTTATATTTATTAAAATATACCTATAAGGTTTATAATACTTAAAGAGTAATTAATATTAATTTAACTTTGTTTTCTTAACTAAGTATAAGAATATATATACCTTTCTTTAATAAAAAAGAGTAGCTTTATAATCTTTTCTTTACTTTATAATAAATTAGTCTTAAGGTTAGTAGAATCTTAATACTTTTTAATTAAGTAGAATTCTTTATAAAAGAGGCTAAATAATTATTTACTTTCAAGTATATTTCTAGCTTTTAATTTACTATTATAAAACCTTTAAACTATTTAGGAGTTATTTAGCTTATAAGTAGTAATAAAGGTATATTATACTAAGTAAATATATAACTAGTTTAGAATTAGGTTTTTTATACCTAACTAGTAGTTTAAGTTAGCTAGATTATTAATACTTCGTTTTATACTATTTAATAATTATAATATTATTATTATAAAAACTAAGGAAAGATATAGAATTATAATAACTAAATAACTAAGAAAAGAATAGTTATAATACTTTAGACTAATAAGATAATTATACTTTAGAAACTTTATCTTCTTATATTAATACTAGGGGATTAATAACGTAATATTTAGTTTTCCTATCTATTAAAGTAAATACTTATAATCTCTTTATAATAAAGGCTTAGTATAGTAGTATTATTTTATAACTTTATACTACTACTTTATAAGTTAATTAAATATAACTTATAGTTAGTAGTTATAATAAGCTTTTATAAACCTTAAGTTATTAATATAAATACTTCTTTCTATTTATATTTAACTTAAATAGAACTAAACCTAAATAGTAATAGTTAATATAATTAGTTCTTAAGAAATAATAAATATATAGATTTATTATATAAATAAGGTACGTAATTATTAGTAAGAGTAGTATAATAAGTATTAAGAAAGTAAATAAATAGTTATATATATAAAGATATTAGTTATAAAAATAGTCTAATTAAAGGTTAAAAAGTAAATATTAAAAATTATAAAAGAAGACTAAAGTCTTATTTATTATATTCTATTAAGAAAGTAAAACTTTATATAAATAAATATTACTTTAAAGTATATTATATAAGTATAAATTATATATAAAGTACTTAATATAAGCTTAAGTAGTAATTAATAAGTTAATAAGAACTTATTAAAATTTAAATAAGCTATAAATAGTAGTTAAGTAGAGTTTCTTCTTCTATTTTTAATATTAATATAAATATTATAATATATAAATTAGTATTTATTATAAGCTTTCTTATAGTAAAAAAATATTATTACTATATAACTTAATTCTTAAGTACCTTAATCTAGGAAATTTAAATTACTAACTAAGTAATTAAAATTACTTAATACTCTTCTATATTATATATTATAATAAAATAATAAAATAGATAGTAAAATAATAAAAAAGTCTACTTAGAACCAAATTAATTATCAAAATAGTAAAAGAATACTATTACTAGTAAGAATATAGTCTTAAAGAAATAAAACTTATAATAGATTTATTAGTAACGTATTTATAAATAACTAACTAAAATATAATAAAATATATATTTATTATATTAATACTTTAGTTATAGTTATGTTAAGTATAATACTAATTAGAAAATATTATTTAAATACTATTAGATTATAACTAAGTTTAGCTATATAATAAGTAAATTAAAAACTTAAATATATAAATAGAACTCGAACTTTACTTAAACTAATAGTTTTAAATTATAGTTAAGCTTATTAATAAGATTCTAATAATTACTAAGAGATAGTAAGTATATATAATTAAACTAACTATTATTATACTCTTAATATTAAGTATAATATAATTTTTTAAAAGTTAATAATAATCTACTATAATTAACTTAATTAAAAAGAGTATTATATACTTATATAAACTAAGTATTATATAGTAGTCAAATTATAATTAAAAATTTCTTTTATAATAATAAATCTAAGATTAAGTCTTTCTAAATAGGTAAAACTAAGAAAGCTATTAAAATTCTTAAAAAAAACTATAATATTATATATATAAAGAATAACTTAACTAAAATTTATAAAGTCTTTTATAAGTATATTATTTTTATATAAGTTTATTATTTTTATATAAGTTTATTTTATTTTAAATCTTCTTCTTAATTTTATATTATATTTATTCTTAGTAAGATACTTTATATTTATACTATTAGTACTATATTAATAAGTAAAAAGTAGTTAAAACTTAGGTATTTTAATAGTAATTACTTATCAGCTAGAAATTAAGACTATTACTTCTAATCCTAGGAAGAGTAATGTTATAGTTCTTCCTACTAGTACGTAGCTATAATAGGCAGAGGTTAAAACCGTGATAAGAATAGAGATATTAATAGAATAGTACGAAAGTTAAACAAATAGTTATAAGGTAATAAATAACGATAAATCGATAAACATAGGTATAAGTAGTTAGTTCTTCTATTAACTAAACTTATTAATAATAATACTATCGAAGGTATCTCTTATATAAGTATAGCTAGTACGTAGAATATTACATACCCTTGCTAACTATTCTATAGAATTATAATAGGTACCCCTTTTAAAAAAAGATAATCGTCCCGATCGATAGTAAAATAAAAATTAATTATATAAGTTTCTTCCTTCTATTACCTACCTATCGCGAAAAATAACAACCTTAATAATAAAATCCTATCCTAGTTACGTCTTAGCATAGAGGTAAAACGGCTTTACTTAGCTAGGCTTGCGATATTCTTAGTAGCGACGCGTTTATTACCTTTCTAAAGCTTAACGACTGCTTTACGAAGTTCTACAAGCTTAGCGCGGAGGATAGTAAGTTTATTATCTTTAGCAGCGATAGCATAGTTAACCTCCTTAGCGATTATTTCTTTAATAGTAACTATTACTTTAATTACCTCGAGGCGCTTATTAATCTTCTCGCTATCGGTAGAAGATTCTACCTTCTCCTCGATATTATTAAGGCGTAGTATAACTTCCTTAGCAATACTATTAATAATTTCCTTTATATTTTTAATAATAGTATCGTTTATATTATAAATATCGCTTTCAAAAGCTTAAAATACCTTCTCTATATTCTTAAGCTACTTATAAGCAGTCGCGTTAGTAGCGGTTATATAGCTAATATTTATAAGCAAGGGGACTAATAGAAGGTTAGCATAGTAAACTATAATAAGGTAGCCTATAATAATACTATTAACTTAGCTATTACTAATATAAAAGACTATTATAAAGACTTAAGCGTAAGACGGGAGGTATTCTATATATAAGACGTTATTATTATATATAGTATAGGCGTATTTATAAATATCCTAAACGCGATAAATAAATAGGTTTAAAAAGGGGGTAGCTAGGCTTATAAAGTTATTAAGATAAGCCTTAATCTTCTCGAAGAATATATCGTCTAGGTAGAAAGTAAAAGCATCCTAAGCATGCTTTTTAGTATTTCGAACTTAAATACTATTAACCTTAGTAATAATATACTTCTTCTTCTTAAAGGTACTAGACTTCTTAGTATTAATAGTCTTATTCTTTTTAATAGTTATCTAGACCTTAATATCTAAGGCGTCGGTTTTCTTATTAATACTAGATTCCTCGACTAGCTTAAGGTTAGCTTTCTTAGCCTTAGCCTTGCCTTTACTTTTAATAGTCTTCTTAGGCTTATTTCCTTTAGCCTCCTCGGTAGGTTTAGCAAGGACCTCGGGGGTCTTTTTAGCCTTAGGGGCTTTACTAGTCTTCTTAAGTTCCTTTATATCGGTTATATAGATATCTTACTAGTTAGTAGTATTTCTAATAATAGCGTTATTAATAGTAAGATTATTCTTATTAGTAATGTTAAGTTTCTTATTATTAAAACCGAAGGTATTATCGATAGGCTTATTACTAGTCTAGGCCTTATTATCGCCTTATTTACTACTAGTAGTTTTAATAAAGCTAGGAAGGGTTTTAGCGATCTTATTAATAGTCTAATAAGTATATTAAGATAATATATTTACGTTCTTAATACTAGAATTTACTATTAAAATATATAATAATAGTAAGTTAAAAGTCTTAATAAGAATAGAAAAGGTTTATAATAAGTTATAAAATAAGAGAATTATTGATTTTTCTACTATATAAGTAAAAGTAGGATTTATATAGTAGGAAAAGTTTACTTTTATAATAATAATAGTAAATATAAAAAGTAGAGTTTTTTACTACTTATAAAGCAACTACCTACGAAGAGAAAGAATAAGTATTTTATATAAAATTCTATTACGTTAATAAAAGGAATAATCTTACTAATATCGCTTTATTAGGAATTAGCTATTTTATTACGGAATAGTAATATTATTCTAATTATTTCGTTATTATTATTACTAAGAGTAATAGGTTAATATAACCTCCGCGTTAATAGGATATCTTACCTTATACTTATTAATAAGCTTTACTATGTTAGTCTTAAGCGATTTATAAAGCTCCTAAGTATTAAACCTTATAGTAAATCCCTTCTAATAGATAAGATATTTAACCTTTAGCTTACGTTTCTTCTAGTTAATTCTATAGCTTACGATATAATCGATTTCTTATTTTTTACTACTATTAACCTTAATAAGTTATAATAGCTATTATTTATAGTTAAATAGGTTATCTCCTTAAGCTAGCTTATATAGCTATACTACTAATAGGATTAGGAAAATTTACTAATAAGCTAGGAGGTTAACTTTATACGCTATTAGGCTTACTATTTAAATAATTCGAAAAAGGCTTATATAGCATAATATCTATTTATTATAATATTAGCTAAGTAAGTAAAAGCCTTTCCTTAATCTTATCTAAACCTTATTACTAATAAAGAATCTAACGTCTATATAGCTTTTATTATAACGTTTTTTTCTTATTAAGTTTACTATATCGATTAAGGCTACTACCTTATCTTAATAGATCTTCTATATAACGTTAATAGACTTAGTTAAAGCGTCTTTTTCCGCGATTACGTCTAGAATGCTTTAAGGCTTAAATTTATATACAACCTTATTAAGGGATCTCCCGATTATTATAATATATAAATTATTAAGGTTATATTATAGCGCTAGGAAAATCTCTAGCTATAAGATATCTAGGTATTTTAAAAGCTAGAATTAGATAGCGATTTCTACTATCTAGTTTGTTTTCTTACTCTAGCCGTTAGTCTATAAGTAATAGGCTATAGATAAGAGTAGTTTTACTCTAAGAGTACGGAATATCATAGTCTAGATAGCTAAGATAAACTTAGGGTTTCTATTACTAATAATTTATTATAAAAGTCCTTAGTTAGCTAGTTAAAAAGCCTTTATAAAGACTATTACTTATTCCTTAACTTTATATATAGTATAGCCTAGTAGGAGTATAACTTTCTTTAAGAATTTATCTATTATAAGCGTAAGTATATTAAACTATTTAAATCTAAATAATACTTATAAACTTCTTTATACTTCTATTTTAAGTAAATCGGTAACGAAGTTGATAGTTACGGTATTAAAGGGGATTCTTATAACTAGAATTAGCTATAAGCTACTTAGTAGTCTTTAATAGTCGATCTAGTTTTCTTTATACTTTAGGTAGTAAGTAATATATTACTTTATAATTAATCGTTTATTCCGTATTTAGAAACTAGCTAGCTTAGCTAGTATATAGTCTATACTAAAGTAGTATTTTTTATTATAAGTAAAGCTAAAGACTTCCGCGACGGCTTTACGTAGGATATATAGCCTTTTCGTTTTATTATATACTAAGTAGAATAAGAAGCCTGCTTTTATTAACTATTATAAGGAGATTTAGTAATAAATTAGTATATACCTTTCGTCTCGGGCGCGGTTCTCTTCGTCGTTAGCTTTCTTTAGTAACTACTACTTATTACTACTTTCTTATTATTTCGTAAGTTACTAGATAAGTTTTCTATACTTTAGATCGGTTTCGTAATTTTTAATAATAGTTTTAATAAAGTTATTACTTATCCTAATTATAAAACTACCTAGTTCTTTTAGCTATTCCTCTTCTTCTAAGTTAAATACTATAATATTCCTATTATCGTAAATATCTATAAGTATATTACTTTCCTCGAATAGGTTTACTTTACTTAATACTATTAGTAATAATAGGCGTAAGAAGGCGTTAAGTATAACGTTAAGTTTCCTTAAGATATAAGTAATGTTAAAGTTAAACTAAGAAAGGTAGTTAGTAATACTAGCTAACTAAAGGTTTGCTTTATTAAGATCTATTATTCTTAACAATATATAAGTAAAAATTCCCTTTATAGCTATATAGTCTATAAAGATCTATACTAAGTTCTTATTTAATTATATTAGTTTCCTAAGTTTCCTAACTACCTATACTATTATAATAACTTCTACCTTAATTATAAAGTATTACTTCTTTATAAGGGATATTACTTTTAAAAGGAATAATACTAGTTAAATATACTTTTATAAGATATCTTTTTTAGGAATTCCTATACTATCCTAGGTAATATCTATCTAGAATATTATAAGTCTAAAACCTCCCTTATAAGTATCGATCTTAAAAAATAAAGGTTTCTCTAGATTATAATAAAATCTTACAACTTAGTTATATAAGTTCTTTTATAATATTTCCTATGCTTTTATTTCTTCTAGCATTAGTTTAAATATTATATATTAAAACCTCTTCGTTTTTACTACTTTATTAAGGCTTATTAGTAGTTAGTCTTCCTTATATAAAATCGTAGTAAGCTTAGTTTTTCTTTTATTAAGGGGTATTATAATTACGTTATATTATAAAATATCTTTTCAAAGCTATCTAGCTATTCTAAGGTATCTCTTAAAGTTACTAAGATTCTTAAGAAAGCTAAGGTTTTTAAATATAGCGATTTAATTATCCGTTCTATATATCCCTTACCTATCTACGATATAGCTAAGTAATTTTACTAAAAGGAAGCTTGCAAACGATTTCTTTACTATTATATTAAGTCTATTATTATTAATAATATTAAAGACTTTTTCAATATATTTCAAGTAGCTTTCGTTAGTATTATTAAAAATTACGATATTATCAATATATACTTAAACAAAGTATTTATAATTCTAAAATATATAATTTATAAACCGTTAAGCATATACTAGCAAGTTCTTAAATCTTATAAGTATTATATTTAAAATCTCGATACTATAAAGGCTTATTACTACTATCTTATTATAATACTTTAAGTAGATTAGTAATTAGTAAAAAAACTTAATAGTATTAAAAAAAGTTATTTTCTTCTTACTATAGATTGCGTTTATAATATCTTCTTAGTCTAGTAAGGGATAAATATCTAAAACTACTATTCGGTTAAGTAGGTATAAGTCTATAACTACTTTAGGTTTTTTTACTATCTCCTTTTCTCTCTATATTATAAAGAGGGGATAAGTAATTAGAATTAGCTTGCTATCTACCTAATCTATCTTTCCCTCGATATAAAGTTGCTTATAGGTTTTATTTAAAACTATAAAGTCTTTAAGACTAAGTAGATATACTTTTATATTAGTTTTTTAGTTTTATTATCTATTAATAAGGTTGATTTATATATATTCTTCGTTAAGGAATAGTATAATACCTTTATTATAATAAAAATTTTGTATTTATTAAGGATTTTCTATAGTTATTTTATAAATTCCGTATTAAGGTTATATATCTCGACGCTATGCCTATTAAGAATTACTAGTATATTATTTAGTTTAGAGATATTATAGTCTAGTATTTCTTCTACTTATAGTTTAGGGTTTCTTTCTAAAGCATCCTCCTTAATAATTATATTAAAAGTTATATTAACCTTATTATTATTAGGTTTAAGGTTACTAAGTAAGATACTAATATCCCCTAGCGCTTGCTTTATAAAGTAATTAATATAATAGCCTTTCGGAATTCGTAGTTCTAAGTTTCCTTTATTATAAATAAGAAATAACGCTAAGGTTACGAAATCTACTATACTATAGATTGCTACCTTATATATTAGGTAGAAATACTAGGTCTCGTCCTTATTATTACTATCCCTTAATAGAAGGATATATCGTCTTAGTATAAAGGCTTAGCTTTTCTATAGAATTATTATAGCGTAAGCGTTTTCTATACGCTAGGCGGGTAGCGTTTATTATTAATATTTAATAGATACCTTTATATTAAATACCGATCGGAATTTAATAACTAATTTATTAAAGTCTACGATAAGACTATATTCCTTATAAAAAAAGGTACTAAGTAGTAGGTTTACTCTAAGTATATTAATAACCTTTATTATAATAATAATATATATATTTATATTTATTTTGCTTATTTTACTAAGGATATAAAAGTCGAAAGTTACTTTTTCTATAACTTAGAAAGTAGAATCTACTATATTTATTTTCTTTAGCTTAATCGCTTAAAAAGACGATTTATAAATAAACCGTATAACCTAAGCCTTCTTAGTAAGTATCGTTAAGGCTCCCGTATTAATATATACTTCGTCTAGTTTACTATTATTATTAGCCTTAACATAAAGTCGTAGATATGTTTTTTTTAAAAGCATACTACGTTTAGATAGTCTTGTCTAAGTATCGATAATTTAGCTTAGTATTAGTTTCGGTAAGTCTCTATTTTTATAGTTTTTTATAGCTATTCTAATAAAGTCGCTAGGCGGCTTTATCTAAGGCTTTATTATAACTATTATTACTTCCTCTTATATTTAAAGAGATAGGGGAGGGATCTCTACTTTAGGAGTTAACGCCTTATAAGTATAGAAAATAACGTCGTTAGCTTAGCTAGTATAAATAGCTTCTTCCTCTTTTAGTTATACTACTAAGACTTTTATAACGTCTTCGAAGATATACTTATAATCGATAAGGTAGTTAATTATATCCTCGTCTAATTTATCTTTTTATATAAACTTAGCGTTATTAAGTAGTTATCCTAGATAGTTATACTAAGCGAATTGCCTTATGCCTAGGAAATTCTACTATACATTCTAAGGTTTTTAGTCTTTCTAGTTTTATTACTTCTAGTTAGGTTATATTTTCTTTTATTACTATTAAGACTAGTTATATTATAGCTAATAAAAATCGCGTTTTTCTTAGTTCTTATTATTCTAAGCTAGGCATATTCCTCCTTATAAGGCGTTATCCTTGCTATTTATAATAGTTATATAAAAGACCTTAATTAAGGTTTATAAATACTTTTAGATAACCGCGCGTTTTTCCTTAGCAATTCTAAGATAGCTTTTAATAATATTATTTAGTATTAGCTTATAAAGGAATCGTTATAAAGATAAGTCTAAAGCGTTATAGAATATCGTAAGTAATTACTATTAAGGTATTAATAAACCTAATTATGCTTTACTATATTTAAAATAGTCTTAAGTAAATAATTAGATATCCTTATTACTACCGATCTTTTCTATAATAAACTTATTAAATATTACCTACTAGATTGCTTTTATTTAAGTTAGCTTAAAACAAGCTCTTAATCCCCTTTATAAACTATACTATCCCTAAGCCTTATATTAATTCCTTTCTATAAGCCTAAGGTAATATTCCTATTAGCTAAGTACTTTACCTCTAAGTAAGCTTTATTATTCTTAGAAGACTTTATCCTAAGTATAAGGGTTAACGATCTTAGCCTTAATCGATAAAAGCTATAAGTCTACGTCTTAATAATATAATATCTTTTAGTCGTAGAATATAGGTTTTCTACTAAACTTATAGTTAGCGTCTAGCTAGAAAACTCTATATTACTATTAAATATTTATTATAGCTGTAAATCTCCTCCCTAGGTTTAGTAGTTCCGATCTTAGTAATATTATACCTAATAGTCTTATAAACGTATTTAATAATATTACCTCGAATTATTATTACTATTAAGAAGGTAGTAAGGTCTAGAAGGCTAGAAATCCTATTACTATTAAGTATAGTATCTACCCCTAAGGAGGGAGATATCTTCTTAAGCTAGGGGGTATATATTACTATTATAGGTTTTATATCTAGTTTATTATAAATTATATTCCTTCTAATAAGGTTTTTATAACTTATATTTCTATTTTTAAAAGAATAACCTCAGCTTATAGCGGTTTTATATATTACTATTAATTTAATAATCTTACTTATTAGAAAGTTTATTAAGGTTAGCCTATAGTTATATCTAATATTACTAATTACGACTTTTAAAAGTCTTTATAAATCCTTTTATACTAACTATGCTTAAGTAATACCTTAGGAGGTTACTACTTTTATTATTAAAGCTATATTAATAATATAATTAGTACTAGTTTAGTATTTTCGTTATTTCTTATAAGTTACTTATTCTTTATAATATCTAACTCTTCTAAGCTTAGTTCTACGAATTATCCTTAAAAGTCTAGAAGTTTTCTAATATAAATAATTACCTTAGTAATATTATTTATTACCTTATTATAATTATAGTTTTCTAACCTCTAGCTATCTTTAAGTTATATTACTTAAGTCTAAGCCTTATTATTATATTTAACGTCGATTCGGTTAATATTAGTATTCTACGTAATAAACGCTATAACGCTTATATATACTTAAAAAAGCTTTAATATCTTCGTTATTTTAAGATTATTAAGATATATCTCCTAATATCGTAAGAGACGTCTCGCTATCTCTTAATAACTATTATTTAACCTTAGGTTATTTACGTAACTTATTATATAAGTCTATATTAGCTATGTTAAGGTATAGGTTATGATTTTAAGTAAGTAGACTTATAAGGTATTTCCTTCGAGATTCTCCGCGATATATCGTAGTCAAATCGAGAGAAAAAATTAATTAAGATTAAGTTATATTACTACTTATTATAGTTTTTCCTACTAATACGTAGCTATAACAAGTAGAAGTCGGAACCGTAATAAGAATAGAGATATTAATAGAATAATACGAAAGTTAAATAAATAGTTATAAGGTAATAAATAACGATAAATCGATAAACATAGGTATAAGTAGTTAGTTCTTCTATTAACTAAACCTACTAATAATAATACTATCGAAGGTATCTCTTATATAGGTACGGCTAGCACGTAGAATATTACGTGCCTCTACTAACTATTTTATAGAACTATAATAAGTAATTAAAGTCTTAAAATAAGATAATAATATTTTATTAGAAAGTATTATTTATATTAAATAAATTATAAATAAGAATATATTAAAGAATAACGGTTATAATTACTCTAATAGCTTACTTTAGACTTATAAAGCTAGATAAAATAACTAAAAAGGTCTATTTTATAATAACTAGAAGAAGTTAAACTATAAAATTATATTAAATTAGTAAAAAGTTTAATAGTCTAACTTTAGAAAAATAAAATCTTTTTAATTAAAGAAAAAACTATAATAATCATTATTATATAGAGCTATTATTAGTATATTTATAATATTACCCTAAGCTTTAGTATAATTTAATTAATTTACTTATTCTAATTAAATTATAAGATTAGAAATTCTATAGTTTTTTTTATCTTAGAAATAAGTTAGGATTTAAGTATTAAGTATAAGTTTTAATAATACTTTTAACTATTAATTATATAATATTACATTAGAATATCTATAACTATAATAAGCTTTCTTTAAGTATTATAGCTTTATTATATAGATTTAAGTATAGATATTTTTCTAATTCTTTCTCTAGTCTTATAGTATCATGGTAACTAGCAGGTTTCTTAATTTTAAAGAAGAGCTAATAGTATATTGTTGATCTCTAATATGAACTAAGAAGCATTAAAAACCTAAAAATAATACAGCTGAGTGTTACGGCCAGCTAACTGACAGTGGGTTTGTGTTAACAGTAAGCCAGGGATTGAGAGTAGTAACAGTCGTTCCGTGGTCCTGGTCGAATAGATCGTAGATCTTCAAAGGTCTTGGTGATCAGTCAGGGCCTCAACAAGAGTCGTAGAGTAGTCGTCACTTAGGTATAGCTGAAAGTACCGGTTAGGGTAATCACAAAGTTGATTGCTGAAGAGCTATGGAAGTCTGTCCTCGAGCCCGGCTCGAGTCCATCCTATATACAAGTCCTGAACGGTCCTCCTTATCTTGGCTATGTTGGATATTTGACATATCTAACATATCCGGGGATCGGTTGGATATTTGACATATCCAACATATCCGGGGATCGGTTGGATATCTGACATATCCAACATATCCAGCCCGGGTTGTCCTTACCCCGCGTTATCCCCGAGGCCACGTGACTTGTCCATAGTTCTTCCGTTCCGAGGATCCCTGGTTACACCTGTCCGGCTGGGTTACATATGCCCTGCGTTAGCCGCCGGGATCCAGGCGGGGTCGTGTTGGCGACCATGTCCAACGGGTCGTAACACTGAGCTTCATGCAACGGGTGAAGGCGCCTACCGACACAATATGTGGTTTCTGATGCCGTCCGCTGAATGGAGCAGTGGTTCCAGTCACAGATTAACAGGTTCCGGGAATCAGCAAACACAGCACGCGACTAGTAACAGTGATGAGAGACAAAGAAAACAAGACTGCAGGCCAGGGGAGAACTCATAAAAAACTGTAGTCACAGTAAAAACTGACAGCGGTTAAGATGCAACCACACACTGTCCCGAACCGTCTAAGGCGATGATTGCTACCCGCAACTGATGGAATTATATTTGCGACAAGCTACCTTAGTTACAGTAGCCGTCGGCATTCGATTGATGCGCCGTATCGCTGGATCCACAGTTGCTTCAAAAGGGGATTTTCAGTTATTTTTTGTAATCATTTGGTTCTCCACGAAGCAGGTGTCAATGAGAATGCGAAATCAAGTGAGAGGAGTGAAACTCCCCGCTCCTACTTTGCATAACAAGCTAGCCTATATGTTTTCACCTATGTATTAGAGAAATACCAGGGTTTGAGGTTACATAGTACTGAAGGACGAACAGCAGTCTTAGTAAAAGCATCTGAATTCATCAGCTTTAGCTTCGAGAAAGACCGGGATATTAGGTTTCTAGTCACACCGTAGCTGCTCCTATTGCACTAGCTAGCGAGCCTTAGCATAGGATAGAACATGCATTGCTTCTAGCGACTAATGTCTAACCATAAGCCACCATGGGTTAGCACACACGCGAAAGACTGAGCTCTGTAAACCCAAAAGACGCTACATCAGGCATAGCAAAAAAAAGCCTCCGCAGCCGGGGACATCACGATTTACTCGCTAGCCAGCTACTAAAATCTTAGTGGCTCTGTCTGCTTCTTCCAACGGACCTTGCTCATAATTGTATTGAATGGCATTGAGACCGAAGAAACCGGCTTTGGCATTAACGGCAGAAGATGGAGTTGGAACCTGCTAATACGCGTTACGTGGGCCCGAAAGACGGACGGTAATATACACCCCTAAGAGGGAATAAGGCGGTCACTAGGATAGAGGAGAGAGAGAGGAGAGGATGATGACAAACAAGGTGTCAAAGAACCGTGATAGAGGCCATGGCAACGTAAAGCGCTTCTCGTGTGTTCCCTATCCTAAGTCATTCGTGATGATTGCACTCGCGCTACGTTATCTGAATTTACTTTTTAGCAACCTGCTTCAGTCCATCTCTCTCGGCAAAAACTGGTGCCAAGCGCATGATAAGGTCCTCAAGATCTAGACAAAGACCTATACAGGTATAGCTGTCTAACAAACACCGACCGAGCCCTTAATCGCTTATGTACTAATATTGTTTAGGTAGGCATTATACCTCATGCCTCTACTCCTTAGATGAAGTAGGTAGGTCTTGCTTGGGACTGTTAGTATGCCTCGTTCTGGGCGGGGGGTAAAGAAACATGGAATGGAAGAAAGTAGTATTAATGGCATGAGCTGGAGCTGCAACCGCGGCTCATAATACTTCAAGCTACGCTGAAAGCTTCATAAAGAGCGGTCTTTCCTGCTGGACAACTGAGACTGCTCGTTAGTTGCCGCTGGCGGGCTACTCTACCCTAGGGACTCAAGACACAAAAGGTCAATGTCAACTTGCCCTGGGCTTGCGGGCTTGTGACCCTTGACGTTTAGGTAAAGAAGGTGGTTGCAAAACGGTCGTTCTGGCGCGTGCGTTGATACTGGATTCTCCAGTTGCTGCTGGCTCAAAGAGCCATGCTTAGCCATGGCCTCGGACGGGGATATCTACACAAGGTTCCCCTTAGTTCGAATAGCCTTTGTTTTCTTCTTGGGAATCTACATTCGCATTGGATTGTGCTTACGGTCCTTGTTCTGGAGTTGTTGTGGATGGTTATTTATTGCAGTTGCTGTGGCATTCATATTGCCTCCTCGATGAAATGTTTAGCGTAGCTAGTTCAGTGTTAAAAGCCAGAGCGTACCTTTGCTTGGGTCAATTACACTGCGCTTAAGGCACTGGAATTGTCATCTCTGAGCAAGCAAGACGCTCCCGTGCGGAGAACTTGCTCTCTGATCTGCCGTCTATGCTGAAGACTCGAGAGTTTACCGATATATCATCGAGAATGTTTATGCTTTGTGTGTGTTGATTCCTTTCCTTATGCACTTTCTCAATTCTCTGAGCAGTACCGTTGAACTGTGCAGATTGCGTCCATGTCGTTGAGTGCAATCATTCTTGTCTTCAACCCATCGATTACGTTGCGAAAGACGAAGTCGATGTGGTCACTGAATATGGAGCCCACGAGGACGAATTATGAGCTTCGAAAGTCAGCAGAGAAATCAAATGGCCCCCAGGTAATCGGGCGCTCAGATTCACAGCCCTATCGACAAGAGACTCGAGGAGGCATCGGAACTCAGAGCTTCAGTTTCTGCAAAGGGCCGAGGCGAATAGCTTGGAATTGGGAAAAAAGGTAGTTATGGGGGTTCCATAGCGTTTCGAAAGGCGGTAATTCGTTTGATACCAATGCAGTTATTCTTGGAAGCCTGGAAGGTTCCGTGCATAAGAATCACAGTGATATGTTCCAAGTCCTTGGCAGCAGAATAGAGAACAATGGAAGGGTCCTTACCGTCCGGCTCAGCAATCTTCGGATCGAGCGGTTTTGGCAGCTGATTCGGCAACCTTGAGTCTACCTACCCACGTGAGGCCTGTCTGGGCAGCCACGGAGCCACTTTAACCAAATTCGACTATTTAAAGAACAGGAGACTTTGGGATGGGTGGCGATCTGCTTCGCAGTTTGCAACCAACACACACCAGTCTGAATTAAGGCGGGATCATAATTAAGGTCAATAAGCGCACCCTGTACGACGTCGGTGAAGTAACTCCATGCCGTCTTTAGAGTCTCCGACCAGAATTCAATTGCCGGTAAAGATGCTCAAGATGATGCTCGAGATGATGAGTCCAAGGAGGTTACGGAAGTTTAGTTCCAACTGACAAGCGCGCCGACAAGACTAAGCAGCCTGTGTTACGGGCTACGCCACAGTTATTGCAGCATGAAGCTGCGCCCACGCACATTCCTCCCTTAAGATCAGTTGAAACCAAGTGCGTAACTTGTTTCTACGCATACTTTTGCGTTTGGTTCAATTGGGTAGCCCCTTTGTGATTGGGAACGCGTTCAAAGTTGGTTTGCCGGTGCCACTGCAGCTCCAAGGCGGGACCTGACAATTTGAAGCTCATATTGCATCTTTTTATGCTTGAATACCACCAAGGGGTCTGTATTATTACCGTCAATATTAACTGGAAAGCCCGTCTACATCGAGCTGTAGGAAGACACATCGCCAACGTCGTTTCAAGCTGATAGAGCTCTTCAATTTGTACGTTTCAAGAAACGCAGGAACACCAACGCGGTTATCACTGAGACAGGTCAAATAACAAAGAAGAAGACGAACAAGATGGCTGAGTAATGGACGGCTCTGAAAGCTGGGATTGGTTCAGCGGGCTGAGTGTTGCAAGCTCGAGGTCTATGTAGATGCCGTTGTGGCAGCTGATTCCTCGCGGCCGCGTATCTGGTGTCATATTGACCCTGAATACCGATGCCGTCTTAACACTGGGGAAAAGCTCTGATGATGCTTCATTGAGTACGTTGAGCCTGTAGAACCGCACAATTGTTGTTCTCGAAAGGCCCGCAGAGGGAAGAGTGGTGCTGTGGCGTCGTTACTTCTGGCACCAGGGCTTACCACACGCAGAGTCGAAAGATAGGAGATTCACAAGCTGCCGCAGGGGCAACAAGAGGAGGACAAAGACGAGAAGCGACACTATTCGTGACAACCCCGTTGAGGTAGCAGGTCACTTTGGCGACCTCCACTACAGCGGTTAGCACAACCGGTACTTGATCAATCTTGCAGGATCCGAAGCCCTTGTGTTGTTGGGGAGTGGAGGGGTTGATGCTGGTGTTTCTGCCTCCATTTCTAGGTATGTCCATGTCTAGGGGAAGAGGATTTATGGTCGAGTGGATGTATTTCGGGGCAAAGGCCTACAAGCTGTGCTCTTGTAATTGTGGCGTGAAAAGCCTTCTCGAGTGTGCCCGCCCCAGGCCGTCAATTACCATGGTGGTAGCTTGAGTGATTCGTATTGAGTGAGTTGTATGCAATGAGTGTTTAGTGGTCTGTTTCTTTTGGGGTTAGCAGAGCTAACTTGATGGCAGAAAAGGAACATGAACCGTTCAACGGGGTCGTAAACTGGAAAGTTCATTTGTTGCAATAATGATCAATATGATTCGGAGAACTAGCGGATGCGTAGTGGTTCTGAGTTCAGTCTGTGTTGAAACTAAATAGCAGTCTGAAAATATCAGAAGAGCAGTTAAGTGGGAATAGACTTTTGTAGGACCTTTTGTGGCATGTTAACAGAAGAACGAAGCAAGACTGAAGACGGGGCTGGAGCCTGTCTGTTAGGTTAGGTAATGGTAAGGAAGGTATTTGTACCTGAAAGAATTACGTTATTCAAGGCAAAGAAATGTATTTGCATCTAAAAGAATGTGGTCTGGCAACAGGAAGGAAGGTGTTGCGAACCGCGATTGCCTGAGTGTGGCGGATCGATCGTCCCTTCCCAGTCTTCCCTTATCGACGAGCTTCCACTCCTTTCGAACCTTTCGAAAAGCACCACCACAGAGAGGATTCCAGAACATCGCAAGAATACGCAAACCTCCTTCGACGTCCTTGGTTGAAAGGATCTAGACCATGTGCTTCAATTTACCTTGCCTTAGATGGTCTGTAGCAGGCTCAAGTATGATATTTTTATATTAAGTGAGTATCCCCTGATGCCTTGGATCGCTTCGCCTCCATGAAACCCTCTTTCTTCTACCCAATCCATCACATCTCTGTTTAGAATGGCCTTTTGTCCTTCGTTGCGTTAACTCGACGATACCAGACTGTCTAGAAAACCACGTACTTCGAGCTGACATCACGCTCCAAAACACAACACAGACAGCCAACCGCTGGTCTCCAATCCTCATCATCAAGACAGCATCAAACCTTCCAACTCAATGTAAGAAACACGCTGCAAAGAGATCCTCACGTCAGGTGGGACACTATTCTTCAGAGCAAACTCCCACAAACGCGATTCCTCAATTGCCAAATGCTTCGCCGACTTGCACTTCGCAAGAGAAGGTACCCCTCTCGATTTCCCAAGTACCGCTGTGTCCCGAAGCACCACCATCTCGCACAGGATCCTCATCTCCAGAGTCTGGCTACAGATCTTAACACTAGGCTCCATATAACTAAGACGACCCTGATCCTTTTCCAGGCGGCACAAGTCCCCTCCACCATCAAAAGTTCGTAGTAGAAGATCGCTCTGAGAAAGGATACTCGAATAGAACGATTACAACCACGGTAATAGTTGCAAGTCCGGCTTCGGTGCCCCGTTGACTTGTTTATTTCGACTCTTCTTTCTTTCGACTCTCTTCCTGTCAGGTACGACACATTCACCAACACGCACACAGAAGGGAGGGAAATCTACCAATCCAGACTTCACTTTCTCTAATCTTGCGTAGTGGCAAAAACACCAATGCGACTACCTCCATACACTCTGATTAACTCCTATTCCTCCTTCTCCTGCCATGTCTCTTCCTCTCCTTCTTCACCATCCTTAGCGTAACTACTGTAAACATTCTCCAGAAAACCATCATCGCCATTGCCAGATACTGAAAAATGAAGGACATTTAAGGCACGGCTTCTTCATTCCAACGTCCTTTTCCTTGACTGGAAAGGCAGGTAATTGCTAGCATAGAAAACCCCCACAAGCTCTGCCATATCGCACGGCATGTATGTTGCCCCAACTCGTCCTTTTGCTGTCTATAGCTTGTCTTATGTCTCCGTTGTTACCTCTTCAAGCAGTCATGGATACCGAGACGGAGCCAATACCGTCTATCCTCCCCCAGCGTGATCCAGCCGTCCAAGCTCTTCTTGGTAAAATCGACAAGGCCCTCAACCATTTTGCTCAAGGACCCACCGTCACCATCTGTCAGCTTTTTGATCGCCTCCAAGTTGCGTTCTGGAAGTCCGCTTGGGCTATTCACGCATCCAAGATAGCTAGATCCCTCCCATCCGGCGAGATAGATGTAAGGAACTTCCCCGCCTGGCTCCGTGGACGCATTCCCAACCCTCGTCTGCAATCCACCCTTCATCCTGTCTTCTCTCCCTGGCTTGATGGGATTAAAGGCAACACCAATCACCTGCAGCACTTCCGTAAAGCATGCAGCGAGGCATCGTGTTCCTCTCTTGACCTGCTCCTCGATTTCGGCCTCGATATAGCCAAGTCAATGCACGCCCTACAGGCCATTTCCAAAGTCACAAGCCCGCCATCTTCCCTTGAACGGGAGAGCCTCGTCAATGCCCTATGGAATGAGACACTGTCCCGTGCGGACCTCTCCCCGGAAACTCTCCCTACTCCCACAACCCGTGAGCTGACTAAAGCCATCAAAAGTAAGTAATAGCCACACTCTTTGGGTTTGAAAAGCATTAAAGCACAATCTTGTGGACCCTGTAAGTAGAGTACGACTAACTCTGCCGGTCCTCTTAGAGTTGCGGCCCAACTTCATTACCCGGACTAGATCCGTCGCCGGACCCCTGTGTTCCCACTCCCGCATAACTTCCACTGTAGCTGCACCCGAATCAACAGTTGTGGAACAGTCACCTGCCACTAGGGTACTTCTCAACTGCAACAGTAAGAAGCATGTCAATCCAGGCATTACCCGCGGAGCCATCACTTCTGCCGAACCCCAGCGCAAGCGTGTCAAGTTCTCACGGGAGATCGCGCGCGCTGCTGAAGAGAACGACTTGACAGAAGATACCGCCTCCACCAATTTCATCACCGCCCCAAGCCAGAGCTCGACAAGGCCGGCCTACTCCCCCTGTTTATCGCCCAGTGGACAAACTTCCTTGGGGCCTGTTGGCGGGGAGGCTATACAACAGCGGCAGCAGCAGCAACGCGATGACACCGCCGAGCTCGTCGAGCTTTTTCGTCGTGTTATGGCTGTCGGCGGAGAAATAGGGCCCATCCTGGAGGACGCCTCGCTGGCGGGCGCCATGAGTATCATTCGGACTGGATGCTCGCTTTTCGTCCAGCAGGCGGAGAAGAAGGAGAGAGAAAAAGATGAAGTGCGCCGTTGTACACAAAAACAACAAGAGGAAGAGGTAGAGGATATTCATGGTTTAGAATAGGTTTGAAATTGCTTTGGTGATTTTTTTGGCGGCCAAGCTCATGTGGTTGTTTTAGCACTACATTTCCTTCAAGGTGGGCGTTGAAGACATAAAAATTGGGATATGTTTAAGTTGACATAAATTACCATATTACATAACGTTAAACAGGATTTTTCCTGTTTGAAAATTATCAGATAATGAATGATATAGGTCATGCTCTCTCTTTTAGAAGTGCCTACGTGTTAATCCGGGAAAACTCCCTCTGTTAGCTGCTAGCTGCAAAACGTGCCGGTAGTCCATTTAAGCTATCTATATACCCACTCTAATGTCTTCCACCTCACAATGGGGAAGACCGCGGAGTGAAACCTTTCCTTCACCTCTGGGAACCTTGCCTCATGTACTCATCAGCGAGACTTACAAGTAGAGCATAACCACCGCATGCTGGGCAACAAGGCGAGAGTCAGCCGGTTAGAAGACAGTCGCACAAAAACGCCTGCTTCTTATGCCTTGCTAAACATTGCTAGTATGTCAGGATACGAGACACAGAATCTGGAAGGTGAGATCAAGCAATACATAGTCCCAAATCGGAGACAAGCTCCGACAAGAAGTTGGCTGTCATAACCAAGCTGTTGAATAAGAGTTTATTACTGGAGCTCACATGCCCATTTGCAGAGAGTCTACCACATTCCCATGTCTGAATACGCTGAGAGGATCAATACTCGCCAACGGCTTCGAATATTTCTGCACCCGTCGAGACGCACTGACTTCGCATTTCCACAGTGCCGCCGAGAATCCCCGTCCCCATATGGGCGCCAAAAAGTTTTTCCGGAAACGTCTAACGAGACCTATATAACAGCGGCGGAAGTAGTACAGCTCGGTTCTGGGATGTCAACGATTTGGATCATGGTACTGGAACCCTCCGAGACCAGCCTGCGCGAGACGTTTGCCGAGATGCATCTTTCCAAGGTCTGGAACACAACCCTGCTCAAGTAGAATCAAATTCAAGACATGCAGCACCATGAATGAATAGAACTAAGATTTAAACACATCCCAGGCATGTCAATGATGAACGGTATTTAGTTTCGTGGATAATGAGGGCTTGACTGAACACACTGATGGAGGCTGTCGTTAAGCCACTGCCCCTTGATTTTGGTATTTTTGTTCAGCATGGCTGCAACTTCTTCAGACGCCAAACCGGAAAGTGCGTTGTTACTGTACCGAAGCTTTTTGTTTGGCGGTTGTTCATCTGTCCTATTACAGTCCGTTTCGCTGGCAGCGTCCAAAAATCGGATTTTAGCCTATTAACCCCGAAAATCAGTAAACTATCACAACAGGGGTCAAACTGGCCCAACTGGCCCAACTGGTGTAAACTGGCCACTGTAGCCCAATTGGGCCACTTTCGTGGGGCCCACGTAGTGAAATCTCTGTAAATTACAATATCTCGTGAAAAGCTTTTCGTGATGCCTCCTCGGCGGGCTCGGGCCCCCTCAATTGATAATACCACTGGGCCGGCGAAGCGAAAGCGATTGAAAACAGCAAAAGCCCTAGAGACGAATACAACAACCGGCTCGCCGTCGAGGGTAGTTATCGTACGTACGAGGGCGAGGGCGAGGGCGCAGGCGTCAGAGCCAGCGAAGACCCCAGTTAAGCCACCTCGACGCCGTCGGGTAGTGGTGATCCCTTCCCCAGCCCAGAGGGTTGCTCAGTTAGCAGAAACAGAGACAGGAATAACTCAACAAAACCTCGAAGTTGACGAAGTCGAGGAAACCCAACCGGCAGGCCACTATGAACACCAAGCTATTGGGCAGTCAACGCCGGGCCAGCGACTTCAATATAACCTCAACCTCGATGAGGATCCTTTTGCTGTTACGCCGGCAAGGCCTGGTCGACGGCCTTTACCTGATACCCCAACTCCTCGACGAACGCAACCACAGTCAATCAATTTAACTGTTACGTATACTCCTCTCTTCTCAGGCGGTCGCTCGCCGCCAAAGCTTCCTGAGACTATATACAAGTGGATATTTGACGAGGAGAGCGAAGTTGGTCATAAGTTGATTATCCAGTGGTCGAAAATCGAGAGGGATTTGGCGAAGCGAATCGACGCCCGTTTAAGGGCACAATATAATATCGAGAAGAGCTGGATTACCACGAAAATCGCCTGGAGAAGAATAGGATTAAAAGCAGTAACTATTGTATACCGCGAAGAATTCGCTGTTGACAGTGGCAACTGGCCGGTTGTTCCATGGTATGATATTTCGAAGCAAATTATCGAGAATAGTCGCCTTGGTGAGGTTCTTCTCGATGTTGAACTGGCCTACTCTGTCACTCCTACTGTAGCCGCAGTAGGAGAGCTAGAAGGCGTAGGATCACCACGAGGGCGACCGTCTCGACTTAGTCAACGTCAGACTGTAACAAATACGATGCTTCAAGCGATTGAAACAGAAGGCGATCGAAAGAGGAAGTTATTTCGAGACCTTCTTCGCCATAATCAGTGTAACGATTCAGCAACCTGTCAGAATACCTCGTCAGCTGATCCAACAGTTAACTGGTGCTGGGTCAACGCAAGAAAACACTATAAACTGACCGTATTTGATTTCGAGAAGTGGCAAGAAGCTATTCAGAAGGGCGAGGAAGGCGTATCAATATCAAACCCGCCTGCCCGCCTAATTGTTGATCTTGTTCAGCGTGAACAACGCGATATGAAAAAGCCCGATAAATCAGCAAATCGAGGAGGCCAAAATAGCCTAGGTGAAAAGTCTGCTAATAGAGGGCTTTCAGACACACAAGACCCAGCAAATACTGCCAATAATAATAGCGCAGTAGTCAACTTCTATGGCCTACCTCCGCCAGGCGGCCCAACGCAATATTGGCCAAAGTTGCCGCCGCCAACGATGCCGCCCCAATATTGGGATCTTGAGCCTCAATTTCAACCGCAGTCAGGTGATTACTCTGCCCGTCGGCAAGTAGAGGCTCCGATTCGTTCTTCGTCGCCAGTTGTTCCTGATTCGCCCTCAAAAGCAACACGCCAAGTTGATGAGTTCGTTTCGTGGTTTCTAGCTGTGAACGGCAAGAAGTTGGGTATTGACGAAGTGAAATTTACTCCGTTAAAGGCTTCAATAGTCAGTCTCCGCGTTATTCGTGATTACCCAGACAGCTGGTTCAAGGAGGTAGGGTTTTCACCACAACTTACCGCAGCAGTGAGAAAATCGATCAAACTTTTCACTACAACACAGCAATTTTACCTCCAACAGAGCGAACCTCTCGCCGCTGTACAATCACTCGTACAGGCAACGAAAAAGCCAGCAGTTGACCGTGAGGTTGAAGACGAAGTGTATAACCGACTTTTTGACGAGCGATTCGGAGAAACAGGCAATATCGAACGAAGCGCTAGTAAAGTAGGCGAAATAAGCGTTCCAGCGGGTAGGATCTCCTCACCGCTGCCAACTGGCGATATTGAGTTTGGTCGAGGTGGTGAGTAATATTGACGGAAGTGACGGCGTCAACTAACCAGAAACTAGAATTAGACCTCTTCGTCTCCTCGCCGCCGCCACCAATCCTTCCTCCTAATACCGAACAAAATCCGATCGAAGTCTCAGACTATATATCGTCGCCTTATACCCAAGAGGAAGAGGAGGTTAAACTAGGATAAATAGCAGCGACTACTGCTAGCGGAAAGCTTTGCTTGTGGATGTGAGCTGCCCTGCAACACCCGGGAGGATCAACCCAAAGACCGTTAGGTAGGTAGCAGAGCACTTTGATACGCCACGGATACGATTTATTTCACTATAGGCCTGACTTGAGGTTGTAAATACAGGCATTATTCATGTTTTTCTTCTCCTACTTCTCCTACTACAAGTTCAACAACTATTTACTACAAGAGGTGGATTCAACTCTCCTCCTGCCTCAATATACATATCGCTACTCGTCATAGCGTCACAGAAGATATCCTGTGTGCCGTCGAAGTTGATATATGAGTTACGGAAGTGCCCAGCTATCTGTGGGAGACGTTGCCCAACCTCAAGCGCGCAGTCGCGGAGAAACTCAGCAAAATCACGCTCGTCTAGTTCGTTAGTATTCCACGTACGGAATGTCTTTTTTACATGCTTTTTGAGGTCGCCAAAATACTCCTCGATGGGGTTAAAGTCAGGTGAGTACGGCGGGAGGAATTCGAGGCGTACGCCAGCGGCCTCACACGCTTGCCGTATATCCCCTTGCCGGTGAAAAGAAGCATTATCCATTATAATCACTGACTTAGGCCCAGGGAATATTCCACACTTTGGCAGTAGAAGTTGCTGTATCCACGCAGAGAAGCCCTCGCCATTCGTCGATCCAGTATATACCAGCAAGTCTACGATACCGTCAATTGCGAGTGCTGGCAGCAGTTGTATCCGTTGACCTCGCTCGAGGGGAACTGACCGCGTTGGCGTCAGACCCTTAGGCGCCCAACCCGTCCTTCTTCTTCCAGTGTTTTTATCAACGCCTGATTCGTCTACGAATATTAATTGTTCTGGGTGGTATCGACGTATACGATATAACCAATCGTACCGTAATTCTGGGTTTCGTTGTGAAGCAATTATGTGGGCTTTCTTTCTCGTCCAGCCAGCTGCGTGGAGGTGGCGGCTCAACGTTGATTTGCTGACTTCGAGGTTGAACTGTTCGTATAGGAATTCTTGCATCTCTTCGAATAGGAGGTCGTTACGATACTTTAATAATTCGAGAAGTTCGTTCCGATGCTGTATTTCCATCTTCTGCTGGCTTTCACGCCTTCGAGGGTATTGTTCTACCTCGCCAGTTATGTCGAATCGACGACGCCATCGTCGAATCGTTCGTTGGCTACAGCCAACCGCCTCTGCGATTTCTTCGTCGGTTTGAATAACAGAGGGAAGAAGTAGGTTAACTTTCCTCAGCTGGAGTTTTGAGAGACGTGGCGCCATACTGACGCGTTGAAATGAGTAGATTTGACGATACGGTGGCTAAATGCAGCTGAATGCGACCGTTGTAATTTTCCCAGCGAAAAAAACGGAGTTTAGCATGGGTTTGCATTAACCCCACCCTAGGGGGGTAAAAACTCGATTTTTGGACGCTGTCAGTGCAACGGACTGTAGCAGCTTTACTTGACCTTCGCCTGGCGACTGTGATATGGCTTGAAAGTCGTCTAACATTCAGGTCTGGGTCAACCAACATCGTAAGACTGGGGATCATCTCTGGTGGCCAGCTGCCGTAGTCTGCGTCTGTGGTGGCCGGATCTATGGCGTTGAGTTCAAGTTGGCTGCTGGCTGATTCTAGATGCAAGCTAAGACTTGGGGCAACATTTGTGGCTAGCTTCAAAGCTGAGCAGTTGTGGTCAGTCTCTTGACCGGGACTGTTTGGTTGAAGGAACAAATAGTGCCCGTAGTCGTCCTCGACGTCACTGTTATGAAGTTGAGAAAATAGGCTGTCGTTATTATCGTTGGCGTTGGCTAAATTGTTGTTTAGTGAGAGGAAGGAAGCATGCTTGTCGTTGTTTCCATTATCGAGATTGTGATTCTTGAGGGGAGTTGGGCTATGGAGAACGAGGTCGTGGGTGGAATTAAGATGTCTGCTTTCCTCAGGCGAGCCTTCAGGTGAGTTATCCTTACTGCCAAATCCTAGGTGGTTTTGGGTGTCGGATCCTGTAACCGACTGGGACTGGGTTGCTGTAGAGAATGGGGATGAAGATAGTAACGGCAAGGACTGTTCTTCAGCGATGGCTAATGATCCGACTTGTTCTTCTTGAGCTACTGGCTTGGGAGGGCGCTGATGATTATTATTGTTGCTGCCGTCGTCGTTTGAGTCGTCTGAGTCTTGGGTTTTGTCTTTGTCCTCGAGGACGAGATTCTGTGATGGAGCTTTGTGGATGCGAGAACTTGCACTTTTGACGTCGAAAAGAACAATACCGCGCTGGTCGGTGGACAGACCTCTCTGCTTTAGGGTGCCGGAACGACCTGAAGCTCTTCTCTCATCGGCACAATATCTCAAAAGCTGAAGGGCACGCCCAGGGTTGGGACAATCTTCAGCAAGCTTAAGCAGCTCGACGAAAAACTTCTGGCCGTGCTGGTTGTGGTCAAAGGCGACGAGGAAGAGTAGGAATGCCTTGTCGAACCCCCAGAGATTTGCAGCTTTCTCAAGCTTGGGTTTGCTTGGTGTAGAGTGTAAGGTGAACCGATCTGCTGTGTGAAGGAGGACTTTGACGACTTGCTCGGCCAAGCGCATTCGTAGATGACAGACGTCGAGGTTGAAGGGCTGGGCTGCTGCAAGATGTTCGAGTCTCAGGAGGTTCTGGTAGAGATTTGCGCAAGTAGCAGTTAATCCGCGACTATTAGCGAGGACTGCATGATTGAAGTTGTTCAGGTGCGCCTCAAGGCTATCGAGAACCGATGGAGGGAGTTCCGGCGCAGCGACTTCAGATGCAGCTTGGCTTCGGGGCGAAATCATAGGGGCTCCAAACGAAAGCGGCGACGGGGCATCGTGTATAGACAGACATGCAGAATTTTGCCGAGAGAAGGAAATGCGAAAAAAAATCGACAAAAAGAATGACGAGGGAATTGTAGCGACAAACTCGGTGTTGGAGGTAAGAGTCGGTGGTGTTGTTTGGGTTGAGGAAGGCGAACTACATAAGCATGAGGGGGTGGATTTGGCTATTGCCAGAAGGTGCGGCAACGTGTGATGGTGTGCACCTGCCTCGTAGTGGGGTTGAGGCAACTTGATCCAAAACGGCGGCGATGAATTAAACATGATTGATACACTCAGATCTCAACTTGAGATTTTTTTGAAGATTCGATGTAGGTGAGTGCACTTATACCCCTCACTCACCTGGCGCTTACCTACACGCTCTCACTCACTCGCTCACTCATTTACTCATAAACATAGACAGCAGCTTCATCCCCTTGTGAAAGTTAAAACGGAAAGACACAAATGTCTCATTCTAGTCAAATTCGGTCTCATGAAATAGGTTAAGTTTTACATAAAGCTCAGAAGGTGTTTTTGAACCTTGAGATTGGCTCTGGAATATTATGCCTTGGGGCTCACGATGTGTCCGGAATAGACACAACAGCTAGAGGCTAATAACACCACAAAGACGTCAAACATGTCCAGATTTCGACAACCACCGAAGGGTTCGAATGAAAAGTAATAACCATCTGATGGATCTCATGATTTATTTGATATTGACTATAAATATTGACCTTTGCGGTCTATCAGATAGGACTATTGGTGACTTGCACCATTATGCTACATCTATTCCGTTCCTCTATATTAAAACTCGAGTATTCTCCTCTTCCAGGCCATGCGATCAGAACGGTGTTGTGTGTTGGCAGATCCACCGAACCTTTGTTTCAACAGGAGTATCGAATAGAGACCGAGCATGATAAATACGTAGGTTCAGCAGTAGATTCATTCTTTGCAGACAGCTGTTTCTGAATATCTCATGAACTACCACATTCATCATTACTATTTATGAGCCTTTTGATATTCGCGCCTCTAGATCCGCGCTTAGCCTTGAATATGTATTAACAGTAGTGCTTTATAATTTCTGACCTCAATTGGTAGTTCAAAGAAAGTCGTGGCTGACGTAGTTCTAATTGAGCTTCTCAACTAACTTGCACGCTCGAGAGGATTATGGATAAAGAGTCGTGTTAGGTAGAAGAATTATGGTAAAGATTGCGGTTTATGAGTTGGTCTGTGTTGCAGCTCCAGTCACATCCACGTACTTAGAGCCAATACATAAAATAGTGCATACCCGATGGAAGATCGAAGCTTGCCCAAAACCTTGCGTACCGTCACAAACAGACTACATAATCCTAACACTTCCCTTGGTTTACCACATACGACCATACCCACTGGAAAACTCGGGATCCCGTCCGCTCTCCCATAGATAAGCCAGTGAGGGCCGGATTAGTAGTTGGGTCGGTGACGACCAGCGAATACCTGGTGTTGTATGTTTTGTATCTATTCTTTTTTATTTTCACCGGCTGCGTTTCATTATGCTTCATTTACTTTTTGAGTACACAACTTTGCTCCGACTCACATATTTCGGTTTTTGCTGTTGTGGGTGCTGGCTGACAAAGACTCGTGTAAGAGGTGGCAACAGATGATGCCTAGTCAGGACTGTAAGTCCAGGTTGCTTTCCAGGAGAAATTACAGAAAAAGGACGCTTGTAGACTCAAGCGATTCACATCTTTTGTGTGGCAAATACGTCGGATGTCCTAGGGACAACACTCGTTTCGTGAGTTTGTTTGCGTTGATGAATACTTATGCAAGAAAAAATTCAGATGCTAGTTGTAGCTACAAATTTGTAATACGCGATGCCGGCTATCTCCTCTGGATGTCACCTACCGGAAGTCAGGTTCTTCTCGCGCATGAATGAACGTCACTACGATGCCATCGTCTTGCCAAGCTTCACTTACAAAAAAACACAGAACACTAAGTCTTCCTACTATTACTGGCGTATCAGGCAATTGCTCCTTATCAGCACTTGATCAACAGTAACGTCGCACACCCACTTCTCGCACACCCCCACATTTCGCACACCCATAAATCGCTCATGTAGAATTTTACCCTCTTCAACATTCTTTAATATCTTCACCACTTTTACAGCGATTATTATAATTCTTTGAATAGTTACTCTTATACGCTTAATGGGCCAGTATACGGAAACAGAAGTCAATCAAGCTCTCAATGCAGTTGCAAGTGGGCAGAGTGTCCGAAAGGCAGCTCATGATGCTGGAATTCCACCATCAACCCTCCAGTCTCGATTAAAGGGTTCACAGGCAAGAAATGTAGCTTTCTCTAGCTTCCAGAAGCTATCTCCAGCACAGGAAAGTCACTTAGCTGAATGGGTGCGTATCCAGGCGGCGTTAGGGCTGCCGCCAACACATCAACAACTCAAGGAATTTGCCCAGCGAATCCTAGACATCAGAGGCACTACCCAGCCACTTGGGAGAAACTGGATTCAGTTCTTTATTAAGAGAAATCCATCAATCAAGGTTCATAGAGCTAGAGCCATCGATTCTAAGCGTGTCAATGGGGCCTCAACTAATGTAATCAGGCAATGGTTTCAACAACTCGCCCTTCCAGAGATCAAGGCGATCAAACCACATCATCGCTATAACATGGATGAAACTGGTATCCTAGAAGGCAGAGGATCAAATGGCTTAGTACTGGGATCATCAGAAAGCTCATCAATGCGAAAAAAACAGCCTGGGTCTCGGGCTTGGACAACTATGCTTGAGTGTGTCTCTGCAACTGGTCAGGCGCTTCCTCCACTTGTTATTTATCGAGGGAAATCGGTTCAACAACAATGGTTTCCTCTTGATATCCATAAACGTGATATTTACAGTGGTTGGAAGTTCACAGCAACTGAGAATGGCTGGACTTCAGACTCTACAGCTGTGGAATGGCTTGAGAACATCTTTATCCCTCTGACTAAGCCTGATCATCCCTCTGAGCAGAGACTATTGATCCTAGACGGTCATGGCAGTCATGAAACAACAGAATTTATGTATCTCTGTTATAAACACAAGATATATCTCCTTTTCCTACCGCCACATACATCCCACGTTCTCCAACCTCTAGACCAAGCAGTCTTTGGGCCTCTCAAGGCGACCTATCGAAAAGAGCTTGGATACCTCATTCAACACAACGATTCTACAGTTGTAGGCAAACGGAACTTTCTTACCTGCTATGGAAAAGCACGCCAGATGGCATTTTCAAGCAAGAATATCAGAAGCGGCTGGAAAGCAACAGGACTATGGCCCATTTCGATAGCTCGACCGCTCATGAGCCCTCTACTGCTTGAGAATGCTTCCAAGCCCTCAAAGCCAGGCTATTCTACGCCTATGAGGGCCTCTGATGGTGGAAAAGACGAAAACTGGGCATCTGCTACATCCATAGTAGCCTGGTCAACGCCCAAGAAGACAGTTGATCTATATGATCAACTTAGCTTATTCAGCAAGTTGGATAAAGATCAGCAAACGCAGCGACTGTTGTTTCGGAAGGTTCAAAAGGGATTTGATGAAAAGGACTATCAATTGGCTACAGCAGAGAAGAAGATTGCAATGTTGGAAGCAGAAGTTGAGGCTGGAATGGTACGGAAGCGGCGTAAGGTCCAAATGAGCCCAAATTCGAAGTTTGCCAACATTGAGGCAATTCACAAAGCCCAAATTGAGGCTGGCGAAATTGAGGATAGCTCAGATGAATCTAGCGAGCCTGAATTACCTATTAAAACTGGCGATAGTATCACAGTTGCAGGAGACGAATCAGACTTATAGTTATGAAGTTGATGAATACCTCATGATGACCCAATTTATGGGTGTGCGAAATGTGGGGGTGTGCGAGAAGTGGGTGTGCGACGTTATCCGAGAGTAGCAGCGGTAAGGCGGGGTATTGTACTCGTGAGAGTAGACATCATCAATCTCAACCTTGATAAGGGGGAACGGGTCTTCAATACTACACAGAGGCATCCGGCCCAGGACTCGATCTCGAGCCCCCTCTGCAGGGGTTCGCATGAGCAGGTTAGCTTCACCCATGACCGTTAAGCCATGT
Source organism: Colletotrichum truncatum (assembly GCF_014235925.2). Classification (NCBI taxonomy): domain Eukaryota; kingdom Fungi; phylum Ascomycota; class Sordariomycetes; order Glomerellales; family Glomerellaceae; genus Colletotrichum; species Colletotrichum truncatum. Next base: position 404,705 of record NW_027222411.1, on the reverse strand, counting down.
TGCTTTGTAAAGACAGCTAAATATTGGAAAGAGTTTTGAGAGATTGTATTGTTGTTTGAAGGAGGAAGCAATGATATAAGTAGACGAGATTTGGTGCCAAGTTGGAGGCTTTGCACTATAAGAGAGTATTTTTTGCGCGGGTAACTTTTCTAGGCCCGCCAATTCCGATTACCTTAATGCAGACTCTCAAGACTAATTGAAAAGGGGCAAGCCAATTTCGAATCTTTCACTGGTCACTTTGCCGGAGTCGCTTCTGGTCTATTATCTTTATAGAGTGGATTTTAGAGCGACTAGGTACCCCGTCTTTTGATTCTAGAGAGTCTAGGGCAATTAGTCCATGTCCAAACACCGTCGTGAGCCGTGGTGATTAAGAAGTGCTGTCAAGTTTAGAGAACAAATGCTATCGGTGTTGTCGACCCTCTTTTTTTTTTTTAAGGAAGGTTGAGCCCTACCAAATGAACAACTGATACTTGCCTAAAGGTATTATCGTCTGACAGTTTTATTATCTGAGGTTGTTTGCCTCTGTAAAGTCGGGAGTGCCTGTTACTGTTCGGTAGATTCTCAAAACAACACTCACCGTATCGGGACCAATGCAATGACATTGCCTACGTCGTGCCGAAGACGAACTGATACTGGAGTTTCGTCGACCGCAAGAATGCTGGGCCAGACTTTGAAGGACTACGTAATCAGCTTGAGAAGCACATTGTTGAGATTTAGCAAAACTCCTTCTCTATCAGATGAAAAGAGTTTGCTGATACCTTAAGAGCCTAATCACCGTTTTTTTCAGAGACTTTATCAAGCTAGACGATTGAGCTGGCAAGTTCAGAGACATAAAGGACGCCGAGACCGCTGTACAAAAGGGCTTGAACCGATAGAATTCACAGAGACGAGAAACCAGATCCAGGTCTGGAATTAATTCCTCAGTTTTAACTTAAGGAGCTTTAAAGTGTTGCGATTGTTATGCAGTTCCAGGCTTGGCACGCAACAAGCGGAAAAGATCGTGGTACTGTTCTCGGTGTCCGCTCATTTCTATTATCTTGGTATATTCCAAAATCAGTTTCCCTTTTTACGGAATACTAAATACCCTAGCAGGACGTAAATGGTGACTGTCCAACATGCATGTTGGCCAGTCTGTGTCGCGATTGGACCAACAATGCTGACGCTCCGCCAGTGAGGCCCAGCCTGCATGAACACAGCCTCGCCAACCCCTCATCTAAGCATTTGGTCACCGCTCGATTGTGTCGTGATTTACTTCGCTGTCAGGGATTTCGATGAGGTTATAGACGCAATGGGGTTCTCAAAATTCTTCAAACGCTCGAAGGACGCATCGTGCTATGGGAGCGGCGATACGCACAGTTCTTACATCAATGGCACCAGATCAGCGGAGACACTTGTTCCACCCGAAGATACCAGGCATTTCATAGCCGATGAACTCTCAAGTCCATCTCTCGCCAATCAGCGAAGCTCGCGCCTTGATTCGCAACCACCCGCAGCGTCTGATGAATTTGCGGTTCAAATGGTGCAACCCACCCAGCCTCTCTCCCAAACGACAGTGGTTCAATCAAATGCCGCATCATCACTATGGAGTCGTGCTTACGAAACTCTTCGAGACAAGGATAGCCAGCTAGTGTGTCGATATGAGAAACTACTCTCGGAGGAGTTGCTTGACCATGGTACGTCTCCATCGCGGCCGTGACTCGTTCCCACCAGCTAACAGTTGCAGTATCCGCTGGCTCTGCCGCGTCACAAGAAACTCTTTTCCAGGGCGAGGATATATGTCATGCTATGAACCGCATTCAAACCGATAGTGGCACGCGCAGTGATCAGCTCGAGAAGATCATCCATCGGGGTCTTCAACGAGCTGACGAAAGAAAGACTACGTATACTATTTTCGGCCGCGAGTTCGTTCTCAGGGACCAGATTGCGGCAACTGCCAAGTTTGTTCAAACTATCAAAAGTCTTGTCGATGAGGCTGTCAAGGCGTCTCGCGAGGCATCCCTTGCCTGGGCTGGTGTCTGTGTCCTCCTCCCAGTACTCACAAACCCGAGCGCAGCAGAAGAGGCCAACCAAAGTGGCTTGTTTTACGTCTCCTCTCGTGTACGGTACTATGTCGAGCTCGAAAGTCTTCTGTGGCCGGAAAACCTGCAACGACCGGGTTTGAAAGGACAATTCGACAGCCATATTGTCGATCTATATCAGCACATTCTCGAGTTTCAGATCAAGTCCGTCCTGCGATTCTATGGGAAGTGGCTGGCGCATCTGAGCCGTGATATCATTCTCTACGATGACTGGCAGGGAATGCTAAAAAAGATTAAGGAATTGGAACAGATGATTCGGGACGAATCAAGCACTATCAATACCATGGCTTCACGTGAAAATCTGGAAGCCATCAGCAAATCAACAGAACAACACTCTGCTGACATGCAACTATTGCTGAAGGAACACTTGCAGGTGTCCAAGGAACATCGCGACATTGCATCCATGCACCTGGATGAACAGAAGCGTACGAAGTACGTGTTATCCTCCAGACTTAGGGACCCATACTGACAGCCAAACAGCGAAATACTCGATTGTCGCATAAACCTTCCGAGCATACAACTTCCAACCGTCGACAAAGCACGCTACGATAGCGATGATGTTCGAGGAAGTCCGTTATGTGAGGATGGTACCCGATCTCTCATCCAGGAACAGATCACCAATTGGGCGATTGAGGACAATAGCGAACCTATTCTTTGGCTCCAGGGCCCGGCGGGGACCGGTAAATCGACTATCGCGCGTACTGTCGCGGTGTCTTTCGTCAAGACGCGGCAGCTAATTGCTGGCTACTTTTTCAAGAGAGGCGAGCAGGGCCGGAACAGTACCGCTCGACTATTCCCTACCATTGCCATGCAACTAGTCGATACCATTCCCTTCTTCAAAGATATCCTCCGTAAATATCTCGACGGTCTCAGCAAAGAGGCGGTGGAGGAAAAGGCTCTTGAGTACCAGTTCGAACAGCTTCTCCTCAAGCCTCTTAGGCAGCTGCCTCGCAGCAACGCGTCTGACGGTACGAAGGTCATCATTATCGACGCCTTAGACGAGTGTGAGTGCACAGAAGAACAACTATTGCGAATTGTCAATCTGCTTTACCAACTTCGGACCATTAGCACGGTCTGCTTGCGCGTACTGCTTACGAGCAGGCTGACCCCTGAAATTGTCTATGCTTTGAAGCCCCTCCAGCAGAAGAGAATGATTCAAAGTTTAGATCTTCACCGAGAATTCTCTAGAGAAACCCGAGTCGATGTCCAAACTTTCTTGAGAGCAAGATTCGCAGACATCAAAGAAAGGGCTCATATTCAACAAGATCCTTGGCCATTGCCTGGGGAGTTGAATCGTCTAGTACAGTTGGCTACGGATCCCGAACCGTTATTCATCTACGCTGCTACACTTTGCAGGTTTGTCTCTGGAGGATCGCGCTTGAATGAAATCAAAAAGAGCCACGCCAGAAAGAACCCCAAACAACAGTTGATGATATGGCTCAAACAGTGCGACAGCAATAAGTCCCAGTTAAGCCAGATTTACGAGCCCATTATTCGCCAGGTATTTGGTGATGATGAAGATGCAGATTCTGAGCTGCAACTAAAGTTCTTAGGTGCTCTTGTACTTCTTGCAAATCCACTTCCAGCTACATCTATCGCCTCACTCCTTGGCCTGGATATTGACGATATCAACTGGTGGCTTCTGCACCTACACCCGGTTTTAGACATACCAACAGAATCTCATCGCCCCATACGGCTACTACATAAGTCATTCAGCGACTTCCTTCTTGCTCCGGATAACTCCAGCAATGGCTTGTGTCAAGTAAACGCTGACCAGACGCACGCAATGCTTGCGGCAAAATGTATTCAGTGCATGAAATCAGGGCTCAAACGGGACATCTGCAATATCGGAAAGCTGGATATGGCCAAAGACGAGATCGACCCGCGAGTTATTGAAAAGCACGTCCCTCCTGAACTGCGGTACGCTTGCTTGTACTGGGTGTATCATTTGCACTACTGTGAGCAAGTAATGGATGATGAAATTTACGCCTTTCTCTCTGAGCACTTCCTTCACTGGCTGGAGGTTCTCTCACTTTTAGGGCGAATTTCAAATGGAGTTACAGCAGTCAGAGAGCTGCTTGAAATAAATAAGGTTGGTTAATTTGAAATGGGTTTGTAATCCGGCTAACTTTGACAGTCCTTTCCCAGAACACCTGAATTCAAAGCTTTCATACAGGATGCTAGCAGGGTTATCTTAACCTTTGTCCCTATTATTGAACGCGTACCCCTACAAACCTATGGAGCATTACTTTTGTTCTCTCCTGTCGCAAGCAAAGTACGCCAAACATTCTGGCATCAACGACTACCTGATATTACGTGTTTTGGAGATATAAAACATGATTGGGATTCGCACCTACAGACGCTGGAGGGCCATACACAACCGCTTAACGCGGTGGCTTTCTCACCAAATGGCCATGTAATCGCATCAGCCTCGTATGATAAGACGGTACGGCTCTGGGAAGCAGCAACAGGCACACACCTCCAGACACTAGAGGGCCATGGCATGGCAGTTAGCGCAGTAGTCTTCTCACCAGACAGCCAGTTAGTTGCATTAGCTTCGTACGATAAGACGATACGACTATGGAACGCAACAAGAGGTAGACAACGCCGGGTACTTGGGGGGCATAACGGTTGGGTCAGTGCAGTAGCCTTCTCGCCAGACGGCAAGGTAATCGCGTCGGCCTCATACGACAATACAGTACGGCTCTGGGATGTAGATGTAGCACAAGACACAGGTTGCCAGATGAGAGAAGGTCATTTCTCCCGGGTCAACACCATTACCTTCTCACCAGACAACCAGGTAGTTGCATCAGCTTCGTGCGATGAGACGGTACAGCTCTGGGATGCAGCAACAGGCACACATTACCGGACGCTGGGAGACCATAATAGTTCAGTTAGCGCGGTAGCTTTTTCGCCAGACGGTCAAGTAATCGCATCAGATTCGGATAAATTAGTACATCTTTGGGACGTAGCAACAGGCACGCATCGACAGACGCTAGAGGGCCACAGCAGTTGGGTTACTGCGGTAGCTTTCTCGCCGGATGGCCAAGTAGTCGCATCAGCCTCGTATGACAAGACAGTACGGCTCTGGAACGCAGTAACAGGCACACATCGTCAGACGATAAAGGGCTACAACGACTGGGTTGGCATAGTGGCCTTCTCACCGAACAGCCAAGTAATCGCATTAGCCTCCGATGCGATAGTACGACTCTGGGACACAGCAACAGGCATACACTGTCAGACGCTAGAGGGCCATGACGAACGGGTTGGCGCGGTAGCCTTCTCACAAAATAGCCAAACAGTCGCATCTGCCTCTTTTGATAATACGGTACGACTGTGGGACGTAGCAACTGGTACGCATCGCCAGACACTGAGGGGCCACAGCGACTGGGTAAGCGCGGTAGCTTTCTCTCAAGATGACCAGGTGGTCGCATCGGCCTCGGTCGACAAGACGGTATGGCTGTGGGACGTAGCAACAGGTACACACCACCAGACGATAGAAGGATCTACCCTGAGTCTTACTTTCGACCCCTTATGCAGCACGCGACTGCTTACTGATTTTGGGATTGTTGACTTGCTAAGCGGGTCTACGACAAGAGGATCGTTGTTCTCTGATGAGACGGCGTTGTCCTCGGTCATCTGTGGACTCGGCCTTAGTCCGGACACAACTTGGATTATGAAAGGTAATGAAAAGGTTGTCTGGCTTCCTATAGAGTACAGACCGACATGTTCAGGCGTAAGAGGTTCAGTGATGTTTATTGGCTGTGCTTCGGGCCGTGTAATCCGGGTTAAGCTTACGACATCGTGATTCTTGTATAGACTGAAACTCAACGTGGTCATCAAAAGCATTGATTTCTCATTTTGATAGCTTCTCTCATGCGGTGCAATAATATAGTATAGGGGGTCAAGCTTTCTAATTCATGGTGCTTAGTTCAGATTTTGGCTCACATCTTTCCCTTGCATTTTGTCTCGTATCTTTGCGGTAAAACTTTGCATGTATTTTCGATATATGAAAGGAAACAGCTAGATCATTCTATTTGAGTGAAGACCGAGTTGCGCTTTGCGTTTCCCCTCCTGCTGAAGTTGCATGAAAAAGAACCAGGCATATAACGTAGTTACGATACAGAAACATTGTCTGCGCGACTGATAGTGTAAAGATGCAGTGTCCCCTGACTGTCTCCAATATTTTCTTTTCGTTCTTGGGTTTCAACAATATAGATCCGCCATAGCACAGAGCGCCAAATCTAGAAGAGTTATAGTGAAGAAATACTGTACAGAATCTGATGGAGACATTGCAAAAGAATATGCAGCTAGTCTCTTATTACGAGGCGAACCGGCCGGGTAGACTTGTCGGATGTATATTATGAAGAATGTTTCGGACAATTTCTGACTTGACAAGGTCGTCAGACAGATTTTCTAAGTACCTTAGTTTAGGAGAAAAAGTCGTCAGGCAAGTTCGCATTACTAGTTAGCAGATGAACCAACCCCTAGAGCTATACTGGAACGCCAGCTCTTATGGCATTTAATCTACCGATGCACCTTACATCTTGTTACTCTGAAGGCCGCCCTAGACCGCATTTCTTTCTCCAGCTGAGGATCACACGGGAACAAACAGTAATTTGCTGAGCGCATGTATGCACTATTGTAGTTCGCTAGATCTCCTCAAGGTCAATTTGTAAACGAATACCAAGCTTTTCAAACTAAAGTTCGGCAATATGATCCTTGATTTCATACGCTCATAATGGAAAGCTGGTCTATCAGGTTTAGTGGTGTAGCGACTGTGATAATTTGGAGGGGATGTGGTCTGCGCATTATGTCAGATGGATTTCTAGCGTTCATCACAGCCATTTCAGGTAGAATTGGCTTCGTGCCAGTTTGGTTCATCCGACAGTATGAACCCCACAAGCAACCTATTCAGCCTGAATGTATTGCCCAACCACCAACAACACAGTATTGTTACCACCAAAATGCGGGAATAGGTGCGAAAAGTCTCGAATACCCCTATTATAAGAAGACTCACGGCAATAATTATTAAACAAATATCCCAAGAGATGCAATGTGGATGGGATGACACTGGTGACTAGATCTCTGTAGGTCAGATCACTTTGGTGTATCTCTTATGAACAGAGCACGTACCAGAAGTTACAAGGGTGAATTGGTAAAGAAAGAGAAGATGTGCGTTGGAGGACACATACACGTCTATAATATGCTTTCATTACGTAGAGACACCCATTAGTGAGCACTGATGTTATCGTCACAGATGGCATGGAAATTTTCTACGAACACCAGCACTCTAGTATCTTCAAAAAGTCTTAACACAATTTATAAGCCTTTAAAGTACTGATAGCACACGGGACTGATAGAGCAAGGTGCCGCACCGAACCCCATGCAGCCCGCTTAGACCTTCACGATTAGAAGTCTAACAAGACCTGTGTACCTCGAGGAACAGGCTTCTAACGGTGCTTGACGTGGTCTAGTCCTTAAAACCTATCGCCGTTTTAGCTTTATTAAGATGGAACTTCCAAAGTGTTTCACATCCAATCGATCATTTCATATAGCAGCACGACTCTGAACTTTATTCTCTAACTCTTTGATCCAATACTCTCTGATTGTGACGAAATGAGGATAAGGTCAAGCCACTCTGAAGGAAAAGTAATTATCTACAAAGCTCAATTTCCAATACGAGCTGAAGCGAATCGTTATGCGAGAGACAAACCATGCTAGAGTCTCTTCACCGATGGACAAATGAAAATCGGCCCCATGTTTGAGCCACTGTAGTGACTAGAGCCTCCAGTATGTTTTTGTCCTGAACTCAATTGTCCCAGACGTAGGTTGCCTTTCATCTCAAGCTTTCGTTGTTGGGCCTAAAAACTGCAATGAATAAGCGATCCAGTCATTGAACCGAAATCGCCACATTTCGTCGCATCGTATTTGTGCCATCCGCACGAAGCCTGCTTGATACCTTCGCAGCGTATGATTCCCAACCTGCCCTTGTCCGCTTCGTACTCACACTCGTACCCTTCGACAGTGAATGGTCCGATTTTGGTAGGTGGCTCACGAATGTCGAGTGTAGTATATGCCGGCTCAGAGTAATAGGCCTTATCGCAAACATACCAAGCACCATCCGAGTCCGCTGGAAAGACAACCCAGGACCGCGTCCATGTCCCCAGCCCACCGGCAATATATCTTTCACTTAGCGCGATGATGATGTTGTTTTTATACTCGGGCTCCTCGTCGTCACCCTTGTCGTCGTCGTCTTTGCCATCATCATTGTCGTCGTCCTTGTCGTCATCCTTGCCATCATCGTCGTCATCATCTTTTGGCGGAGGAGGACTGTTACCAATCGGGTTCGCACCCATCTTGTTGGGGTCTTTGGGATCCTTAAAGTCCGGCGGCGGTACGCCCTTGGGACGCGGGCTGCAGTAGTATCCGCGGCAGAGCTCTCCACCACAGGTGCCCGAAGGACACTTGGGTGAATCGGGCCCGTCGGACCAATCGATCCCTCTGCCGTCGGCGCCGCCGCCTGAACCATCCGAGCCACCAGGGGGACTAATGGGACAGGTATTGGCGCCATCGACTGCTCGCTTGGAAGGGTTGTTGGACCCATCGCCACAAGAACCGGTTGATTCCCCAACTTCTTCCGGCAAGTCCTTGAGTTCTTTGGAGTATGGGGGGCACCGCTTCGCAGTCCGGTCATCAAATATCAGAACGGTTTCGCCACCCGATACACAGGAATAAGCAGGCTCTCTAATCATCCGGCCCACCTCGCCATTCCAGACCACAGGCCTACTGGTAGCGGAGAGTGGTCTTTCATAAACCCTGATGCGACGGTGGAGTCTTCGAATCATCTTTTTGACGTTGAGCGGCTCCTGCAATTGTGTCTGCCAGTCGGAACGTAGAGAACGAAGATAGGCGGCAACGCCGGCAACCGCAGGCGCGGCTATGAGAACACACACAATAACTCGTCAGCATGATCCTTTGGAAATGACGGTTGAAATCGCTCCATATTGTTGCGTCCTTCATGTTTTGGATGACTTACCGAAAGAAGTGCCACGTGTTTTCCCATTGACACTGGTTGGGCCGTCTATTTTATCCAGTCTATCGCCTGGCGCAAGTGTCGTCAAGTAGTAATCACGCTGACTCCAATCGGCCTCCTCGCCATATTTGTTCGTTGCGCCAACTACCATCATGCTCTTGATCCTATCAAACGAATTTCTGTCACTTGACGCGGCAAACCTGGATGGATAGGTGTGGATGATTTGGTCGGAAGAGCTTATGACCTTTTTGTCAACGTTACCAGAAGCTGCTACAAGGACAGTCTGGGTTTTACTTTCTAATCTCATCAAGATCTGATCTACCAAGAGAGAGAGAAGAGGCGTTACTGTTAGCCTGATGATGCAATTACACAGCTAGTGAAATGGGAAAAGAAACCACGCAAGGGACCTACTTAGCCTTTTGAGCCAGACTTGGTTTGTTGTGTCGTCACCCGAAATGAAGCTCATGTTTATGACTGCTTTGCCGACCCGTCCTGCTGAAATGTGGTCGTATATGATGCAGAGAGAGCTTATGACTTCTACCATTCTAGTGTTGCCCTTGACAAAAACGAGATTGCATTTTGGACAGGAGCCCATTGTCTCGCCGATGACCATGGCGGACACTTGTGTTCCGTGGTGCAAGTCATGTAAACTTGGTTCCTCGGGGGTGAACAGCCCTTGATCGAGGCTGAGATCAAGCCTTCCCTCTGCTTTCGCTTTGGCGAGCTCCTGTAGAAACCGTAATTGGTAAGCATGAAAGAAACTGATAAAAGTTGTGTCAAAACTATCAAGATGGAATGGGATTGCGACGCATAACGTCACACCATCGAGAGTTAAGGCGTGTGGATGATAGAGTCCGAGTCCATAGGAACGTGAGCATGGCTTGTGTATTGTCACTTACCGGGTGTCCGTCCCATATTCCATTCTCTGCAACGGTGTACACATATTGCCCAGTGCCTCCCAAGGTTTGATGATGGAAACTGTACGGTTTATCTTCGCCCGCCTTGTAAGAAAATCCATCGGGAGTTCTCCATTCCACTTTATTGGGCAGTGAAAAGTGCGATTGGTGCCAGTAGTTGGACCGTTGCACAGCCAATGGTGCGTCTTGGCGCTTCTGCTTGATGCCTGGCGAGCTGCGGGCTTCTTGTATGCCATCTGTCGTCTTGTTTCCATGTTCGGCATCCTCCCTGATGTTGATGCCAGCCGAAAAACCAGCATCGGGCATTTCCACATCGGAATTTTGATCGGTGAGTCTTTTTGAGAGTCCCTGGCCAGGTGGAAACTTGAACTTCTTCATGAGTTCTATCCCAATGCCATCAGCCTTGAAAGCCATTAGCTCTTGAATATCTTACACAACGTCATTGAGAATATTTTCCCTTGCCACTTACAAGTCTTTTGAATTCATCCGAGACCCTTACACTGAGTCTGGCCAGATAAAAAGCTGTAAAGCCTCCCGCATCGGACTTGATTTCTTTCACATCTGATCCGTACTGGTCCAACACGGTGCGGACCAGGGACGGGTCGTCCATATTGACGGGAACAAGATACCACCACGTTAGGTCGCAATCGGAGTCATCGTTTTGTCGCTTCGATATGGCAGCCTTGACGGAATTGAACACTCGTTCTTTGGCAACGTCACCGTGTAACGCGCGCAGGGTTATAGGCTTAGTGGGTGACGGTAGCTCACATGCATCCGTCCTGGTCGTGATTTGCGTCTCCCAGTCAGTCAATGAACAGCCGTAAATCGTATCGCAACCAGATGCGGTAGAAGTCACCGTCGATGTTATCTGTCCAATGGTCGTCACTTTGAGTGTGGTCGTGGTGGAGCAGAGAGATGCCGATTCCGTCTCGCAGTCTGGCTTCTCGGTAAAGGTGGGCTTGCTATCACCGCCAACGGTAATGGGAGGCCAAGGTGGCGGAGGGGGCTTGATGGTAGGTCCTGGGCTGCTGCCACCACCGCCCGGGGGGGCGATGATGTTGGGCGGCGGAGGACCAGGAGGGTAGATGCCGGGCGGCAGGGTCCACTTGAGGCCACCTTTCGGCCCGATGTTGCTCGGGCAGAAGTTGAAGAACCAAAGATTGCAGGGGGTAATGAAGCCGTCGTCAGTGGGTTCAATGTTATTGACGGGTCCTGGAATGGGAGTTACGACGTGAGGAGGATATTGTGTGTAGCTAGGCTCATCATCGTCATCTTCGGTATCATCTGGGTGAATCTCCATTTCGTCAAAATCAGCTTCTTCATCGTCATCATCATCATCATCTCCTCCACCTCCTCCAGTGGGTGTGGCAACGGTTGATGTGCCGGTTTTCGATGGGCCACTTTGCGCTGGGCCCCCTGTAACGGCCGGCCACGGCGGCAAGGTGAGGGTACGGACGGTCGTGCCGCCCTCGCCGTCGGGAACTTTGATGGACACAGGGCCGATTTTGATGCTCGGCGTGAGGAGGAGCTGGGTGCTCTTCTGGCCATTGGTGATGTTGACGTTGGAGTAGGACATACTGCTAACGGTGAGTGCTGGAATGTCGATAGTGATGGTGGTCGTCTTGGTAACAAAAGCAGTAGTCTCCTTGCCGCTGATGGTAGTTTTGCCACTGGCACCATACTCGAGAGAAGAGGTAAATTTGCCAGGCTTGATAGTTGTGGGCTCCGGTAGAGCACTCGGGGGAAAAATAAGAACGCAAGGAGGCTGACATTTGGCACCCTGGCCGTCGTCGTAGACCTTAGGGTCAAGGTAGACGGGCCTACCCGTGCCATTGGAGTACTTGCCAGAGCCTTCTCCTTGAAGATCGATAGCCCAGTCTGACGTGCCGCCAAAGTTGAGTTTCATGTAATCCCTCTGCCTACGGGATTTTGTGACCTTGCTCATATATGCCACCCACTCAACCTGGTCGTAAACAAGGTAGTCCGAGTCTGATTCCGCGTCGTACCAGGACTTGATGGCACCACCCTTTTTGATAATCTCTGCAATCTCAAAATCGGAAATATATCCAGCTGTGTCGGTACATCTCCCCTTCTTGGCTGGTGATTCATTCCTCTTACCGAGAAAGGTACACATCGGTCCGCGGCAGGTGGAACTGGACATCTTAAAAGAGCGTCCGTAGCTGGAGACTCCCACAACAATCTTGTGGGACTTGACACCGGCCTTGGTGATCATGACCAGGGCATCGTGGGTTGTTGTCGAGTTCACGTGAGAACGAAGGCAGTTGCCAGCAGGCTGACAATTCAAATGTTAGTAAGACTCTTCGCGTTGGTTCGAATAAATTGGTAAAGAAAACATACGCATCCAGGCATTGACCACTCATTGCCCACGTCCCATTGACCGTGAAAGTCGTAGGTCATGTAGACGATATAGTCGAGGACCTCTGCCATTTTCTCAATGGGGAACCCCTTCAGATACCAATAGGAAGCTGGTGCGGCGATAGATAAGGACTTCCCCTTAGGGAGTTTCTCGCGGACGAGTTTGAGGAACTGATAGTAATTTTCACCATCCTCCTCGGAGCCGGGGGGTGAGCCCTCGATATCAGTGGCTCCAGGATACTCCCTAAATCATGTTAGTATACTGATACTGAGTATCATTGCAAAGAACGCAAGCCCTACCAGTCAAAATCGAGGCCGGAAAGATTGTTGTCAACGGCAAACTTAACGACTCTATCTGAAAAAGCACCACGGTTGGCAGGGCTCACAACGTCACGCAATAAGCGGGCGTTGGGCCCTTCGTTGGAAAACGCCCACCCACCAAAGGCGAGAATCTTCTTTGGAAAGTCGGTCGCACCAACAAAAGCATCCCATTGTTCCCGTTGGTCATCAGGAATAACAACCTGGTAATCGGTAGAGATCTCGCCAAAGGCAAAATGAACATGAGTATAAGACCGGTCAATGTCTAAGACGTGCATATTAAGACAAGGACGGTTGAAGTTCCATGCCTCGAAGTATCCGATCTTACGGAACTGCTCCGGGGGCGTATCATTATTGACGAGCTCCATCCCGCAGTTGGAGATGCAGCCGTTCTCGCCGGGCTTGGAGGTACCGGGGTTACCAGTAGACGATTTAGAGACCACACAGAAATCGGTCGTCGTGCCACAGTTGCCCCAGACGTTGCAACAGACCTTGAGCGGGCAAGGGTTGAGATCGGCGAGATCCTCGCCCTTTCCGGGGGCTTTCGTGCCCGGTTTTCCAGGGCCACATTGAGCATCTTCAATAGCCGAGGGCATGGCCGGGTTACCCTCGCTGACACAAATCTTCTGTGTGAACTGCAAGTTCTTACACCCATCCCATCCCCAAGTCTTTTTGTTGAACTCGTCAATGTCCTCAACCTTGATTCCGTGCTTGGTTGCCACCGCCTGGCAGCCCTCACCCTCCTGGACGACGTACGTCGCGCAGGTTCCGTCGGCATTCGGCTTTGGTTTGGTATTAGGTAGCGTGCCGGAAGAGCAGCATACCGACCCGCCATGTGACAAAATGATGCACATTGCGTCGGTGAGCTTGTTGAAACTCTTAAACGCAGTGGTACCAAGCCCGCAGCGTTTTGCGAGTGTCGCGCAATCGTCGCCCTCTTCCACTTTGATGCTGCGGCACTCGGCTCTCTTATCAAGCTGCCCCAGCCGTCGGCCCTTGATGGCTGGAGTTGGAGGTACAAGCGTGTCGAACGACCAAATGGCCGTATTGTCGAGGGTCTTCGAGTTTATAGTTTCTTTAACAGCGGCAGCAGCATCAGACTCTGAGAAGCATTGACTCTGACTCCACGCAAGCATGACTTTCTGAACGGCGGCGAAATCACCGCTCATGTCAGCCACAACCCCAATGGTCTCAGGAGCAGTGCGGTCATTTCCACAGACTTCGAGTGCCGCTCGCACGGGTGCTGATGTCTTTGCGTTTGGGGAAGCTGCTTTAATCTCTTCTGAGAGCTTCTGCAGCAGAGAAGCGGATGCTCGAGATTTGTCCATCAATGTGCCTGCGTACAGGCCGACGAGTGTGCCGCGGAGGTAGAGGAAAGCAATCTTCTTCTCGCACGCGGGGACTTGTTTCATGTATTCTGACAACTTTTCTATGGCGATAGCAACATCTGACGAGGCTGCTTCATTCAAGAGAGTGCCATCTGAGTCCGAATTCCACCAAGAAAGGCGTGCAGAAACGCGAGATTCTCTGGCTAAACCGGCACCGCAAGTCACGTTGGCCTGAATCTGACGCGGTGACAGGGCAGCAAAGTTTGATAGCTGGCGGGCTTCAACAAACGAGTCTTCAGCATCAGGAGCGACATAGCCAGACTCGACGAGGAAATTCTCTTTGGTGTTCGCGTCGCCAAGTGTGCAAGCGCGGATGCTGGTGTGAGTATCGGGGTCACCAAAGGGTGTGAGAAGGTTGTAAGCGACGAGCATGGGCTCGGGACAAACTGCGAGTCTTGCTGTGTCGTGGTATAAATTCCATTCTTCTGGACCCTTGGCAGTAGCACAAGATCGCGGGCATGTGTTTGAAGGGTTGATCACACGGTTGCTCTGAGAAGAGGATGAGGATGAGGCTGCCGTGATTGCAGTCGTCGATGACAAAAGCAACAACAGCAGCCGAGATGGCGGCGTCGTTGGCCACATGATGGCCAACGGATATGGAAAAAAAAAAACCAAACAAGATAAACGAACGTGGGCAATGCGACAAGCTCTTGCTATCGCCTTGAACAGAATAACCCCTAATAGGTAGGCAAAGAGTGAAGCCCCCGGTAACGAATGTCAATAGGAAAAGTACGCAACAACTCGTGCTCTTGACTTTATACAGACATTTCGGCGGAGTACAACAATCTGCTTGGTATTCCGAGGGGGCCAAGATGCCTTCGAAGTAGGAACACTTCCCTGTCGCGACCTCCCACCGCAACAAGTCACCACTTGCATGAGCTCATCTTGGTGAAGAAACATCGTATAGGGATAGTGTATGGTCCTTGGGGTCCGCATTAACACGGACCGTTCCAGGCCTAGTTCGCCGACGGCGTGGCAAGACCTTGAGGAGATGAACCCTACTTCAGTCCACGGGGTAAAGGATTAAAGGTTCTTGATTGGTGGAGTTGGTTACACGACTCATGTGTAAATCATAGGGCTGTACAAAAGAACATAGTTCAGGCAGAGACTAATTCAAGCGAGGTTGCCTAACAGTAACCTGGGGGGGGGTCTTTGGCCTCATTCTTGTTCTAGGCATGCAAGGTACAGCCCTGAAGTGGGTTCTCAGGACACGGCAGGATTTGATCCTGCGCAGATTTTGACTAGCCCTGCCCACCTACCAGGTAAGTTGCTCGCGCAATATACATAGGAGAAAACGATGTGCGTTATAGAATGCGACTTAGGCGAGGTAACATCAGAATAAGGTAGAGTTAGAATGAGTGTTGCCTAGAGATGTTATGGACCGTAGGCTCCAACCAAGTGAATAGAGACAACGGAATCAAGCGAACAGGTTAAGCTGGTTAATTATTGACTTTAGGCCGGGTTGCCTTGCAGGAGGTGACCAATTTGGGGGCTGAATCAGATGCCCAGCCAGGCAAAGCCGGATCATCCGACAATTTTCTCTTTGTAATAGACCAAATGTGAAATCTCGATGTTTCTACATCATGCGGAAAACCATTGCCCACAACCTTGAAAAACTTAGGCACAGCTCAGTTGTATCACAAATCAAGAAGAGTTGTATCCACAAAATCAGGGATAACATGTGGAGCTTGATGCCGGCTAGCACACACTACTCGAATACGCGAACTTATTCCTTGTCCCACGTTGCAGATCCTGAACGGACACCACTTCGAAATGCGGAATAGCCCTCAGGTCTTAAACTTTTCTCGCTATGGATATCTCGTTTGATAAGATTGCCTTGGACAGGCTGCAAAGCTGATGTCTGGAAAACAGAAGTTTTGTAATTACGATTCAAGCTGTAAGTGTTTGAAAATGTCACGTTACCGCGAGACTGGGGAACTTGGTTACAGTAGATCAGATACCTCAGATTACTAAGCCTGAAAACGGTCTAATAAAGATAGACGGGTAGAACTCATTCACTGCAAATACTGAATAGACTCGCAAAAACCGAAGTCGTCCAGCGAAAGGATTAGTTGCTCTACAATGACTTACTTGACGGTGTTGAATATGATCAGACAGCTCACAGTGGTTTAGCCGAGGTTATGTGAAAACATTCAACCGCTTATCCTTCTGACAAGGATAGTTGATCCCAGTCTAGACAGTCTTGGCAGGTATTAGCGGTGAACTTGTGAAATTGCAGAACGGTAACGGTTCGGACCAACGGCCTCTTGTTGTATGGCCCCGTCGGCTAATGCCATTTGACTTTCTTCTCTCTTTGAACCATTCACAGGGAACGGCGGCTAAGTCGCTTGTTAAGCAAGGTGTTCCGTTGGAAAGACGCCATAGTCGCAGGGCTGAGATCCTTCGGACGGGAACAGGCTAACAACCCGGGGCCGAGTGGCGGCAGAGGCGCTGGAGATTGCAAGGAAAAGCCGACCAAGTTAGCATACCCTGTCCCTGCGAGCCCCTCCCCTGTTCCTGCGCCCGATTCGATAGCAACAGCAACAGAATAAGGGCGAAATGACTATCCCTTTGAGGCAGGACGTAGGAAAAGTAGCAATGGAAGGATTCACAAGCGCAGGGAGTGGCTCATTAATGTGGAGGCACGGGGGAAAGGCGTGGATGGATGGTAACATGTTATTCACAGCAGTTTTCAAAGGATCATTACCATTGACCACAATCACTCGTTTTCACAGAATGAGCATTTTTGACAAGTCATTAATTCACTTTTTTCGTCCACTTCTTTTCTTTAGGTCCTGCAACGGTCGGAAGTTGTAGAGAGGGCGAAGTAACTAGTGGTGATTCGCTTAACACCAGCCTGTGTCTTCTTTGGCTGCCGTACTGGCGTCTTCGTTACCCCGGATGCCCGTATCCGATCCCTGGCCGTGACCGTGCCTCAACGGCCCCCATTTACCTATGACTTCCTATGGAGGCCTTCCTACAGGAGTGCCTCAGCCCTAGGCAAAGCCGAGACTGTGCCGTCCTGCATCCCGGTAAAGACTATACGAACTGAGAACGCGGCTCCCCCACGGCCTTCCGGTCATGAACCACGGCGCTATGGCTCATCGAAGAACCCTAGTCACAACCCCAGTTCTAGGTTCCCGGTATCCGTACCGCGACTCGTCTCGCAGCCGACCCAATCTTGCAGGTCAGACACGCAGGGCAGCCGCCACAACGGCACGGCTGCCCGCATCCCATCGACTAACCCAAAATGTATCCGCCGCATAAAATGCGAACGGGTGCACTATGCCCTCCCTCGGATTCGGTTTGCTGCTTACCTTATGCTCGAAGCTTAACAAGTCGACTGAGACTCGAGCCGCTTCTCTGGTCTTATCAACTTTTATTGCGCTCGAAAGAACATATAGGTCCTGCTGGCACCGGCAATACGATAATATTTGCTACATCGCCCTGCTGTTTTTTGAAGCGGCATCTAGTCCGCCCACTTCAGGTCTAATCACTGATTAGCAAGCATACAAACCAAGTTAGCAATTTAAGGCGGCAGCTCAATGGGCGGTCTTCAGTCCGATTGAGCGCTAGAGTTATTACACGATGTATCTTTCTCATACTGCTGGTGGAATCCACTAAAAAGGATTTGCTCATCTCCCGTTGACGGGCCTAGCGTCATTGTTGTCAAGTATCCGTATAATCCTGGTAAAAACGACTCTCTCCCCACTCGTAATGGGGCTTTGATTCTACATTGGAACGTTCCATCAAGCCCCCCACCTTGACCCCTAGAAGATGCAGCATGTTCGGAAAATCAGATGTCTCTTGTTTGAGGGACTATGCTCAATGAGCTTAAACTGATAGGGCCCTGGGAATCCCATCCTATGGAATGAATAAACGTTTGAACCCTGTTAGCCTTAAACCGACTGGCGCAGGATTCTGGCTAGGTGGTAATTTGCCACGAAATACCATCCTTCGCCCCCAAAGCCTTGGTGAAGGATGCTAGTTAAAACTGTTTTAGGAAGCTCGGCCGAACACGAGGTGATCACATCAGGCGATGTTTCCCCCTTGGCCCTGTGCAAATGTGAACATGCTGGAACTTTAGAGACCGCATCTCAATTCAACTAACAAACTAGACAGAAGTAATGGCAAAACTTTGCCAATGGCTCCTGACTCGATAGAATACGAATTTATCTGTGATGTCTCCGAGTATAAAGAGGTTGAGGAGAGCCTGGAATCTAAAATTCACCATCGACGCACGACAAGTCTGGGTTCAGTATAGAAGTTCTATCTCGCAACTTGCCCAAACATTAATCATGGGAGCTTCCAATCTTTTGGTTTGCGCCCTGACTTTGCTGGCTGCTCGCCATGCCGAAGCGGCTCCTAGCAACCGCTACGGCCTCGTCGAGCGCCAAGGCATGGGCATCAGAGACGTAAAACCTCAATATCCCCACGATCCTTACGCCGGATGCAGATGGTGGTGGGACAATGACGGCAGCATCGCGTGTGAGGACATGCCTGCGGAGTGGGGCGTCTCACTAGAGACATTGATTTCCTGGGTGAGTTGAGTTGGTTGAAAGTCGAGCAGTTATTCGAGTCATGTTTTGGCTAACAAAGGTGACATCAAGAACCCCTCCATAACTCCCGACTGTGGAGGCTTCATCGTTGGGCGATCTTATTGTGTCGAGGCGCCTGTTACTGAGCCTGAGCCTTCGACGACCACGACGACGACCAATGGATCACCTCCAACCACCACCACCACTACTGGCAACGGCATCACCACGCCCACGTCAATCCAAAAAGGCATGATCAAAACCTGCAACAAGTTCCAGGAGGTTACCGAGGACATCTCATGCCAGGATATCTTGGACGAGAATAAAATCAGCCTGGCTGATTTCTTCAATTGGAACCCTGCCGTGGGCGAATTTTGCAACAACCTCTGGAAAGATACCTGGGCCTGTGTCGGCATCATCGGAGGCGTCGCCACCACTAATGTCCCGGCGCCTGCGACTACCACCAAGCCTGCGAACGGAATTGAGACGCCGTCTCCCATTCAGTCTGGCATGACCAAGAGCTGTAACAAGTTCCACTTCATTGAAACGACCACCACCTGCGCAAACCTCCTCGACTATGAGAAGATCACCATCGAAGACCTGTTCAAATGGAACCCTGGTGTCAAGAACGACTGCACTGGACTCCAGGCCAAGACTTGGGCTTGTGTTGGAATTATCGGAGGAGCAGCTGTTACGACTACACGTCCTGCAACTACGACCAAGCCTGCTAATGGCATCGAGACGCCTTCTCCTATCCAATCCGGCATGGTCAAGAACTGTAACAAGTTCCATGATATCAAGACGACAACAACCTGTGCCAACCTTCTTAGCTATAACAAGATTACACTTGAGGAGCTGTTCAAGTGGAACCCTGGTGTCAAGAGCGACTGTACTGGGCTCCAGGCGGGAACCTGGGCTTGTGTCGGAGTTATCGGAGGCACCACCACAACTACACGTCCTGCAACTACGACCAAGCCTGCTAATGGCATCGAGACGCCTTCTCCTATCCAATCCGGCATGGTCAAGAACTGTAACAAGTTCCATGATATCAAGACGACAACAACCTGTGCCAACCTTCTTAGCTATAACAAGATTACACTTGAGGAGCTGTTCAAGTGGAACCCTGCTGTCAAGAGTGACTGCACTGGACTTCAGGCGGGAACTTGGGCATGCGTTGGTGTTATCGGAGGCACTACAACCACTGCTCGTCCTTCTACCACAACCAAACCCGCAAATGGGATTGAGACGCCTTCCCCTATTCAAGCGGGTATGGTCAAGAACTGCAACAAGTTTCATGATATCAAGGAGACAACTACCTGTGCCAACCTTTTGAGTTACAACAAGATCACGCTTGCCGACCTCTATAAGTGGAATCCTGGTGTTAAGAGTGACTGTACTGGGCTTCAGGCGGGAACTTGGGCTTGTGTTGGTGTCATCGGAGGTTCTACAACTCCTGCTCCTCCTCCAACCACGACAAAGCCTGCCAACGGAATCGACACCCCCAGCCCGATCCAGTCTGGCATGGTCAAGAACTGCAACAAGTTTCACAACATCAAGTCAACGACCACATGCGCAAATCTCTTGAGCTATAACAAGATTACACTGGCAGATCTGTACAAGTGGAATCCTGGCGTCAAGAGCGACTGCACTGGCTTGCAGGCCGATACTTGGGCTTGCGTTGGCGTTATTGGAGGAACCAATAAGCCTACGACTACGACCAAGGCTGGCAATGGTGTCGCGACCCCGACCCCGATCCAGGCCGGCATGACCAAGAACTGCAAAAAGTTCCATTTCATCAAGAGCACCACCACCTGTGAGAACCTGCTAAGCTACAACAAGATTACCATGGCTCAGCTCTTTGCTTGGAATCCGGCTGTCAAGAAGGACTGTACAGGACTGTGGGAAGATACCTGGGCATGTGTGGGTGTCTAGTAACTAAGATAGACGCTTATGTATTTTGATGTACTTTTCACATAATAGTGCGCATACATAACCCTAGAATTGGGGACCTAATATAATACTTTTCAGATGCTAGCACTCCTGTTTTCAAACCAAGTACCATAGTCAGAAGATGCCATTCATTAATATCTTTAAGTGGAGGGTCCGCAAGCCCGTTCAACCTGAAAGCTTTGAAAAGATATTCGCTAGTGTTACATAATTAGTACTCTGAGCTGAAGTTTCAGAATGAACTTGGATGTCTTGTTAGTTTGTGACTGACATTCATCCTTGCTATTTCACAATCGAGAATGTTGGAGAAGTCTCTTGGAATGCGACGCATATTTTCTCTCTTGGGAAGGCCCCAGTTACTTCATACGTTCCAGACGATCTTGTTTATGCATGTACGTATTCCCACTGCAACACGTCAAAAGTTATTTCCCAGGTAGTTGCAAATCTCCATGACGAGCATTTATCCGGGTTGAACGGACCTATCGATTGAGTGCAAAGTCGGTATTTGTAGTCTCGGAGTGAAGCAGAGAAACAGGGTTGATATGTAGGTTGTGCGGATAATGTTGTCTCCGAAGCTCATCAAAAGAAGATTATATCCTCCTTAGCTTGTGTCAAGGCAGCCTTCTCGCTCTTGAGCATCTGTTCATTCACTACGTCGAGAAACAGCCTAGTGAATGATACTTTGAGCTATTGCCAAGCAGTCACTATCCAGCATGCAAGGATAGTGGAACTGGTTGAAGTAGTCGATCGCCCATTGATAGTGGCTCTCCAATCAAGCTGTACTGACAACTGGGAATTGAAGATTACTTGGCTTTTGCTGTGAAATGAGAAAATGGTACTAAAGATACCCAATATCCTAGCGCCATACCCTGTTGGAAATGGTCTCTCGTCAATGTCTTCTGCCGGCAGCCTTTCAAAGCACCAGAAGTGACATTAGTTTTGCCTGGCTTTTGGTCACTGGTAGATGCATAAAGTCTAAAGCCGTCTTCATCCAATGCCCAAAGCACTCCGTTAATTTAAGCAACCCTTGTAACTGGTCAAAGAAACAAAAGCACTCGTGTAAAAAGAGCGGAACCGTCTTTTTTCCCCAAACGATAGCTACTTTCATTGTTCTCACAGGTAGTACATCGCTGAGAAAGATATTGACTCAACTTAATGACTTAGCCAAGTTCGTATTGCAGTTGCATAGATATCCACGCCACTCCAGCAAGCACAACATGTACCTGGCGTCATCAGAAACATGCCGAATGGCCACAGCAAGAACGTTGAGAGCCGGGGATTACTGCTTTTGCCCTGAATTTTCTGTCGTAACTGATCCTGATGGAATGACTAGGGGGATATTCCACAGGGTGTGGGTGCGGTGCGGCCCGATCCGACCTCCTTCAGGGACTCAAGCTAAAGCGAAGTGACCCACCAAAATCTAGCCGACAGATCCATCCGACAATCTACCCGCCAAAACAAATGCAAACATTGAGAATCCACGTTGTTGCTACCAGATGTATCAAAAGTGAATATGCGGCATGTATTCGGCAACTAGTCTTGATGCGACCCCGGCAGAAACGATGAAGACCGCCCTTCCACTGTTCGAAATCTATGTACATTGCCTTGTTGAGCGGCCGTTTGATTTCAGATACAGTGACCACTGTCTTATCGGGATTGTGGTCATGCGTTTCAATAGTAGGATCTCCATCTATGGGCTACACAGTTATATTCACTGAGGTCAAGCTGAGAGCTTGTCAAGGGCTTGGGATGTTCATGGAGATAGGGACATAGTTACTGCACAAGGCTCACAGCAGTTAGCAGAGCGGGACACACAATGTAATTTACTTCTCTTCTTCGCCGAAATTACACTGCAAAATGTGCAAGCCGATGGCGAATTGGTACCTGGCTTCGTGTCAAAGTCCACTCCGTTCAAATCGTCTTCCATCACCCATCAACACTTCGAGGTTGGAGCCGTCTTCCAGTCAGCTTTGCCATGTGTTCGAGGTCTGGGAGATCGCCCTCAATGACTTCAACTGCTGTTTCCAGTAATTTTTGTTTCCTGAAACTAGCAAACTCACTCCTTGGTCTCCATATTTTATGGTGAACTTTGAGCGACTTGAGCACACTGGAAGGGAAAAGAAAAGATAGACCCTAATCCTAAACCTTACGGGGCTTTTCTTCTGTTCCCTTAACTCTAATCTCCTACTCTATCAATCTCTGTATCTCCGTCTCTCTCGCCATAGCCTCACTTTGTAAAGCTTGGTTTCGGCTTACTATTGCTCTGTCGCTAGAATCAACCGACCATGCAGTGAATGAGCTGTTATTAATCAAAAAAAAAATATGAATTCATTGACTATCCTACGCTCTCTCGCTCAAGATGTGTTTTTCCCATTTGGAATTGAGTCCATTGAACTCATCATTACTCCAAAGCTCCATATCTCTCGCCTTCTATCGGAATTGAACCTGGTACTTTTGTCTCCCACGAATGCCGGAACCTTAGGCATAGCTCCTCTTTACCAAAGTTCACCGGCTCATCCAACGACTGACTTCTTACCACGGCTACGGCTTCCATAGTTCTCATTGTACGCACTCCGGCGCACGTGTTCTTCAAGACGCCACCGTCAGCGGGCGCCGACTGCTGGGACAGGGCAACCAGCTCTGGGATCGTGTCCCAGCCCTCGCCTACTTGTCTTTCCCATAGAAGCCAAACGGTAGAAGCGATGGCAACAATAGCGTGCAAGAGAAGCACTACCGCTGATACCCAGTCAAACCATCCCTGAATTTTCATAGCATATCCAGTAAATATTGCTTTAACGACCATCCGCGTCGCGTTTTCGCCTTGTAGCCCCGACGGTCGGGGAAACGTCTCGACTGGGTCACCGTTGCGTACCATACTACGAAATATAGTCTCAGAACCGTTCTTCCAGTATCCGTAATCCCATGCCGGAAAGAAACGCCACGTATCGAGGTGTCGTTGCATACCGGTGTGAGAAATCCCGTCTGCGAAAAATGTTGATAAGTGTATTTCGAGGTAGGCCAGCTGAGTGTCTGAGTTGGTTGTATTGATGGAAGGGATTTGCGTTAGAGAAACCATTCTCTCCAGAAGCGAAGGCGTGAAGGAAGTGTTGGTTTTTGTATCAGTATCGGCTACAATGCCACCAGGTAACGAAGAATCGGAGACTCTCGGGAACAAAAGGTCATACCAGCTAGATCGAATCCGGATTGACTTATACAGCTCTGGCTTCTTAGGATCAAAATCACTCCAAGCAGAAGGACTATCGTCCTTTTCCAGCTCCGCCCCAACGACAATACGAGACCGACTTCCGTAAAAGTCGTAAGAAAGTACTTGTCCAATTAGTCCTCCGCCATTCGTTTCGACAACAGAGCGGCCTTTAGCCCAACGGGCATCGACAGTGCATGTAGTTAAGGCTAAACCACGGGAGCTTCTTGTTTCATTTTCGATAATGAGCAATGCTAAAGAGCTTGCAGAGCCAGCCTGTGATTCGATTGGTATGACAAGGGGACTAGGCAATCGTTGTTCCAAAAAGAGAGCTGAATTGTTCGAAAGTTCGTTGCTTGACAAGTAAGTCAGCACAGCACTTCTGACGTCAATCGAGACACTAATAGTCGGCTTCTGCTCCTCGCTGTATAGTGAGTTTGTATCTAACTTAGGAAACTTCATGTTCCGCAGTGTTCCCTCGTCAATGGAAGTCAAGGGATCATGCCTAAGGCAAGCCACCCTCACTGCGGGTACCTGAGTCTCTAGTTTCCACCTCCATGTCTGTGCGAGCATCCAGTTAACCGGGTATGGGGCGACTCCAGGGTGGGTCGTCCGCAAGCTGTTCAAGGCGTCTCGGTATAGAGATACGGCGGCACTTTGGAGCACTGCAGAAGGAGCATGGGTTGTATACGTCCAAGTATCCCCTTGCTGTCCAAAGGCACCAGCAACGTACATACTCTTCGTGAGACTATCAAAGCGAAGTGGAGAATATCAGCATTAATAAACGGAGCTAGAAACACTGAAAACTCACGTGCTTTCTTCCAACTGTATCTTGTAGACGTTTTCTGCAAAGTTGAACCATTGGGAATAATAACTGTATAGGGGAAGAAACCCAGCAGAGGGACATCTAAACCTGTGGAGGCGTTCTTGGCCGGCAGAGCAATCATTAACTAGGGAAAGGTCTGCTTCTAAGACATCGGGCCATAACTGCGACTGACTCCCTGAGGTGTTTAGATTAGCAAAATATTTCCATTAACAATTATCCCTGGTACATTGATTCTCACCATTGAGCCAGAAGATGCTACCCCCAATAGGCAAATCCATCATCCTCGGTATCATGAGAACAGCAGTTGCCGGGCCAGCAAGCAAAGATAAGACGCCGCTTAGGACTAGCAAGCCTATTAGAGGCCCTTTCTGTCTCCAACTCTGGTTACGAAATGATCGAACGCCGCCCCAAAACTCGACGGACCAGAAGAAGCTGGGGAAAAGGTCAAGTCAGAAGCTGCTAAGCAATCATAGCGGTAATGCTGTAATAGAAACCAACCTGGCTTGCGCAAAGGCTTTGTCAGATCCCAAAAAACCAAGTGGTACACCTTCTTTGAGCACAAGATGCCGCCGAATAACATTTAAGAGAATGGCGCTTAGGCTGGCTGTGATGAGGAGCTCCTGTGGAACAAGTTGGCAAATGATTTGCATTCGGCAAAATAGAGTTTGAAATATGAACCACTCACTTGCAATTCTGCTGAAATCTGGAGAGCGCCAAGTTTCAAGTCATCCTGGCCTTTAGAGCCCTCCAGTTCACGTCCTATGAAATATCCACGGATGTTGAACGTTAGTAGAAACGCTGATACGGTCGCTGGCAGAACATGTATAGCAGAGGCTGCTAGCACAGCGCGACGTGATCTGTAGAAGGCACTTTTGCGTGGCTCGGATCCATAGATAATAGAGGTGATGCCTAGGCCTATTGATCGCAGAAGTAGTCTGATCTTCTGCCATCGTGGGCTTGAAGGGGGCATATTCTGCGGACAGAGTGGTCGCGCCTTTATCAGCGGTGTACCGATCTGCTTCATCTCGGTTGGCGTGGTGCTTCGGTTAATGGTGGTTGATGAATCGGACATGGTCGGCTGTACTTTTCAATTTTCCAAAGAACCATACCGCAACGCTGAGAGATGCACTATTGATTGTTAAGAGTAACCAGCGTAAGAGCCAACAAATAAAAGCCGGCAAAACAGAGAACGAAGTTTAAAAAAAGCCTGCGAGGAATTTCAAGACAATTTTTGATTGAGGCTTATAATAGATCAGGCTGTACGAAAGAATCAAGTGGCGCGGTCTTTCTCCAGTCAGGGTTAGCATGCTTACGTTCAGAGATTTTGAGGCAAACACGGTTAGCTTTATGCACAGTAATACAACATGGCGCGGCTAAAGATGAGCAGTACTTTAACATGAATTTCGCTTTTCAGCCAATAAACCGTCGCAAGACAGTACCGATGCCGCCTTAAGCTCATCGAGCATGTCAGCTGAACTTCCTTGCAGTGCCAAGACCAGGCTGGGCAATGCAGATTGAGTGTGAGCCACACATCGCTTTCCACCCTGGTTCATGAGAAATTCATTCAACTACAGAGTCAGAAGAGCATTGCACTCGAGAAAGTCTGAGGGTTTACCGATACTGACTGTGCAAACGATCATTTTGTGGAGAGTCGGGGGTTTATCTGATATGGGCAGCGGTTTGATTTGCGCAGATAGAAAGAGTCGTTTGATAATAGCGATTGCGAGTTCAGAACATTTGAGTAAGACGAGGCTCGTCTCAGATGCGTCAAAGCAGGGCCAGAAGAGACGTTGATGTCGTGTTGACTAAGGTACGTCTGGGCTAGCCAGAGAAGTCCGGGAGGCAGAGAGATACACTCGAGATATGATGTATGATTGATGCTTTATCGATTGAGGGGAAAACCGATATCAGAATAATGTAACTCACCTGTCTTTGTCCCCTGTGGTTTTGTTTGAGGGTAAATGGTAGTGGTTGTTGGGACGAGGCTGAGTGAAGAGAGATGCCAAAGTCGTGGGAGACGATGTAGGAAGGAGAACAAGTGTGGCGCTGTGGCTCAGTGGCTCAGTTGATGAGGCTTGATAGTCGTGTTGAAAAGGGCAGGATCGTTACCCAGTGGCTCATTCTGGCGAATTACTAATCTGTCGGCTATATTGGTTCTTCCCTGTAATCGCTGTGTAATGCAAGTAGAGAGTTATTTCCTTAGGGACAATGTTACTGCTGTTGGCTGCGCTTACCACCAATATTGAGCTATTTCTTGGCCTTGTCGTGTTGGTCACGCGGAATAAAGCACCCATATTCCACCATTCGCATTCCGTTTGCACTATGAATTATGTGTAGCCATGGAGATAAACCGTCCTGTCTTGGCGAATTGGGACGGGAGAAGCCATTCTGAAGCGCATCTTGATTTGAATCGGCAGTTCCAGATTTCGTCTCTGACGGCAATAGTTGCGTGTCGGCAGCCGAAACTCCCAACATTCGACTCCTCTCTGTGCATCTCTCACTGGCTACCATCTGTTTTACTTTATACATATCATAGGTCTCTGAACATCGTAACATCTGTGCTTGGGGTGTTTGATGGAGGTACGCAGTTGCTACCCTCGCTGTGGCTCGTAGGATGTCTTCTGTAGTGCTTCTGGTTCTTGATATCCCTAACTAGGCGTCGAACTCTGATGTTCCTTGAGAATTTTCTACAATCCACGTATCCTTGTCCGTCATTCTGCACAAGAGAAGAAGCTGACTTACTCATTCAACTGTCTCTGGGTGCCATCTGGAGCTTGTGAGAGACCATGGTCCAAAATTGGATTCGTGCAGGTCCATGTTGGATTGGAGCTGGTTTAGAAAGGCTGAATCAAGGGGACTGGGCTGTAGTTGAGAGTACTGCTGGTGAATCGAGAGAAGAGATAGCGACCAGAATCACCGGCTGAAAGAAATTGATGACAGTGGTGAAGAAAGAGGACAAAGAGTCGAAGGCGACAGGTGATCAGCTGACAGTGAGGTAAATTAGCCGCGGAGTGCCTCCGGTGTAACTTAGGCAGAAGATGGGGTGGTTACTTAATTCTGATTGACTTTCTTCCTTGGGTTTCCAGGAGGCGCCAACCTGAATTTCTTCCAGTTCGGCAATAGCCATTCAACTTTGGCGGCAGCTGCCTGTCGAGTTGATCTTGTCAATCTCTTAGACGCATATCGGGCTTTTCATGTCGGAAAGATTTGTTGGATTTATTCATCTGTCGGTTTGTTTCATAATACCTGACCCCTCTTCACCACCAAGCCTCGTACATCCTGTCCTGTCAAAATGTAAACAAACCAATGATCAAACCTCCAAGGACGTCTTTTCCGCAACCGCATCATTGTACTCCTCCTCTAACGCCTCTGCAAGATCAGCCATAGCGCGCGCCTCATCTCTCCTCCTCGACAACTCCTCCACAGCAGCCTTCACTGCATCAGCAGCGGCTTGTTTCATTTTCTTGATTGCCAACTTATCCTCCTCTAATTGCCTTACTTCCTCAACTATCTTTGCCGCGGCCTTTTCCATGTGAAAAGCCACAGATCCACTTTGGTGATCCTCCAAGGGCTCCTCAGATAGTTGGCTGTCATCTGCGTTTTTATTCTCATTTGACCCCTGCGGATGCCTCCCTTCGATCAAGACTCGATGCTTCTCTGTGAATTCTTTGAGAGCGGTCTGCAAGAGTAGCCTGTCTCGAATATTCGCGTCGATTTGTCTTTCGGAAGGAACGTCTTGTTCAACAAGCTGTAACCTTTGTAATTCGTTGCGCGCTTTGTTCTCGACGTGTTCGGCGAATTTGCGATTAGATTGAGCGACTTTGAGTCGCAGGTCTAGCTCGTGTATATCTTCTGAGAGCTCCGCGAGCATAGTCGCCTTCTTCCTTTTGTACTTGGACAGCAGGCTCGCGGGCCGACCTTGCGAGTCCGTGGGGCTAATGAGAGGAGACATTCTGGAAGATGATCGAGGACAGGGGGTCTCTTGCACTGTGATTGTGTCTCGAATTCGCCTTTGATCATGGGGTGTTGATTGTTGCCGGTTCTCTGCAGGCTCCGTACTCCAACTTTGCACTGACTGCCGGCGAGTTGATCGGGGTGTCGTTTGCTGCGCTTCTGACGAGGCAGCAGCGGCCGCAAGTGTCTGAAGACGGTCTACGCCTGATGGTCTGACTGGTTGTGTCGCATTGGGCGATTGGATCTGCACCGAAGAAGATCTTGCTCTGGTAGCTGGATCTCGGTGAGGGAACTGCATGAAAAAAGAAGGCAATTAGCTCTTCGCACCGAGTTTTTTGTTCTCGGTCGTGTGACGCCAGAATTATGAGCACCACAATAATTGAAACGGGTACAAAGGGGAAATTACATGTGCCTGAAGGACCCCTTTGACATCACCGTGGGTAAGGAAATTCCGTGGCGGCCCCCGGTTCCGGTACGAATCGTTTTGGCGAGTCTCGATTTCGGTGGCCAGCCATGACCGGGCTTGGTCGAGTGATGTTTCCTGCGCCAGAATGGCGAGGCTGTGGCGGAGATGATTACTGAACTGCTTGGGCGACCGGTCGGAACCTAAAATTTCATGGAGATTCGAAATATCCCAGCGACTTAGGATCTTTCTTGTGGGCGGGTCGACATGACTGCTCTCCATCTGATAATGCAGAGAAAGGTACAAATAGATGTCGTCGTTGAAGGGGGCGACAGGCTCTGTAGTTTTGTTGTTGTAAGTGAGAAAATGGGCGGATAAACTGTTGAGGCGAGGCGAAGGCGGAAGCGGCAGGTTGAATGGATTGAGGTGTTGATAGGGAAAGAACGAGATACATGCGATAGAAGGAAAGGTGAAGACTTGTCGGATGAATCTCGACCTGACCTTGACCGCGTCCACGTGGCACCCCGCTTTGATCTCTGTCCAATGGGACGTTGCAAATGACATTTTGGCCGGTTCAACTCCAGATGCACGGGCCTTGTCTGTCTTGTAGTCTGAGAATCCATCCGATAGATGACAATGACAGGTTTGTCCGACAGATTTTAATCCGACAAGTTATCTACCATCAAGCCATGAAGTGCTCCGCCTGCTGAACAAACTCAGCCTAAACCACACAAAAGAAATTCTGTTAAAAGGGTTCATGTAAGACGTAAGTAATAACGAACCTTTGGCTTCTGGTCGAAACGAAGGGTCATCTTGGGCGCATTCAGCGCATTGCTTTCGTTGTCATCTACATGACAGTCCCTTGTACTGTGCCACCTCTTCCATTACTTCATGCTTCCATGCTACTGCTTCTCATGCACCCGAGTATCTAGCTGTTTGAATCCCCATCTGTTCTCACTCACGACCGTGACATCGCAATCTATCACTGTTGTAGTCCCCCGGTGTCGCACACTCTTGCTGCTAAGAAATAAATGACGGTCGACTCAGATACCCACTTCACCGCGCAAGTTGCAAATACAAGGGGAAACAAAATCCACTAAAATAGATGATGAGAAAGAACGAGAGCTAGTTTTTGGCCATTTGCATGGAGGCCAGAGTTGCTTACTTCTAGGGTATCATTCAGTTTAACGCCAAATAAAGAAAAAAAGAGTTGAAAAGAAGGAAGTCATGGCATCACAAAACACACCATTCGCCAATTGCATATCGGCCTTTCCCCCCCACAATAAACAACTTACTCAGCTGATCCCTCCCATCTTTATCCTCGTCTTCAAAGTCTCTTCAGCCTTGATGAGCACAGCCAACATCATGGACCATATATTGCAGATTGCCCTGTTGGCTTTTGTCATCTCCTCGACCTTGCCTAGCTGCTCTTTGAAATCATCCAAGACTTTTGAGGAACGCAAATGTCCTCTGCGGGCTGCAGCCTGACGATTATGGATCCTGAGTTCTAACATGCTTATTTTAGCATCTTTCTCGTTTACAATCGATGAGCACTTTCTGTGGAGGATGGAAATAATTTGCTTTGCCCCATTCACTTGGCGCATTTCGGTACTCCACGAAGCAATTTTCTCCTTGGCTTGAGCGAATATCCGCTGAGTTTCTCGATGCCAAGCTGTCACGGCCTTGAAATGCGCATCGGCATCCGCCTCGTCTTTTATCGAACCTTCCACATGGGGCACTGTAGGCAATACGGAGAGCAACATGTCGTCGGCGTCGAGGTAGAAATCTCGAAAGCAGCGATCGAGGGCCATGTATGATCCCTCGTGAGGCGACTGTGACTGATACTGCGGCTCAATTTCGGGATTTGCAGCTACATTCTTCTTGAACACGACAATGGCAGCAATCAACGCTCTCCAGAGCCTGGTGTTAACTCGTGCGGGGATGGGCAGTTCGGCGCTCAGGTAAGCAGTGTTGACAATGACTTGCAAACCACAATCAGCTCTATTCTTCTGCTGAGGGCACGCCATCGCTTGGAGGAAACAATTATCCATCGAAATGCCAAAGATGCCAACAGTTGGCGGATGCGGGCTTCGGCCGCAGGCATGTGCTTCGTGTAGTGGATGGAATCGTAAAGCCATGTCTCGATAGTTTCTTTTCCCGGTTTCACCACAGCTAGAACCCATTTGTTATTTAGATGCAACGGCATTATCACTTTGTTCTGTGATTGATCAAGGACCTTGATGAGATGCGCTCCAGGTGCTGGATTGGCCTCTGCGCCTGTGGACAAGGAGGAGACTGATATCCAGCTTGGCTGGGAAGAGCTGGCTATGATGATCACGCAATCATCAATGACATCTTCATTCAGTCGGTTATGTTGCTGGACGAGGGTTGAATGCTGGTACATTGCGAAGGCAGTTCGAGGCCGCTTCAAGGGGCGGTCGCTCAAGGAATCTGCGTCTGCGGCGGCCGGAGACTGTACACCATCCGGAGGTGCGGGC
This sequence comes from Colletotrichum truncatum, assembly GCF_014235925.2. Lineage (NCBI taxonomy): Eukaryota > Fungi > Ascomycota > Sordariomycetes > Glomerellales > Glomerellaceae > Colletotrichum > Colletotrichum truncatum. The sequence goes on along the minus strand of NW_027222411.1, from coordinate 373,227 downwards.
AATGAGGATGGAAAACAAGCAATCTCTCCCATGTTATAGTTTCGTCTAACCCGTTGAGTGGTAGCCGTGTTGAGGTGGGAGAGAAGATACTGCTAATTACGAGGTGGGATGTTGTTGGAAGTTAATTATTAACGTCAACTGATCAGTGAGCGGATTAGAATAAGGCAGGCGAGCCCCTCTCGGGTGGGTTTGGGGTACTTCTTGGCGTCTCCTTCTTGTTCAAGGCACTTGCCTACAGGCACCTAAGATGTTAATGCTTCTTTCTCTCCCTTTTGAACACAGTCTATGACTTTAACCATCCACTGCTTAATAATCCCTCATTTTAGTGATATAAACAGTACCTGCTACAACCTACTCTATTAGATTAGTCATCCTCACATTTCAGGCCTCACTCATATCTGCTAACATCACCACTATCAACCAACTCGTCTCAAACCTTTTACTCTGAATAAATACACCACAACACACAGGATGAGTATGCATGTTTCGAAAAAAGACAGAAGAAAGTCTTTAATGAGCGGTGACAAGATTGCCCAGCCTAGAGCGACTTACAAATTATGAAGCATTGCAAGCAATTGCTCCGCACCTGAGCAGTTGTCTGCCTCAAAAGATAGTGGTTCAGCAGCTGGGCGCCTCAATAATATGAGGGCCAACAAACATAAAATTTCGACCAAGTGACTGCGGTATCACATCAACTGATCCCAAGGATTCGCAGTTTTATCCATGTGAGCGCCGAGAGTAATTTAACATTCACGAAGCGATGGGGAGCAAGCATTCATACTCCCTTGTCTACAGAGAAGTAGTCTCGTTGACACTCTAAAGTGAGCCTCATAAGCGTGTTAGGTATTATGGCATCGCTTCTACTACCAACTTGGCGAAAATTGTAATCATATTACTAAGAGAGGTCGGCAAGCCGGCACATTTGCCCCAGCGACGCCAACTCCAACCGTCGACCTGAACGGTGTGCCTTTTCTGCCACAATCTTCTGATCAACTTCCTCCTGCATCGGCATCTGCGGTCGGGCTTTGCCATCTCGGACCCACATGGTTAGCACAAGATTCCGGGTCTCATATGCATGTTTGCCTCCCCTTCCCTGTTACAACGTACGGCACAGCACTTTGCGAAATGGAGTGCAATCAAAACAGGCTACCTCCGAGAAACCCACCTTGAAATGTGTGTTGGTGCTAGCAGTCAATGAAACGAGATGAAGGATCCACTCCTTTCCAGCCCGTTTTGCCATTACTTTTGAAAATACACGATCGCATCAAGTTGAGCTCAATCTGCACCTCGATTGCCGACGAAGAAAGTAAAGATGCCTGGTCTTTGTTATTCTATAGACTCTTCATCGTCTAACCGGGCATCACTAGCCCTGAACCAAAAAATACCGCCCGTCAGAGAGCCTACCTATGATGGGCCGAACGATATACTAGCATGGGGCTTGGAAGGTGCGTGAAGTTAGACATTTGCCCCTCTTGAAGAAGCCCTGGGCAGCTCTGGGAAGCATCTGGACTGACATGATCTTGGATATCAGCTGTCAAGAAGTTCACACCAGCACAGCAAACTAGCGCGACGAAATCAATGACGCCAAAAGAGATCGATATGCCAGAGAGAGGCCCGACATTATTTCCCATGATGCCGCGATATAGAGATCGAACGACCTGATGTGCAGCTGATCGACGTCGACGAGATTACCTTGCGTTGGAAACGATGTAGCATTCTCGGCAAGACAGATAGCATCGGACGCCATTTAATGGCCGCATCGACGTCGCTCAAATACCGATACTGCGGCCTCTTTTCTTCACACAAAAACCTATGAGTTGCCTATTCGTAAGATGGCGTCATTGCCCTGCTCTAGAAGCACAGTCTGACTTTATTCAACGCCAACACGAATGCCAACTTTGATGTTTGCATAATGATACTTCTTCTTGTTTTTGTAGAGTTTTCATTTCATTATTGTTCCCAACTTTAGGCACAAAAGTCAAGATGGCGATAGAAGGTTGAATCGGTCCATTGACCGGCTTCCCGTTGTGATGGAGCTCAAACTCTCCACCCCAACCTACTCTGGCATATTGAGATGATACTACCACGAGCAAACACCGTGAGAGATACAGAGTATAATGGGAAGTTGTGGTAAGGGATAGAGAGAGGGTATGGAGGACTAAGGTGCTTGGAGTTGAGTTATGTTTATGTAGCATGCCGACAGAAGAAAACGATCTTGTGTTAGAAAGCAGAATGGGCGAGTCTCCAAAGGAACTCATGTGTTGACACCACTATTTTGATGACTAGAATGGTTTGTCTCCAGTGTGAAAATCGGAATGTTCTTGGCTCGGGTAGCAGCAGCTCGGACGCGGCTAATGAATCGATATTTGTCGGGAACAAGAGGCAAAAAGAGACCCATGAACGCACAGGTAGCAAACATAGAAAGAACAGGGGAAATGAGCGAGGTCGAGATCAAAGAAAAGTGGCATTAGTAGCTGAGAAACCACAAATTTTTACATGAGTCGACTTAGTTCTGACCTTAGTACAAATGGTCACTTACCGGAAGAGGTGCTCTTGTTCTGTTCAATTAGCCAAGTCATCTCTAGTCTCCGTGGCCTAGCTTCTGATAAAGGTCCCCCGTGTTGCTGTTGAGTGCAAAAGCTAAACTCTATAATGCATCTCTGAACCAAAGACTGCCGAAGGAGTGGCGAAATACCATCATTACCAAGTCCCTTGTATCCTTGAATGGCTTCGCCGTATATAGTGGTGTTCATGAGAAATATAGACTCTGGTTTTTAGCAAAACTGGAAGAGAGACAATGTTTGACATGTGGTAAAAGCTCCGGACCTCCGGACCTCCGGACCCACTCCGTCGCGCCCCGGCCGTGTGAGGATGTGACGGACTCGCTCCGGCGACAGAGTTCTTGAACAACTCTTAATTTACTTGCTCGCTTGGAGAACACAAGCAGGTTTTTTTTTTTTTTTCTTTTTTTTTTTTTTTTGTGATAGTTGCTGCCGCCCATATTGTAGTCCACGACATGATGCTATTGAAAAGCCTCCGCGTGCCTTCCCTGCTGTGACGCATAATTCCCCCACCTCTTTCAAGTCTTCGCCTCCTCTCTGAAGGCCTATAGGGCCAGTTTTCCACCAAAAGTCTACATAATCTCGACTTGGAGAGCCAAATCGCCTTAAAAACCACATGCGAAGGATATTTCATAGGTTGCAGATGGCGACGCCGCCGCCTTCTTTAGCAGACTTCCATAATTCTGCCTCACAAATAACAGCTTCTCTCAAATTCTGTCACCAGTAGCAGATGCTCCAGAACAAACACCAGTCAAGAAAGCCGGGTTCGAGCCTGCTGGAGAAGACGCCAACACAGCTAGCCCCAGTCAGTCTTCAAGGGTGAAGGGTCAAACACCGCCGACGGTTGTAGCGGCAGCCGCACACCAGACTTCAGCACATTTAAATACAGATATGAGGTGCTATCCCACTGAGCTGAAAACGCAAAAAGGGTACGTAAAAGCAAGCTGCGCACTTGTTGTTTGGCTGCGCTTAAGCAGGGACAATGCGTGGGCACAGCCTCACGCCACATCAATCGTGGCGTAGCCAGTAACATCTAGTATGTCTTGGGAAAGTCTTCCAGGCGCCGACGACTAAGGATCCTCCATTGATGCTGTAAAAACCTCTACTGGTGAGGTATTTTTCAATTGGAGAGGCTATCGGATTCGAGACGGTTCTACGTGGGAAACTGAGGAACAGTTGTGGAAGCCTGTCGGTCGATTGTCCTTCGTTTCGAATTTGCAGCGGCAGGAATGGGAGGACAAGGCGTTTGCGATTAAAAGAAACTTTGGATCCCTTTACTGCTAGTAAGATTCTGTGCATTAAGGGTCAAGTCGCAGCTCGAAAAACCATTAATCTTGTTGATTATGTCGACCACGAGAAGCCCCTGTGGGAGTCTAAGGGCCGCATCCCCGCTGAGGCTGCAAAGGGATAGGCGAGGGATTAAAGTTGCGTGGCAAAGGCCTAATGGGTTTGTTCTCGATATGGTAGACGCGGTGTGTCTCAGGCCCTTGTGGGAAATGTCTTGCTTCATGTTACTTGGTTGCTACATTTTGCTGCTATGGTTGTGGTGGACAAAGAACGTGGGATCGTACTAGTGGCTGCTTTGGAAGTGAAACGCACGTGCTTCTATATTCAGCGGGCGACAGCACCCTGGCGCTTGCGATTGTCGAATGACCTTGACGCTGCAGAATGGGTTTCAATAAGTCTCCAAAATATTTGGCTTGACTTTTTGAAACAGAGGTTCTTTACCTTCCCTTAAGCTGATGGATTGATGTGAGTGCTGGGGGTTGATTGCGATTAGACGTAATGTTGCTGTGAATATCTTACTACGTAGTGATGGAAAAATTGAGAATGTATCCGTTAGATTATTCATGTTGTAATATATCCACAGGCTTCTATTCACAAGATATATAGCATTCTTTTTCAATTGTAGTACTTATACCAGAAGAGCTGACATGACTGTAACACCAAAAAAATGCTTCTTGCTTCATTTATCAGCCTGTATCAGTCCAATATCCTATCGAAGCCTGCAAGGCAACATTAACATCAGTCCCAATCTTCCACCCAATTTTTACCCCTCACGAAAATGATACATGGATGTTGGTTGTCAACCTTGCTGAGTGGCTAGTTCCCCTCACAGCTGAGTATCTAGTGCCTCATGACAGTTGAAGGGATAGCCTGCGTGGAGTCGCTTCCTTAGCCCAGACTCTTTTTAGCGGAGCGCTAATAAACACGCTTTGTCTTGATCAGGTCAAGATTTTCGGACTTTGTGCCATGAAAGGGTTAGAAGGAAGATATGATTATTTTTGTGCGGCTGAAAACAATAGAGCTCAGGAGGCCATGGGGGTGGCAGCATGCTCATAAACATGGCTGACAATGGAGCGGGTCGAAGGCAGATCGCAAGATCATGGCAAATGCAAAATTATCTAGAGCAACGGAAATTTTGAAATCGGAGAAATAGTATCATCAAAGGGACGGAAACTATTCAGATAAAGAAAATGAACGTTGTTGGTTGTCTTTAACCCGCTGTCCAATTGTCCTCAGTACAATGCTTTGCTAGACTTACTTTTGAAATACTCGAGATGGACGCACATGTGAATCCTAGATAGTCCCTTTTAGATCTCCAACATTGTCTTGTTTTTCTTTCAAGGCTGTGATTTGCGGATTTGTGGTGAAAAGAAGCTTAACCTGACCGCCACAAAACTTTATCGCGTTGTTGGTTGAGGGAATTGCCTTGGCGTTCGACTAGTCGCATTTCTATTCGCATTCTTTTGAGATTGCTATTTCCAGGGTGGCTGGCTAGAACGGGCTTTGCTTTATCCTCCCTTTTTCATAAGCGAAGAGGCGTATAACCATCGTCAGCCGCAACGCCTAAGTAGATTATCGGAGATAAGGCCAAAAAGATGGCACATGAATGAAGAATGCCTCGTATAAATTGCTGTATATCATGAAGATGCAACTCGATTGAATGTTTGATCTGTACTCCTTGTCTTCCTTTCATCGTCATCAAACAACTTTGTTTCACTTCAAAATGTCTCTCAAGCAAATTCTTCTCACTGTTTCCTTCTTGAGCCTCGCGGTCGCTCAAGAAAACGTCACGATCACCGTTCCAAAAGGCTTAACCCGCATTCTCATCAAAGACACCACCAAGAGAAACCCAACGTGCGGTGACAACATCTGCCCTGCCAGCCAATGCGGTAAATGGATCGGCCAAAGTGACAACAGCTGTTGCGCGCTATGGACAAGCTCTAGCGGTCCAAACAACTGCGACAGCGTGAAAACCTTGATGTCAAATTTCGGCTTCAACGGAGATGGAATCGCTGGAAGTGGTGATTTCTGTACCAGAGGTGGATGGCGAGTCTCTGCAACTTACGAGTTCTGCTGCCCATTGAACTATCACGGCGTGGAATACGATAATGGAGATCGCATTTACAAAGTCAGATGCGTTTCGTCTCTGGATCCAGCGAAAGTGGACAACATCATCGAGCTAGAATGGCCTGGTGGCAGCGGCTCTAGCACTCCATCGGCATCAGGAAATTCGGGCGCTAGAGCTACTAGGACTTCAGCTTCAGGCAGTGCAGCGGCGGCAACGAGCACTACCACTGGCAACGGAGCCGGAATTTTGAACGCTGGAATGGCATTGGCTGCAGGAGCGGCCTCTTTGATTGGACTTGTACTTGGTGCTTGATTTTTTCAATTATACTGGCATGGCTATACAGCAGGTGATGTAGGAGGAGTTTCTATTTAAGTTGAATTACTGTATCTTACTATATCTTGTAACTCTTACTCATCTACCATGTTCTTCCCCTTTGCAAAGTCCTCTGATATTGCCTCGTGAAGTCTGATTCCCTTCCGAATCTCAGCAATCTTTGCTATTGTTTAGCGGCCTGACTAGGTGTAATTAATAGCAAACCAGACGCTTGTTCTAGGGAAATGTGACAATTTAGAGCTTGCAAGTGCTACAAAACGGTTTATACTACATCGAAGCAATAAGAAGTAAGAAATGGGTTTTGTCTAAGCATTTTCCTTTCAAGTGATTGAATGGCTCCTGGGTCAACAGGACCGAAACGTTAGGTGCATGCCTCGTTAGTTACAATGAACGTCGCAGGAGCACAGCCGACTGTTTATCTTGATTTAGCGTATCTAGGTCCTAGGTCCGATTGCTTACGTCTAGGTGCATCAGGATTGTCTTATTCTTGATTTGCCTTGATGTCTAACGCCAAAAAAATACTGGGTCTTTAAATTTTAAAGCAGGATACCTTGCTTTTTACGAGTCATCCGATAAAAGATGACGCACGCAGGGTCCGGCCTCGGTATCAGCTTTTGGAGTGACCTCAATATAATTTCGTAGCTGTTTAATGAGCATGCGGTTCCGGAGAAAGCCTACTTCATCTTTCTAAAAGCAAACGTGAACACCAAATTCTCGAACGACTTTTCGAAATGTTGACCGATTACTTGATCTTGACTGGCGCAGCCTGGAACTATTACGGGGCTATAAGAAGCCTTACAAATATGATTTCGGGCGGCCCAAAAATTGCCCAATCTGGTCAAGCCTTACAACAACAGATGTTCATTACCGGCACGGGTGCGACTTTTGGCTCTCTCTACTTATACGTTTTTATACGACCGGAGTACATCAATCTGTTCCTTGCTTTTGGAGCATTTATCAAGTACTGGGCATTTTGAGCGGATTTGTGGCGTACAAATATCACAACTTGCCACGTGCACAATTCATTCGGTTCGGGCTCGGTAATGGCTTAATCGGAACGCTGTTGTGGATTGCTTTCGCTGCGCGTGTAATCCATTCACCTTAGCACTACACTTAACGGTTGCGAGCCATACTTGAGGGCTTGGTCTAACGGTTGGTGGAACCGGGCAGGGGTTAGCATCATAGAGTTTCTTCTCCTTTTGTCATCCAGGGTGGTCAGACAGACGGCTTGACATGTAGTCAAGGGCCCTACCAAGTGAGATCTCGAAACTCAAGTCTACCGTAATGCGGGGTAAAGTCAATCAATATTACTGTAATGGGTTTTGATATCTTAGACGAGGAGGCTCTTAGAACAGAGAAATAGGGTGTGGAGCATTGCCTCCTCGTATCGAATACGCACTTAATCCGTTAAACTGCTTCTTTAAATCTGAACAGGGAAGTAGGGTTGAGACGTCTAAAACCAGCAGACATATCCCGTGTCACTAAATTCTTTACTTGGGCCGTCCAGTATCAGTCAAAAGAATGTCGAAACTTATTGATGCATATGTGACAGCGACGCTATCGTGATTTCTAGCTTGCGAGATTAAGATAAGCTGATCCTAACTCAGATTTTATAATGTTCCCAGCCTATGATCTTATATATCATGCCATAAATCGAAACTAGCTCTCGAACACCCATCGGCGAGTTTAGTCACGTTTGACTGGTCGATCGTTAGTGGATTGCTTTACAGGTTGGTAGTGTTGTCACCATATTACAGAACAAATTTTCTTCCTAAGATGAAATATAGATCATGACAAGCTAGGTGAGATTTCACAGGAATAAAGGTGGTGCTCACTTGTTCAACAGACGGTTGCCATTAGAAACCGTGGGTGGAGCATGTCTTCAGACCTGAACATGACTTTGCCAGAAAATATTTCGCAGTTATCATTAGAAAGAATGGCGTGCTCCATGCGCCATCAACATCTGTATGATCTTATTGTAACCACCCATTCGCGCGCACTCTAGAGCGGTACCAAGCCACCCACCAGACATGTTGACGTTGGCGCCATGGCTAAGAAGCATCTGGACGATACCGTTGCAGCCTTTGAAAGAAGCTGACTGCAGAGCATTGCCGTAGTGTTCGTCGTAAGCATCCAAGTCCGCACCATTCTGGATCAAGATTGCCGCAACGTCAACATGGCCCTCCCAACATGCGGCTTGAAGAGCGCTGCGACTGTTACCCTTTGCATTGACGTCTGCGCCCTTCTCAATCAACATCTGAACGATGCGTTTGTGGCCTCCGAAAGATGCGGCCTGAAGTGCAGCACCGAACGATGTCCCTCGGGCGTTAACGTCGGCACCGCGGTCCAGCAGAAGTTGCGTGACGCTTTCGCGCCCTGTGAGCGATGCGGCTTGAAGAGCTCCGCCGTAGAAGCCAGTCTCTGTGTCGATATCGGCACCACGATCTAGTAACAGGCGTACTATTCTCTCGTGACCTTCGGCACACGCTGCTTGAAGGGAAGTACCGTAATGACCGATGTTTGCATTGATATGAGCGCCATTCTCGAGTAGTGAACGCGCTATGTTCTCGTGGCCTTCTGCACAAGCAGCCTGGAGAGGATTGCCGTACCATCCTCCTTGCTCGTTGACATCGGCACCGTTGTGAATGAGGCTGCGAACGATCTCATCGAGACCTTCAGCGCACTTCACTTGGAGAACATTGTCGCTGTGTCCCTCATTGTCGTAGGTGAGGGGTTTTCCATGGGACGAGCCCTTCCCCAACGTTGGAAGCGCTGGCAAACAAGCAGGTAGTGTCGACATTGAGGCCATGACGGTGTCGAGGCGCGAGTAAATTTAGTATGCTTACAGCTAGTGTAGGCAGTGCCTTAATGTTAAGAAGAAAGAATTTCTAAAACCTCGCGATTGAGAGAGTTGAGGCTGAGAGTAAAGTGTATTCCTCCCCTTAATTGATGACTGGGAATAGATACATGTATGTGAGGGGGTTAGCCACCCAGCGGCAGGCCAAGGAATTTTGAACCAACCAAATCGTCCAGATTCCTGGTACTTCCATTTTCCAAATATTCTTGCTATCAAAGAAGTACTCACTAACATTTCAGCTGAAGGAAAGCAAAAGGAAAACATACACGTTAACAACATGACGTTACATGCTTTTTCGTAAGGGGTGGCTGGCTGTAAGATTGGTAAAATAGTACCTACCTATCATCAGGCTGCAGCCAACAAGACTTTTACAAAGCAAAAGCTGAAGCAATATTAAGCACATTCTTATTTACCACCTTTCTGCATTATAGAGCTACGCTAGCTAGCTCCTCAATTGTTTGATTATAATAGGCCTTAAGTTGTATTTGTCAACTAACAGACTTCAGATATTAACACTCTTTTCTACCCATTGTCATCTCTCTCATCTCCTGATCTACCATCTGAACATACCGTTCTGCTTCCGGACCTGAAAGCCCGTATCCAAGTCGGACTAATTCGTACGTTAGCTCCTCTTCCCTGTCAAGAAAGACGCTAATCTTTTCGACTACGCCATAGATACGGGAAGCCTTTCCCTCCAGAACCTGGGCAATGGAGCTATGCAGTGGACTACCTCTCTTTTCTAGCGCTTGTTCCGCATCCAGAAATTTCTGTCGGTATAGTAACCTCGCTCCAACCTGCCGCGACACATTGCGATGGGCCATGTGGCCCGCGTCATGCAGAATCTTTGCAATCTCTAGGTCGGGAGTTACAAGCGGGATTGGCATGTGGTAGTGATTAATCTCCCAAGGGGCTGTCTGGGCGAACTCCCAGTCTATAACAGCGACAAAGTTGAAAGATTCGTCAACGAGGATGTTTTGCATGCCCATGTCCATGTGATTGAAATGAAAGGGCCCTCGGCTGCTCTTGAAGATATCCGTATCATGCACTATCTTCCGAAAAACGAGAGGCCCCAAGGTCGCAAAACGGCTGATTTCCTCGGCGCTGGAATCCTTCCTTCGGAACGCCTGGGCGACAAGACCTTCGGCCACAGCCACAAAATACTCCCAACCTGAATGAAAAGGGCCGGCGGTTGGAAGACCATCCATGGAAGCTGTAGCGACTGCACCAATTACTACACCACTATCCGGGAAAAATTGGGAGATTGAGCCAATCTGCGGAAAGGTGAAAGTTGCAAGTTCCGCCTGAAAAGATGTCCATTGGGAAAAGATGTGCTCTTGGGTCGAGATCTAACACCTCCAAAGGGTTTTGGTTAGAGCCATGACTAGATTACTTAAGTACCAAGGCGGAAACAGGGGCCACTTGCAGAAAGATTGTAGATGTTTTGTTCTACATCTTGGAGGGAATTGCCATAGAACCCTTCCATGAGCATGTACGTTGCGCCAACCTCAATGGCCCTTAATGACCCAGAAGCTTCGTACGCGTAAATTGTAGGCAACGAGACGGTCTTGATGTTCGCCTTCACGAACTTCATCGTCGCCACCTCGCATTGAACCAAGTACTCCTCGTCTGCCTCCGTGGTGCGACTGTCCGGATGCCTCGGTAAGCGAACTCGCGCGATGAGGAAGCGGTCTTTGTCGGACGCAACGAGCTCGAAGCAGCACCAGGACTGGCCAGCAGAAAAAGGCTCACTCATGGATGCGGGTGAGCTGAGCACGACCGAGGCATGCTCCGTCAACGCCGCCTTGTTGATGGTCCTTATGAACTCTTCGAGACGCTGCCTCATGCTGTCGTCGTTCCAATCATCGAAAGACGTCCAGCGTTCGCTGGGCAGAGCTTTCTTGGGTACTTTCACGTCTTCAGGCATGATACTTTTGGACCAGGTTGGTGATTTATTGCATAATTTGTGAATTGATTTGCATCCGAGCTGAGTAGAATGGTTTTAGAAAAGAGGGCCCGTTGACCAAGGAGATCGATTCATAAGCTACCAGAAAATCCAAGCAGCTAGGCAGATAGGCTCATATGGAATGGCACCAATTGAAATGAGCGATATGCGCCAACATTCGGGGCGCCCAACGGTTTCATGTATGCTGCCTCACCGCTGGATCTTAGATCACCAGCTGTCGCCAGCCTCTGCCAGTACCTCCGTGTAGAGCTCCAGTTCCACAGTCAAGACGGGGGAAAATTCACTTTTACACACCTTATATCTACACCATAATAGGAACGACCTCACGTTAAAATTGCCCGTGTTGAGAACGAAAGACAACTCGGGAGTCAGAAGTGAACCCTTTAGCCTTGTTCGCACTTCTCTGCACGCTGGGACAAACATTTCCTGTCGTTGACATTACCGAGCATTGAATGGTTTGGTCACAACACTGGGATCGGCCTTCTTTTATTCATTCATATACCAATAAAGGCTAAAGACTAAATCGAATGTATGGATGGCCCCTCTATTGAGTCAATCGGCTGATACCGCTGTTGTGAGATTTCTCGGGCTTTGATAGTATTTCTTTGATGTCATGCAGGTGTCAATATCTTTGCAAACCTTTCAACTGCAAACAAACTACAAAAGCTTCTAGAAACTTCATACATAACATAGACTAGTCTTGACTCTCATATCAACTTATTCAACCAAGCTGCTCAACGCGTAGACTCGCCATTTTATATGTCGACATTGTTTCACTCTATAGGCCTACGCGCAAAACAGTCAGCTTGACCTTTAGTGCAGAGAATTAGTGAGTAATGTTAAGACTTATTGTAAGCAAGATGCCTGATGTAAAGTGCTTTATCTCATCCTTTGTGAGTGGGGACATATGCGGGCAGTCGAGTTGAGTGACTATGCCAAGATGCTGTTGGTTGCATCTCGGTTAATTGCATCCCAGTCATGTCGCTCTTCTCTTCTGCCTTTCCTCCCTCCGTCTCTTTCTATTCTTTCTCCCAGCTCTAGTACCTCTCAGTTCAAATCTCAAGAAAGCATTGCCTTTTCTTTTTTACTTACTCTTGAGAACCATGCAGCTTCCCGGAAAGGCAAAGTTAGCTTGGCTCGATGGTCTTCGGGGCATCGCAGCGCTTCAGGTGTACTGGCATCATCATCAACAATGGGCACACACCGTGTCCCAAGGCATCACGCTCGAACGATCTTTCGGTTACAAGAATGCGCATCACTTTGCTACTCTTCCCATTATCCGATTACTCTTTAGTGGCGGATATTTCGCTGTCGCTATATTTTTCCTGGTATCTGGCTACGGACTCGGAGGCTTGTTTTCACAATGTCGTTCAGCCACTTATCGATGTCGAAAACCAAACTGATGGAGACATCAAAGTTATAGCGATGCTACGATACGCATCCCCGGACCCAAAGGCCCGCGAGGCGTCAGAGGAAGCCGTCAGGCTTTTGGGAGAATGCGATTCGGAATTCACGGCCAGGGAAGATCTTTTCATCCTCATCAAGGCAGTACATGACCGGGGCGAAGCCCTCGACCCGGAGGCAGTCAAATACCTGGACAATTTGGTCCAAAGCTTCAGGAGATGCGGCCATGGCTTACTCAGTCGCCCCCAGCTTAAACAATACTTGACGACCCGGAACCAGATCGATGAGCTGCGGCGGGAATCCAACCGAAGTATCAGGGAAGAAGAAGGCGGCGTCTGGTTTGCCCTGGAGGATCTGGACGGGGTACCCGGTGATGCCCTTGCTCGGTTCCAACACGGTACGGAAAGTGGACAAGATGGGATGAGATACGTTCATTTCAGGAAAGCTGAAGGCGACAGTGTCCTGAAGTACGCCACGAAATCGTCAACGCGGGAGAAGATGTACACCGCCAACGCCCACCGACTACCTGAGAATGTTGATTTATTTAAGCGCATCATCAAGCTGCGGGACCAGAATGCCCGACTACTCGGGTATTCTAGCCACGCATCCCTCAGGCTCGAAAGGCGTGTGGCCAAGTCCGTAGAATGGGTTTCAGGCCTCTTTGAGGGACTTGAAAAGGCTTTCCGGCGGAAAGGAAGTCAGTAGATTCTGGCTTTGCTCAAACTAAAGAAATTCCTCGCAGAAGGGGGGGCAAATTTGGAGAATTACCTGGAAATTGTCACGCCATGGGATTATGCTTTCTACACACGTCTCGCTCTTGAGGGTTTCACCGTTGACCACGCCAAGGTATCAGAGTTCTTCCCCTTGCGTCATGCAATACAAGCAATTCTAAGCCTTTTTTCCTCCTTTCTGCAGCTCAGGTTCGTCCCGGCACCACCGGAGCTCGTGTCAGGCTCCATGTGGCATGAAGATGTGGAGGCGTGGGGTGTCTGGGAGGAACGAGAAGCGCAAGAGGGTGAGTTCATCGGTTACTTGTTCATGGACCTTCTTTGGCGACCTGGAAAGTACAAAGGATCGCAGAATGTCAACCTCCAGTGCGTGAGTTTGTAAACAGCCTCTGTATCATGTTTTCAGCATTAAAACTAACAGTCTTCCTATTTAAAAGGGATATTTGAAGGATGACGTAACTCGTGTTTACCCTGCAACCATCCTCATGTGCTGCTTCCCTCGTCCTACAACTGCCCCTTGCCCATTACTAGAGCATCGCCAGATCGTCTCATTGTTCCATGGTAAGTAGCATCACTTCCAAGGTAAACTTCACACGGAAGATTTTGATTCAAAATGCGCAGAACTGGGCCATGGCATTCATGACCTCGTATCGAAGACTTCGTACACAGCCTTTCATGGCCATAGAGTCCCTACTGATTTTGGAGAAGCTCCGAGCGTCATGCTGGAGAATTGGTGCTGGCTTCAGGATGAGCTTCGCAAGATGAGTTGCCATTATACCAAGTTGGGTCCAAGCTATTTGAAGAAGTGGCAAGAAACATACGGAGACCAAATTCCACCAGACACCCTCCCGGATGCAATGCTGGACGGTCTTATTCAGAGTCGTGACTTGAACCGTGGTCTATGGTTCCTTCGACAACTGTGAGCCGCTCACTTTCATATCTACCTGACTCCCCACTGTACTAACTGAACGCCAGCGCATGTGCCCGTTTTGGCATGGCTGTCCATCATCACCCAGATCATCAATCCTGCGAGGAAATAGACCCGACAAGCGTCTATAATGACCTGATGGAGGACTTGATGGCCCTGCCTCATCCTAACCCAGTCGACCGCGGACACCCACACGCTGACTTCAGCCATGTGGTTTCTGGTTATGACGCAGGGTACTATTCCTATCTAAGGTGAGATGCCGAGATCTGTCCCTAACCAATACAACAGCCAAGCTGACCAACGTGACAGTGCCCATGTCTTTGCCGCCGATCTGTTTTACACCGCGTTCGCGCAAGATCCTCGTAACAAGACTGCATGGGAAACATATCGTTGCGAAATCCTCGAGCCTGGCGAAAGCAAAGATGAGCTGACAATGCTGGAGACCTTTCTCGGCCATGCTCCTGATCCTTCTGTTCTTCTCCAAACATTCGACTCGGCCCAGGAAGGTACGCAAGGTTCACAAATCCATAGCTTACTGCTTTAGTGTGGGCGCTCTTGTATTTTGCTACATTCATGACATGCACAGAATCAGAGCTGGTTTATGGTGTTAGGATTTGTGTTTCTCGTCCAGGATTTTATGTGTGCGTCCTTTCAATCAGGATGGATAGGCGGCTGATTTGGCAACTGGCAAGCTGCTTGGCTCCCTTCACATCGCTTCTGAACTGAAACTGGGCCATGTGGAACTGAGATAAATACTTCGTGACGAACAGAACGAGGGCTTTGATAGGCTGCAGTTTTCTGCTCTGAAAATGCTAGATCTTTTTACTACGAATATTGTCTGATTGAAAGATATAAAATATCACCAAGTTCATTGACGATAGACGAACCTAGCGAGAGAGCTTAAACTTTACAGCCGACTTGGCTGTTACTAATGGTGAAAAACCAATGCTTACGGTAAGTTTCTTCCCGGATCGGCGGCGACCACTCGAACCAGACAAAATTCGAAGCTTAGCAGTGTCCTAAGTTCATAGCAGAGGTTTTGAACTTTATTTGTTTTCAGCAGGGGCTTGGACAGACTAAGCTGGACAATTGATACCACAAAGTCCGAATTTCCACGATAGATTGGCGGTTCAAAATCAGTGCGAACTTTATCTCACCCCAGTATAGTTTTCAAAATGCTTTTTTTGTTGTAAGTAAGTTAGTTCATAAACTACTATCTAGCTTTGGAATAGAAAGCCAAATAATCTAAGGTAGTTCTCTAATGTTCCTCGCGCTTGTCAAAGGTAATTTTGATGTCGTGACGCTCTTTTCATAGTTCTTACAGTTAGCCAGGGGCAACAACAGATATAGATTGAAGGCGTGGGATGGGACAGATGTATAAGAAACAGTGCAGAATTACAAGATACCAGCTAGAAGCAGCAGAGAGAGAAATACATAAATGCAGTTTTAATGATATAATGCCTCTTATTCAGAAGGATCTTACGGCAATGCTGCACAACATCTCAGTCAGTGATTACAGTTTGATTTTATACAAAAGAGTGTTAGACAATGGGATCCTGTCCTCGGGCTACGGACCGAAACTAGTTTAGGCCGTGCTCCGCGTCTAAACGGCCTACCAACAAAGCCACTGTTTCAATAAGTGCTCCAAAGCTCCACTTCCGCTTGGAGCAAAGCAAAGGGCACATCTTAGCTTATTAGGCTCTGGAAATGCGAAAGATGACAACTATATATCTCGATAAATAGCGCTCTAATACATTATAAGAATACCCTTCTAGTTTTGCTTGCTGTGGCTGAGTAATGTCACTCACAGACATCTCCCATGGCGTCTAAACTCCACGACACTACAGTAGGAATACGGCGATTTCCACCGTCTCGAACAAGATCTTCGACTAACCTAAAGCCACACACGCTCTACGGCCTCCCCTTTTGTATAAATACCGTCCAAGATCCTTATAAAATCTCAATCTTTCTATTTGATAGCGTCTAAATAGTCGAAAAACCTCTCACAGTAGACAGCAGACCACAACATCACTCGCTTTGTAAACTATGCTAGATAAACCCTTTAGGACTTGAATCATCTTTCCATTAATGAGATGCAGTATGTTTTTTCTAGTTACTTCGAAATACAATCAATACTTACATCTACCTAAAACATGAACAGTGCGTGATCGAAAGTTTTCACAGAGACAATAAATAGTAGGTGTGGAGGTAGGTTCATTAACTTGAAACAGAGCATTTACCTCACAATCAGTAATATCGGAAATCACGTGTGACCCTAAGATAATGACAGAGATAGGATGGCTCCTAACAACTCATGAGAAACTATAACCGTTTTCGTGTCTTCCTTGTTATGCACTAAAGTGGGCATCAGCTTTGGAGACCTTTGTTGTCACATCGCGGCATGTTGCGGTTGTGGCTTACTACGGTCTGGGTCTGCTAATAAGTCTTATCCTAAAGCATGTGTACATCATTATGTACTGGTGAGATTCTGGGAGCATGCAGCTAGTAACAGCTGTGAGGGACGTGGTTTTTAAGCCCTGGGAAAAACCGCAAGCGGTTAGGACCGCACGTCATTTCCAAACCCGGCCATACCTATGAAAGGCACTAACTTAAGAAGCCTCCACTGAAAGCTTGAACATCGATTTTGTTTCGCTGTATTAATAAAATGGCTCATTTTCCTTTTTCCCTTCTTCAATTCTCTTTTCCCCTCACGCAGCAGTTATATCATACATTTTCATCCAGGTTTAAAAATTGTGTCAACATGGACATGCACGCCATTTCGGTTAGTTCGGTCTCGGAGTTAACAATACGCCAAGCACAACCAAATGATACCAGAAAACCACTAGTAATCGGTGTGACATCGATGCTCATGACACTCGTCATGCTATTTATATGCCTCCGCATACATATCAGAGGCTATGTCCTAAAGGCCTGGGGATTGGATGACAGTTTTTTCTTGCTCTCTGGGGTGGGTTACCTAATTTACGGTAGCTATTGTCAAGTACTAATGCTAGATACCTTACTTTAGTTTCTTGCTTTAATGCATAGCGTATCAATCTTGCTAAGTAAGTATATAGGATGATAACATACCTTACTCTAATAACCTTTTTCCAAACAAAGAGTTATCTAATTGTTGGTATATCAAGACGCAACTGACGGGAACCTCGGTGTTCATATCTGGAACATAACCTTTGATGAGATACGAACTGAGATTCATGTAAGATCTCTTCATAGTCCTCCGTGAGATCCTATATTTATCCAAGCTACTGACGTTCGTAGTACACTTTGGCGACAGTGCTCATCTACGTCGCTGCATTCACCTCTATAAAGATGACGTATCTTCTACAATACCGCCGAGCCATTGCCGTTCGCTTTATGCAAACATTCTGTAATGTTTTTCTGGTTGTGCTTTTCATCAACATGTGTGCCATGTGCATATCTTGCGGCTTGGTAATGAAAATGCTTCTGGACCCTCAAAGCTTGTCGATTGATGCTCAGGCTTCACTCTTGACTTGGAGCTATGCACATTCCGCTGTTCAGTTATTTACGGATATCATTATATTTATTGTTCCACTACCTCTCCTGGGTCGGCTGAAGGTCTCAACAATGCAAAAGGCGGGCCTTTTTGCCAGTTTTGGTGTCGGTATCTTGTGAGTTGCTTTCTTTGTCGGAAGAGAATTACAATGTCTGTGTCATGTTGACAACTAATAGCACCTGCACGATATCCGTACTGAGAATCATCACCCTCAAAGAGGGATTACAGTCCGCAGACATATTTTACGAGTCTGTCCCGCTAGTTCTCTTAACAGTTGCCGAGGTTGCATCAGCAAATATCTGCATATGCATCCCGATTTTAAAGCCTCTCGGACTATTTTCAGGTATCTTTCACATATTCAAGCGGGGATATTGCATCCGATTGTCAAGGTTTATGAACAAATCAGACGCCAAAGAGAGAAAAACGGCAAACAAACCTGCTCCTTGTTAAACTCCCCAACAATGCCAGGAAAAGGTCACGGTGATAATTAGAGGAATTTGGAGGTTTAATTCAACTTATCAGTTCCTGCCATTGTGATGAAGGACGTAACATTAAAGGGTAAGAGTAAAGAGTAAAGTCATCATTTCCTTCTCAAGTGATTTTATCCTTGAACGTCAACTGTTAGGGTAGTAAAACAAGAGAACCCGCAAATCAGATTTCAACCACGTACATTACACGTCGAACAGTTGCAGACATAACTTCAAAATGCACTTAAACTAGGCACGTAAATTACTCGATTACCGGAGTAATGCTTTGAACAGCTACTGGTCGTAGCACTTAAATCATTTGCTGAGTTTCAATGAGCAAGTCGATTTGCAGCCGAATCGGTATTTACAAATCATATGGGCTGGTGAACTACGGAACAATATACCTAAATCCTATGCGTGAAATATGCATTTGTTCAGAAACTGGTTGCAGCTGTCGAGAAGAGTAGGGCTTTATCAAAAAGCTCCTAATGTATCAAAAATCCAGCCATATCGTCCGCGAATCGACGGGTTATCAATTGTCAACAGCACGACTTTTTTGAGCCAAGTTTATGTTTAACGGTCGAGGCAGATGGTTGTTATTAGTAGTGTTCATTTCGGCCAATGTTTCAGCCCTCAATAAACGCTTGGGATGAAAAGCCGCGGCATTCGCTCACAACCCAAACTAGAGCTAGAAAGCAATGATCAACCAAGGAAGCAATATTTCTTCATCATCATCAAACAGCCCCACTAAGCATGACTAGGTCAGCAGGTCTTCAACCTAGCCATCTCTGAGAGAAAAGGCGCGCATAGTCTATCTCACACTTAAGTACAGACTTGGAAGAAAGTTGAAGCTATATTACGGATCCAACTCAATCCCACTATAATCCCAATTGAATTCCATTCTTCTCATGATAACCTCTGGCGAAACTCTTGCTGCTCCAATCCTTGAATTTTCCTGTACATGGGATGCTCGAGGTCGACGAAAGTTTATCCCAATGAACATTGTTCTAGAAACATTAGCCTTGACGAAGTTTCTGTCGCTTCTGCGGAAGGCCACGGACAAATTTACGCCACAAATCCCCACTGTACCAAGCATGAATTGTACTTGAAGTTTGGCGGTCATAATGAGCCAGGCCTGTTTACCATGAGTAATCCGAAAGAACATGTACAACACAAAAGAATGTTTGCCAGAGCATTCAGCAAGTCTCAACTTAGAACACAGTGGGAAGACGTCATCACCGCGATTACTTCGAAGGCAATCCAAAAGATAGTCGAGGAATTGCAGCAGAATGGCAAGGTTGATGTACTTAAGTGGTTCACCTTCATGTCGTCGGACGTCTCTGGCGAATTGAAGTTTGGAGAATCTTGGGATTTGCTCGGTAAAGGAAGAGTGAATAGCTAATTTGATGCCGTACCACTTCGGTCGGAGGATAAGAGTTGACCTCGATTTAGCAGAACGATCTTGTACGATCAATTGGAATTTTCATGCAGATATCAGGTTTGACCGCCGAGCTTCCGCTCCTCAAACCTTTGGGTCGACTGGTACCACTTCCATGGTTTCGAACGGCGTTCCGAGGATGGGACTTTGTCATTGACTACGCATCGAGGGCTGTAGACAATAGCAAGAAGCTCACACAGTTAGGAGAGCGAAACATATTCGGAACAATCCTTGCCAATGCAGAGAAGGGAGAGGTGTTGACCGAGTTCGACATTAAGAATGAGGCGGGGAATTTTACAGTGGCGGGTACCGATACGACTGTAGTGACATTGGCCTATTGTGTGTTTGCCGTGCTGACTCATCCGAGAGTCCAGACAGAGATCGAAGCCGAGGTTGCTGCTTTGCCCGAGGAGTTTAGTGACGCGGATGTCGAAAAATTACGATGGCTTAATGCTGCCCTTGCCGAAACAAATCGATTGTTCGGTGCAGCACAAGGGGGGTTCCCGCGACGAACTCCTGCTTGTGGCTTGATCATCGATGGTTACGACTTACCTGGAAATACAACCGTCAGCGTCCAGGGGTACACAATGCACCGAAAGAGGGAATTATTTCCGAATGCCTTGGAGTAAGTAGCCTACCAAGTTCACAGTGTCTGCTGCTAATGAATGGGTTTCCAGGTTTAAACCAGAGTGATGGTTCCCTGAATCGAATATGTCAGCTGAAACAAAGGCTGTCATATCGCCGTTCGGGGCTGGATCTCGCATCTGTATCGGTATTCACGTAGCTTACATTGAAATGAGACTGGCTGCGGCTCGTTTCTTTCGAGAATGCCCCGGAGCTAGGCTGGCGCAGGAAATCACAACTGACTCGATGGCTTTCGTTAATTACTTCGCGACATTTCCAAAATCTGGCAGGTGCGTTATCGGGAAGATGTTTGCCTGATGGATCTTTCGGAACTTTCTACAAAAGAGATGAGTTATCATGCTAGAGTGGGTGTACTTGTGTATAGCGCTCAATTCCACCCTGGCTATATTAGGATGCATCGCAAGGACGGCTCTCTAAGACCACATCTGGCTGAACGTTAACGTGGTGGTGCCAATGGATGCACCATACACGCAGCCTCATGGAGACACAGCACCCCTTACCTCTGCATAAACGACAGCTATGCATTCGGCCCCCCGCATCTGCTTGATGTTACATTCCACAAAGGTATTTGTTGATACGCTCGGGTGAGTGCTAATATATGCTTGGAATGTGCAGACATGAAATGTGGGGGGTTTTCGGCAGCAAAACCTCACCTCATAATCATGCTCTATTCACTGAAACACTCTACTCTACCCTTCGTCTTGAAAGCTTCCTTACTGCATCGCATTTGATGATTTTTGATTCAGCCCAGAAATAAATCGCTCTTCTAGCATATCATTCATGGCTTTGGTAGGAGATGGGGGAAACCTTACAGGCTGCACGATCGTTGCACTTGTGTCATGTCGGCGGGAAAATGCCAGGTCATAGTCAGCGGGCAACAAGCATGATCAAAAAATGTTTTTGAATGCTTAACAGCGGCTGAGGTATTTGTTTTTTTTTTGGGGGTGATATAAGGCGTTTTTCCCCTCTAATTGCCCCCAATCTATTAGCATATCACACCTCTTATTGAACACACACTTTTGGAGTGTCCACCGAGAGCTAGTGTCACATACTAGCTAGAGACATAAATGTGACAGGTGATGCTGAAATATTATTGGTGGGGGCTGCAAGTGTGCCTTAAGCCTGTGCCGCTGGGAGTGACGAATTGTGCTAAATTAGGCGACTATGCAGGATTGCTGTCCTACCACGCTTAGTCTATGGCAAAAGACAGCCACAAGGCGCACACACACTTCTTTTTGCTGTTTTTCCATTTCCTGCTTTAGCAGAAGGCTCCAAGTCTGATTTTAAGTAACACCTTTGGCCTGTGTTTGGTTACAGAAGCCTTGCGAGGTGGTTTTCAAAACGTGATTCGGTCTATTTTGAGAATACTGCTCCTATTTGGCTTGGCTAAATTTTCTTCTTTTCTTTATAAATCTGTGTATATGTTCGGTGCAATCCGAATTCAGTAGGGTTTGTTTTTTTCCAGACTTAATCATTTCCGATTCTGAATCGGCTCGTCTTATGGTTTCGAACCGAACACTGGCCTTAACCATATAACTAAGATAATCGAATCAATCGACTAGATCCATAATTCCGGCCAGGCAACACCGTTTGAGTAGGAGCCAGTTCACGGCATTTCAACATGGCAGCATTACAGCCATTTCATCGATCCCAGTCGTTTCCTGAAGACTGTGGTAGTCACTTCAATCTTGAATCAACGAATCGTAGATCATCAGCAAAAGCCCAAAACACAACCTTCCAGCCACTGCTACTTCATCGTTCTGTTGGTACTACTGATCCGATGATGCAGGGCCTTTCACTTAAGTATCCAGAGATACATCTGCAGCCGGTTCCACCTATCATACAGGAGTGTAGTTCAGACTTGATAGTGAGTTAAATCCCTAGAAAGAAAGCCTTTTTTCGAAACTAACAACTCAAAAGCAAGACAGCTCGAGTCC
This sequence comes from Colletotrichum truncatum, assembly GCF_014235925.2. Classification (NCBI taxonomy): domain Eukaryota; kingdom Fungi; phylum Ascomycota; class Sordariomycetes; order Glomerellales; family Glomerellaceae; genus Colletotrichum; species Colletotrichum truncatum. Next base: position 351,076 of record NW_027222411.1, on the reverse strand, counting down.
AGATGTTGCATCATGGAATACAAACCATGCTGCAACTGCGCCATTTAAAGGAAGAGGAGTTCCTTCTACGCTTAATTTACCACCCTTTATGAAGGAGCCAAGCGAGATCACGGACCGTGGAGATCAGATGTATATCAATCTCAAGATTCAGGGACGAGTGGATAGCTTTCCCGCTGACAAAGATGACGGTGAAGGCACCCTAGCTGACCAACTTTTTGGAGTGACCAAGGAGAACTCCAGGGATAGGACGGATTTCTTGCCAAAGCGACAGCTGGATAGATTGATAAATCCTCAATCTGTTACGAAAGAGCTTACCAGATGGCTTCGAGACACGATCTCTGAAGACAAAATCAAAGACTTGGCATGCCAAGTTTGCAGCGAGACCCTTCTTCCTTCCAATGACGTTGCAGCATCGGAGCTCAAAGTTATCTCATATCAAAAGGTCTTCGCAATTCTTGTTCTTGTCAACAAGGTGTACTACATTGAAAAGTTTCTCCAAGAACAGGTGTGCGACATAGATCTTCCGCTTGCGAGGCATGTTGAACAAAATGGAGATTGCCGGAAAATCAGCCTTCATCGCCGAAAACAGCCGAAAGTCCGGCTGGGCTGTTTCGATACATGGTCTCAGATCAACCTTAGGAACTTCGAGCAATACCAGTGGTCCGTGATTCCGCCTTTTTTTACCAAAGGGCAGCGAAAGAATGTCAAGCACTATGTGTTCGAGCCGCATATAGTGCTTCCATTTTCATTCTCCAATGATATGTATTCTGTACCTGTCGGGCAAGAGCGTCGAGGAGGATATAGCCTTGTTTTTCAAGCTGAAATTCACCCTGATCACCATGACTTCAATGGCTCAGAGGGTGTTACAGAGAAGACTTCTCAGGTACTACAATTGATATCCCCTCCTCGCAAATAGGCTACTGACTGTAATGAAGGACTGTCGGAACATATTCGCCATTAAATGCTTAGACTCCCCGGACAAAGATTCTTTTGAAAAGGAAGTTCATATACTAAAGAGGTTTAGTGGGGAGGCGCACCCACACTTAATATCTCTACTATCAACGTACGAGAAGGCTGGGAAGTATTTCTTAATATTTCCTTGGGCTGGGGCCGACCTGAAGACCTACTGGAAGACCGAAAATCCGATGCCTGCTTTCGACGCTGACACTGTGATCTGGATGGCCGAACAATGCAAAGGAATCGCAGAAGGCCTGACGAAACTTCACCAGTATGAAACTGACAGAATTGACAAAGGCCAAAATATGAAGAACGAGCACTTGACCCCGCACCAAGACCAGAAAAGCACAAGAGGACCCGAACCCCTAGCTACACTTTATGGACGCCATGGGGATATCAAGCCAGAGAATATTCTATGGTTTCCTGGCCCCAGAAACTCTAAGCATCAAGGTACACTCAAAATATCAGATTTCGGTTTAGCGGAACTCAACACGCGACAGAGCAGGTCAAATAGACGAGGTAGCCAAGTTGCCAATTCGCCAACTTATAGGCCCCCTGAGTGCGACCTCCAAAAGAAACTTGTCAAACAAGCATACGATATTTGGACTCTTGGTTGCCTGTATCTGGAATTTGTTACCTGGATGCTTGGTGGCTGGGCTCTGCTTAACGAATTTAGGTCACAAAGGCAGTCAACGGACGCAGGACCACGATACATCAAGTCAGACAGCTTCTTCGAGATCTGGCATTCCCAAGGAACCAAACAGGGACAGGCTTCAGTCAAGGTAGCGGTTAGACAAGTGAGCCTATTATCCTTTTCTATAATTTACGAACCCAAATTAGATTTTCTTACTGACTCAAAACTCAGTTCATCTTAAAGTTACATTCCCATGCTCGCTGTACCGAGTTCTTCCATCGTTTTCTGCACTTGATCGAAGAGGATATGATGGCAATTGAAGCAATGGATAGACCCAGATGCATGCAGATACAGGAGAGACTTACTTCGTGGCATGATCGTTGCCTGAACGACGAGGAATTTGCCTTGATGCCTGCGCCGTGGTCAAACTGATGTACCAGGTGTACCATTGACGAATGTCAGGTATCTTTTTATTATGGAAAGTCTATATCATTGTTGTTGAATTTCATCTCAATGCTTTCTCTTCCCCGAAAAGTTTGCAAAACCTGAAAGATTTCTTACGAGGTGACATACGCCATTGCGCAATTTTAGCACATTGCTATGAGTTGGCCATTACAGTGAACTGGAAAGACTTTTTTTAATGACCACACTTTAATTATGTTACGTTGATTGGTGGTAGGTGTAGCTGTAAATCAGGCTGCGTGGTGCAAGGCAACTTGAATGACATCGCATGATAAGGCAGCCTGGTTAAGACAAGTTTTCTACCAACCACCACGCCCCTACGCCTGCAGCAACCTCTGCAACTTAGCCTTGGCTTGCATCATGTCTTATCATTTCCAGAGTCAGCAGTTCAACTCAGGGGGTGCATGATACAATAAATTGCCTGCACGATACAATTTTGTAGACATGAAGACAGCCTGATTTTGGAAAGGCTGCCACAAATTTCCGCACGGTGCGTGGTCGCCGCTTCTAGCCACTTAGTATTCCTTCTCTTCCAAAAAGCTATATTTGAATAGGACCTATTAACTATCACTCAATGCTGGCTAGCACCAATCCTTAAGTGTTGGTTAATGCTGCCTTGACCGATGAGAAATGGATATTGTGGATGAAGTACCCTTCGGTCGCCGCATCTGTTGAAGATAAGCCTGGGGTGGGTTAATGTGCTTGGACGCCTGCCATTGCCTTCATTGAGGGTGTCAGCTCTGCAAATCCACCGCCATCATTGGAGTCATAATGGTAGGATTGGCGGACATGTAAAAGATTTGAGGTAACAACAAGACCACCGCCACACTTGGCTAAGACTAAATATGGAATTGATATGAGAGGCTTCGAACTTAATTCGCTCAGCATTCTTTGCCCATGGCGCTTGTGATCACACCGAGCCTGCGCCATGTACACCCTGTAGCCTGATTTACCGTTCGAAGTTGAACCCCGCATTTGATCAGAAGTGTATTTCTGCTTGTCACAAGATCAAGATTTTCTATTTCCCTTTATTCTTCCATTCAAGATCTCTTTTTATCAGTGTTCCTACCATTGAGTAAAGCGTGGTAACCGGCATCATGGCTAGTGATCCTGTATCATGTCTTGGAGATCAGCTGGTACAACATCTGGTAAAGAGTAAGTTCGACCACGAAACAGACTTCTTACCAGCGCGATACATAGACAAGTTTATCAATCATGCTGCCATTTGCGGGGAGCTTTTCGACAATCAAGATCTTTCCAAGCTCCAGACTAAGGATCGCGGCTTGGTCGATTTCATTGAAAAGCATGCCAAGAAGGTCTTTGCGATTGTTCTTTGCGCCCCGGTGAGTGGTGAAGAGCTTTTAATCACAATGCGATTCTTCCAGTCTTGTGACTTCAGAGACAATAAATTACCAATTGAAAGCCCTAGGAGCGTAGACACCGGAAAGCCGTTTCCTTTCGACGCCATTCAAGACAAACGGACCCAAAAGCTATGGGCTACCATGAGGATTCGAAATTTTTACAATGATCAATGGACGTTTTTGTCACCGGTTTTTTCAAGGGATGAATTCCATTTAAACCTAGCCCCTGAAATAATTTTGCCCTTCATTCGGGTCAACAACATAATAAAAGAGGGCAGGTTCAGTCAGGTTTATGAAGTGGAGATTCACCCGGATCATCAGGCCCAACCTGAGCTTACAGTAAGATCAAGCGAATCTCCAAGTTGACCTCCAAGTAGTTAAAAAGAGTTGTCTAATAACTTCTAGGTGAATGGAAGACCGGCCCATGTGGCAATCAAGGAGATTCTCACGACCAACGCAGACCAAGAGTTGCAGGCCGAAGTTGAAAAAAGCTTCAAGATTGAAGCAGAAGCTCTTTCTTCAATAGCCGATCTTGATCACAAGCACATGATACAAAGAATCGCTGCTATAACGAAGGGCGATAAGCGATATTTCATGTTTCAGTGGGCTGATGGAGGAAATTTAAGGGAATTCTGGAAATCAAATCCTCGTCCTCAGCTGAATGGTCACCTCGTACGAGAAATGATTGTACAACTGCATGGACTCTCCGACGCCTTGGCAGCTTTACATAACTACAAAAACGAGGGCAATTTACGACATGGGGATCTGAAGCCGGAAAATATTCTGCGATTTCTGGATCATACAATTGTAGGAACTCTCAAAATTGCTGATATGGGGCTTGCAAAACTTCATACGGACGCTACAGACGTGCGACAGAACGCAACAAGCACGAAGTATGGTACAACACGATATGAGCCACCTGAAATCTCTACCAATCGTCTAGACAAAGCTAGATCACGTCTTTACGATGTTTGGTCTCTCGGTTGCATCATTTTGGAGTGCATCATATGGCTGCTTTATGGATACGACACCCTGTGCGAATTTAACAACAGCATTGTTGACACCGTTACCCCAGGAGGTACAGGATGCTTTTACCAAACCCGACTCGAACAGAATCAAATAGTGGCTGAGGTTCACCCTACTGTAATCAAATGGATGGATAAGATCGCGGAGGACGTTGAATGTACTCAGAAGACGGCCATCCGGGATCTTCTCCACCTGGTCAGGCATCGACTTTTGGTTGTTGCGATCCAACCAAACGGCGAATCCTTCGGGAAATCTTCGTCTCCGGGCAAGATGAAAGGACCCTCTATTACTGTTGTGGGTGAGAATGAACCAACCACAGGCCCATTCAGAGCGAAAGCAACTGCCTTGTGCTCTGACTTGCAGGCGATGCTTGATTCGGGCAAGTATAACGAGAAATATTTCTTGCATCACAAAGATCGGGGAGGTCAGCGAGGCATCTCATCACCACTTTCCACCAAAGACAAGAACGCTTCTTTGGTAGTACCAATATCTGACAAGCAAAAACCAAACCCAAGTCGACAACATGAGTCTTCAACAAGCAACGTAAGTTGTAACTTTACCCATTGTTTTTTCAATCCTTTACATAAGGCCCTTCCCACAAATCTCTTCTCAAATTTCCAGTTAAGAGCTTAAGCATGAATTTTGGTTGTTAATCCTTTCGATAGAAGGACGTAAGTAAGCAATTTTAGCCATTGAAGTTGTTCTAGGGCTAATAGTGATTGAGTATGTGAGTTAATGTATCTAACCTAAGTGCGAAGAATTTGGCTTGAAGACATTGCTAATCAATGAATAATCTCTGGATCAGGCGGTAAGTACAATGAAAGCTGATTCGCTTATTGATCAATCTCAATGTCTGGATACGTTGGCTAATGTTCTCGTCCCATAAGCTCGTAAGTAAAGACCTATCAACCCATTTGAGATTGTAACTTCTAAAGTTCTAACGAATTTCTTGGTTTGATTATAGTCAGTAAGTTGCATCTGATTCAAATACTAAAAAGGAACAGTTTTAAACTGTACTTAGTTAAACCAGAATTGGCACTTCACAACTGACAACCGATTCGCCACGAAAATAATAAAACAATTCGGTCAAGCTGTATCGAGCCTCAGAGTTCCACGACACCAACAACTATGTTATCGTTGTAGCAAAATAGACATAATGTCACCCGGCTTCGCATTAGAAGATACAGTAGTGAATTTACGCGAGAGGTCACATTTCTGTGGCTTGTGCAACTTGATTTTAAGAGCTTGCGACAAAGTAAACCACTCAGCTAATTTTTGTTTGCGGCGGATCGGATCTACTTTACAAATCGACGGGATCACAAAACCTCTTCTTACTATTATCTGCGATGAAGGTGTGTAACAAATCTTGAGGATAATGGCGTATTATAAGACATCGCCGTGTCTATTGAAAGTTGTGATGTTGATAAGACTAGGCTGTTATTCAAACCTCATTTACCATATTCAAATCGGGTTTCCGAATGTCCCCCAAGCCAGTCATCCGATGCATTTTGCGATCGCGAGAGAATGGTTGGAGGAGTGCGACTCAAGTCCATCTCATATAAATTGCCGACCTGCCGACAACCCTAGACTTCCTGCGAGGCTCCTAGATGTCCAGGGTGACGTGCCATACTTGCGGGACTCTGAAGATATTGACGATGTCTATCTTGCACTATCACATCCATGGGGCGATCCCAGAACAAACAATCATTTTTGCACCTACACTCACAATATAGAAAGCCATAAGAAAGGAATCAATTTCAACAAGCTCCCTGCTACCTTTCGAGATGCTATTACGGTAACACGGCAGCTAGGATTCCGTTACCTCTGGATCGATTCTCTTTGTATAATTCAAGGCCCAAACGGCGATTTTGCAGAGCAGTCCAAGAGTATGGGAGACGTTTTTAGCTCAGCCCATTGTGTCATTGCTGCGAGCCGGGCTACTGGCCAAGAAGATGGCTTCCTAGGGGAGAGGGCCGAGAGAAGCTATATAAGCATCAACCGCAAAGGGGAGCATGGATCTGACACGTACCATGTTTGTGAACAAATCGACGATTTTCAAGGACATGTGATTGATGGGTCACTGAACAAGCGGGGGTGGGTGCTACAGGAGCGAGCATTGGCACGCCGAACACTTTACTTTACAGAGAGTCAGACATACTGGGAGTGCGGGGGTGGGATTCGGTGTGAGACATTTACAAAACTGGAAAAGTGAGTGTATTTTCCCTTTTAGAGCTCTGAAATATGCTTAAGCTCTTGCTTGTATTTTAGCAACATCGCCGCATTTCTTGGAGATCCCAGATTTCCCGAGGTCGCCATGCGCTCTTCCAGAGGAGAAAGAATCTATCTTTACCAGATTTTCTACAAACAGTATTCTCGGCTGCAATTCACCCGAATTGAAGACAGACCGTTTGGAATTGCTGGTCTGGAGAAACGACTCATACAAGGTTTCGGCACCAACGGAGGATATGGCGTGTTTGATGACAACAGTGGTCTCTTACATCGAAGCCTGTTATGGTACAGAGGTCAAGAGGAACCGCTCGAGAGAATCAGGTTTTCGCCTGAACGGAACGAATCGATTCCAAGTTGGTCTTGGATGGCCTACAAAGGAGGTATAGACTACTTAGACCTTACTGGGAACGGCTTCGACTGGGAGCAGAAAGAAATACAGTCTCCTTGGGTTGGAAAATCTAATGAGGTCTTCTACACTACGGACAAGGGTAGCAGAGTCAAACTTGTTGTAACCTTGAGGCGTTTTGACGTTGACAAGGCGGCCGTTTTTATCGACGTGCCGTCAGAGAGGTACACTCGAGCATCGGACTTGAGATGTGTTATTCTTGCAAGATCTAAGAACGTAATTCCAAGAAAGGAGAGAATATGTTATGTTTTAATAGTTGCGCCTCGGCAGTCAGAGATGGAAGGTTTTGACAGGCGGAAGGTATTTCTAAGAGTTGGTGTTGGATATACATTGGAACGGTATATTCACGAGCCGTACTTGGAGAGTGTTAATTTATACTGAAGAAACTCCCTAGTACTGAGAATAATACGTCTTCATTTATAAGGCTTTTGAGATATGTACTACTCTCCCTTAGTATATGTTAGTTATGTAGCTAGTCTTCAAACCTATCTTGTACAGCTTCTGCTAAAATAGTTATAAGACCACTAATTTAGAGACAATCTTATATGGAAGCACTAAAACCAAGCCTTGCCTGGCTATTTCGCGTGAGTCTGATGTAAGTCTAGTACAAAGTAGTATTTCATCAATTTCTTTAGAGCTAAATTTAATTTAAAAGCAATTTACCTTTCTCATATTCTTTTAATCTCGGTCTAACCTATTGAGTTTAATCGAAGCATATATAAGAGATAGTCTAGAACTGCTTAACTTGTAAGTAGTTCAGTACCTTGAGGAGTACAATACCATGAGAATGACGCCATAAAGTATTTTAAATGAAGATATTAATTGTTGAGCTATATGTACGCTTAGGTCACTTTAGTGTAGGAAGCTCAGCCGAAATAACACTTTCGCCAGCTGTAGTAGTAGTTTTACTGTTAGGAGCATATAGTAGTAGTAGTGCAGAAGTCAGCACCCTTGCTACATATTTATGCTAGACTAGTGAACTCAGTCTAGAACTTCGGATGCCCTACTCTCCTGCTGCCGGGCCCATTGTTTGAAGCGTTTTGAGATTGCTCGGGGGGTTCCGGTCTTCCCTTCCCACTCCCACTTTTTCCCCCGGAATTCTTCTTCCGACGTGTCTCAAGATGGCCGACATTATTCTCCATGGGATCCTCGGGAAGAGTTTCTATCACAAAGGATAGGTCTTTGCCTTCATAAGTAGTGGGTACTAATGCGTTTGTTAAATATGTAAAGTAAATGAGTAACGTTTGGTTTCATACCGGAACATACCTCAAACGACATTCCTAGCTAGAAAGCCAAGGACAAGTAAGGCGGCAGTAGAGAACTTCATGTTGAAGGTAATGACTTCAGCTGGAAAAATGTGTGGAAAAGATGTAATTGGTAGGATAAAGCGTAAATCTTGTAGATAGAAATAGTTGTGAGGAATGGAGAGATATCTGACCGAGGAGGGTCTTTCGATCTTTATATCGATTGAGGCATTGCTTATTAAGCCGTTGTTACTAAAACTGATCATTATTATACCTGCTACTAAGGATGGCTGTTTATGACTCAAGATAACAGCCCTGAAGACTCATCCTGTAACAAGACATGCTCAGACTCATGAACGTCTTTTGAGATTGTTAGCTCAAATAAGGCTTAGTCTCAAATAGATAAGGATGAACTTTAAACAGGCGGCTCCCACGAGGCTCAGTCACATTAGAGAAAAAAGCCAATCCTATTACAAAACTATCAGTAAAGCTGTTTCATCCTTCAAAGTTAGTAACAACCTCATGGTAGTTGGCAATCGCAGTTTGACGGTTGATAGGCAAATTCATGTGGGTATCGAAGGCGTTCAACCCCTTTCTTACATTTAAAATCACACCTCTAATCATTACGTTCTCTATGCATTAGTCAGTGGCTGGCCGGACTGCTTAAAAGTACAAAACTACGACTGGATACCCGGGAAATGCTGTTTCACCTCTGGTACCTCATGAATATGCGGGCGGCAACGGACAGTACCAAAAGTTATGTTTGTGTGTTCACGGGATAAAGCAACACAAAAGCAACATCAGAGTGATTTTCGCGATTGGTTGAATCACAGTAACAGTGGTGGTTTTAAAGCGAAGGCGTTCAATATGGTCTCCTAATCGAAATCTTTCTAACGATGCCTACAATTTTACCAAGCCTACACGGTGAGTGTCGGACCAGGTAGCCTGCCGGAAAGCCATTCAAGTACTATAACAATTTGAACTGTTTTTAAAGAATAGAGTGCCAATATCTCCAAATGAAGGCATACTCTACTTTGGTGGCATTTAAAGACAGGGAGACTTCAATAAGTGACTGGCATTAGTCTGTCGCTCAATTGTGTAGGAGCAGTCGCTTTGCGATGACTAACATTTTAGGAGAGAGGCGGGGCTCTTGACTCGCAGGGGACAGGCTTAACCGATAGATGAGACTATGAGAGAGGTGAAGCTGAGCAGATGGAATAGCATTTACAGCTTTTTGGTTCAGCTTCAGCTCGGTTAAAGTGAAATGAGCCGGTGGGCTGGGCCGGTGGGCAGAGATATGACTCGGATCGTTGAACATCTGGTCGCGACATTCACATCCCTTTTGTCTTTGATAGACTCTGCCGCCAACTAGAAGTAGGGCTCCGATGAAAGTAAATGAAAACAACCAGGCTTCAATCAGACGCTGCCAATCAAAGCTTAGCCAGAGAGTACAACAGATATGGTGCGAATATCTTCATGCCTGGCATTAGGCACTTTTGTACGACATGAATGCTTATCCCTAGATCCTCAACTGCTGCACTCTAATACGTATCAGACAAATCCCAACGCTCTCGCCACGTTAAAGTAGCTCTTTCGGATAGTACAGATTTTCTGACGACATGGGTCTTCATAAACGGCTTGTTCACTTGTGTAAGCGATCTATTGAAGCAAAGAGGTGTGTTTAGTCGTTTATAGACTTGCGATGAGCGGCAAAGGCAGATAGATATATTAAACTGCAATCGAAGTAGCCGTAATGCCTCGGAAACATCTGTAGATTTTACCGGTATAAAACGCAGTGAGGGTATTCTTCTTTCATTTCTCTAGCTAAGTGCTCAGTTTGGCTGCTCTGCTGATTCGTTTGTATCTATGAATATTTTCATCGAAGCAGAACAGTCCAGAACCTAAATTTTTAACTTTTTCTTCCTAGGTACGTGGAAACCCCTGCAGGTCCTTAACAAACTCCAAGTCAGTCTCCAACCATGCGAGCTACTTCTATTTTCGGCGTAATTAGCACGTTGCCATGTCTATACGGACCTACATATGCTTGCTGCACCGAGGTTGGAAGTGGCAAAGGAAACCATCTGTTGAAATGCAAGGTATGCACTATTCCGAATAACATCGGCTCGAGGATCGTTGTAGGTCCCAATGCTCTTTCGATCAGCAGGACACCCCTCGACAAAATCTCCGGGGTTGGGCTTACTACGATTTTGAAAACACAGCCACCTACCAAGTAAAATTTGCGGTTCAGTACTGGCACATTGGATGGAACTCGGTGAGTATTTTCGACAGTTGTTTTGGAGCAGCACTGACAGTCATCTTCCAAACAGAATGCTTGGGCGAGCTTCAGATTGGCGCAGGGAGAGAAGTGCAACATTAAGTTCTGTTCGACGCTGCAAAATGTCAAGCTTACATGTTAATATGGCCGAGATTTGGAAGTGCTTTTAACGGATTCTTGGCTTTTCGACCATCCAGCCTCAAAATAACTTGTCTAGCGGGTCGGGAGGAACCATGCACAAAGTCACCAAGCGTTCGAAATTGAGCACTTGCTAGGACAGAACAACATCAAACTGCGCAACCGGCGACGGACGCAAGCAGTTACAGAGGTATAGAGCGTAATTTTCGAGGTGCTCGATCTGCTTTGTAACGATTACATTGTTTGGGCTATCTGACTCTTGAACGAGCCGGTTGAGCCGGTTGGAACATCGTGGCATATTTGATCGAATATGAATTTGCGTCTGACATGTTTGACAGTTTCATCCCGTGTGCCTTCTGAAAATGATTTGTCTTATGTGGTCGTCTATACCAAATCGGGCTATCCAGCCTATAAGACACATCGTGAAAGTTAAGCTTTCCGAGAGTCTTAAGTCGCCAAGGAGCGGCCCCTGAAACGCTTTTGTTTGTTGAGACAAAGAATACAGTTGTCGCGTGCGCATCCATCTGGGTTAAAACAATAGCTCAAAGTGCTAAAGTAACACTAACAGAGCCTTTAATTAGTTCCATCTACTTCAAAGTGCGCCTCATCTTCAGAGCTATGTCGATCACCAAATACTTATACCCTACCGACGTGCCGAAATGAAGAACTAAGCCTGCTTAGAGCCAAGTTTCACCTCCCAAAATTGATGTCAAATAGTCTCGTGACGTAGTGTTTTGGCATAGTCACCAAGGGATCCATTCCTGTTCATAGTTGCGAGCGAGCTTCCGACTCCATCCATTCTTCGCAGCTGCTCATCTGCCTAAGAAACATCCCTTATCAGCCTCAACCCTCTGATACAAGTTATCTGCAAGCTTCTGTATCTCCTCGCTCATCTGCATTCCGCACACATACACTTCGTCTTTGGTTTACATAGTCAGGGTGTAAAACAAGAAAGCGAGAAAATTATTTAAAGCTTGCTCAGTGGAGGAAACTCAGGATGACGTCGTGACCCGCAACCGCCACGTAAGCAGGAGTGAAGTTGTATACTACCGCCCTAAAGACAGCTTGTAGCTAAGGAAGGTCACATCACTTCTGCTCACTGTACTAAGTGTAAGTCCACAACCTGCGCCGCCCTCCGGCGCGTCGTTACAGGTAAATTCTTTCTAACTGGTTAGACATTCCAGTTTGAAAGGATTTGTGCTTGGTGGTGATAGTTTAGCCATAAGCTGTCGGCAATATTGGGTTGAGGGACATCGACAACGACTAATAGCTTTAAGCGGTAGCAGCACTTCAGCAAATGGAGACCAGATACCAACAATGGAAAAGATGATAGAAATATGACTTGGTATCTAGTGGTCCTTTCTTCTAAGCTTTCAAGCGCTTATCTTGTGGCGGCAAGCTGGACTCTTTAGTCGATAACCCATCTTGCTCGGAAATTCTTGGATTGACGAGGCATAAATTTGAAGAGGATGAGGAAAGAAAGAGGACAGGCTTAACTATCTAAGTTGAAAACTTATTGCCATTCATGATGCGGCCGCAGTATGGCCTCTTGCAGCAACATTATCAGTGGAGTCTACGGACTGTATGGATGATGACAGATGCAGGGCGTCCTTACTGACACTGTCATGAAAGTCACTGCATGGCCTACCGTGTGCACCTTGAGGCGGCATGTTGGCTATGACTGCAAGTTTGGCTGATGAAGGTGCCCTAATTTGTGTCCTGTCGCGCATGGTTTCTCTATACGCAAGGCTGCTGGTAGGGAATAACACAATTGTGGCAATCGACGCGATTTTATTGATTCCCTTGAAGCAGCCTGGCGTCTAGAACGGAATCAATTGCATGTCAAATGAGTCAATCGGTCAGGTGTTAATTCAATTCAATACGACGCGAAAATTATTTCAACAGCTTAGCACGTCTGAAAATAAATTTAAGACTGCTTTCTTGGAAGAAACTTTGATGTCAAGCCGCGGCGGAGGCATGCAGGAGGCCGTCGGCCGGGATGAGGCAGGAAAGCACCGTAAGAAGGTCTTGGCTTCGGTCTCTGAACATATGCGGCATTAAGACTTTGTAAACGAGATAATTATGCCAGCAGACTATGCACAACGACGTGGCAGTTGATTTGGTCGCGGCGACGAACCAACTGCATAAATGTTGCATTCACCGGCTGCAAGCCCACTGCAGGCAAATCACGCAAGTCGGCAGGGGTGAATTCAGCTTGTAAGCGAATGATTCGTCCACTTAAACACCGCCTGTAAAGTCTGACAATACGTTTGCGCAAAGAAAGCCAACAGGCCGCTGCGCTTCGGCGTTGTAACTACAACCGGGTTGTCCGCGCCCTACGGGCGCTTAGAAAGATGCGGCCTGTTTAGACTGGCCCCAAACATCCAACAAATGTGCATCAATAACAAATAAAAATAAGAACGAACGCCAGTTCCTCCAACAGGAACGGCTGGTTGTTGGCCAACAACGATGCAGGCAAATCTGTCCGTTCTTCAGACTCCCTCGCCTGTCTACAGCAGTCTGCACTACCTACTTCACCATCATTCAGTTGATTTGGTGACAGCAAATTGAAAATTCCGAAAACATACATTTCTCACAATACTACAGTATCCCATCTGATTTTGTAAAGTATCCTATTTTATCCACACAGATTAACATTAGAACCCAAAACCATTCCGCTTCTGACAGTAGCCCCGCTTGCAACCCTCACAGAAATCTTCCTGATGTGGGGGACCCTTGTTCACAGCGTAGGGCGGCTTCTCCATCTCTACACCCGCCCACCTCTTAAGCCGGTAGGCGACCCGTTGAACGTAAGATTGCTTGTCAAGAGTAAAGCTGCCGAGCTCATCGCAGTGCATGCAGCGTTGGTTGAACACAACGGCGTCGTACCCGTTTCCGGAGAATCCCCTGATCACGATCGACACTTTTTTGCTCGTCCATGTTGTGTTGGAACAGCTATTGTTGTTGCATCTGAATCTGCCCATCACGTTGGTTGAGTATTCGTTATTGGGGTTTTTCTTTCTACCATTCTTGTTGAACCACGTCGAGGGCAGATCATCGGACACAGCTTTTGACACCTCCTCATGGAGAAGTGGATATTTGAATGAGGACCTTGGCGCTCTTTTGGGCTTGGTGGATTTCGGCTTAGCCATCGTGACTGTGTATGAATTGCGAATGATCGTAATGAAGTGGATGTATGGGGGAAGGATGATATGCAACAACGTCTGTTGGCGAAGGCGGAGCAGATCGTTATAATTAATTACATTGAGTTCTTGTGATGCCAAGGTAGAACGAGCGGGGTAGCTAACTCTGTCAGCTACCCAACGTTTGAGTAACCGCTATCGGCCCAACCGACTCCCTCAGATGAGGGCTAAAGGAAAGAAGATGTGACCATTGAGTGGTTGGCTTTGCGGTATGCATTTCGGGAAGTTTACCGGTGAACAGGCATCTAAAGATTGTGCCTGAAAAATGGCCTGATCTATGACATCGCACGCTTAATACATCTTTACACGTCAAGTTGTCAAGCGTGCGATCTGTACAATATCGTCGATCAGACCATTTTCCTGTGGCAACCTTGACAAGTCGCGCATAAGAATGTACATGCAGAGCACTCTTTCAACGCGGGTCAACTAGTAACGTCGCACACCCACTTCTCGCACACCCCCACATTTCGCACACCCATAAATCGCTCATGTAGAATTTTACCCTCTTCAACATTCTTTAATATCTTCACCACTTTTACAGCGATTATTATAATTCTTTGAATAGTTACTCTTATACGCTTAATGGGCCAGTATACGGAAACAGAAGTCAATCAAGCTCTCAATGCAGTTGCAAGTGGGCAGAGTGTCCGAAAGGCAGCTCATGATGCTGGAATTCCACCATCAACCCTCCAGTCTCGATTAAAGGGTTCACAGGCAAGAAATGTAGCTTTCTCTAGCTTCCAGAAGCTATCTCCAGCACAGGAAAGTCACTTAGCTGAATGGGTGCGTATCCAGGCGGCGTTAGGGCTGCCGCCAACACATCAACAACTCAAGGAATTTGCCCAGCGAATCCTAGACATCAGAGGCACTACCCAGCCACTTGGGAGAAACTGGATTCAGTTCTTTATTAAGAGAAATCCATCAATCAAGTGTTACGGCCAGTGTTACGACCCGTTAGATACACCTAACAGGACCCACTCGGTTGGGCGGTTATGACAGGACTTTGTATGCAGGGCCACGGGAACAAAAGGTAACCTCTCGGAACGGAAGAACTATAGAACGGAACAAGTCACGTGATGAATCATTCTAGGTCAGAATGATCCAAGAAGAGTTGGGGGCCAACGGATCATGTTCGATCAATATGATCTCCAACGACTACAGACAATACGTGTAGATAGACTCCTATATAGACCAGGACTTGAGTACCTGCTCAAGCCCTCTAGATAGTTCTTCAGCAATCAACTTGTGATTCATCCTCGAATGACTTTCAGCTTACCTCTCAGTATTGTGAATACTAAGAACCTCGTTACCATAGTGTAAGACTGATCACCTTACCCTAACCCTACGATCTACCAGAACGACCTCTACGAACCAGTGTTAGTCTCTTACTGCACCTTCTGTTAGCAGAACCCTACTGTCAGATAGCTGGCCGTAATACTTTGATTGCTCCTGTTTAGTAAGTTGCCCTTTGAGACTAACGAACAGTATAAGACAAGATGTCTTCGCACGGAACTACCGAAAACCCTACTCCTGGAACCTCGTCCACGTCCGAGAGACGTATTCCCTAGAATCTGGCCCAAGAGATTCAAGACCAGGAAATGAAGGAGGAATCCGATAGCGATGACGACAATGAAGAACTTAAGCGGCAACTTGAGCGGAACAACAACGAGCTCAGGGAAATGAAAAACCTGTTTAACCAGAACGTCAAAGCCCTCAAGGAGCTACAGGAACAAGCCCGCCGCACCAAAGAACTAGAGAAGGAAGTCACAACCCTTCGAGCTGCCGCGAACGTCATATCAGCTCCTGTCGAAGGAAGAGAACGCCTTAAGCTCAACACCCCTACCACCTTCGACGGAACCCCTGGACAGCTCAAAGGATACTTGGTACAGATACGGACCTACCAAGCCTTCCACATCAACACGTTCCAGAACGATACCGAACGTGTCGTCCACGCCGCCACCTTCTTGAGAGGGAAGGCCCTCGCTTGGTTCGAACCCCTCCAACAAGAATGGCTGGACACCCCTATCGAGAGATACAGTCAAGAAGTGAAGGACATCTTTTTCAGCTTCAGTAGATATGTTAAAGCCCTTCAATCTCTCTTCTTAGACCCCGATGAGAAAAGACAAGCAGAAAGAGAACTGGCGAGCCTACGACAAAACAAATCAGCTACAATGTACGCCGCAGAATTTCGACGACTTGCAGCTAGACTCGACATGACCGACGAAAGCAAAGTCTTCGCTTTCTACCAGGGTCTTAAGGACGACGTCAAGGACGAAATAGCCAAAGTGGACACGCTACCTAGCTTCCTTGATTATGTCGAATACGCTATTAAGATTGACAACCGACTGTTTGAACGACGCAAGGAAAAAGGAGAAAAACGTCAAACAGCCAACTCAGGAAAGAAATACCAATGGCAACCCCAACACAAGTTCAACAAAAACCAGAACAACAGGAATAACAATCAGCAAAGCACCGTACATAGACAACACAGCAGACCTATGGACCTGAGCGTCGCGCAAAAAGACAAACCCAGACGCAGAGAATTCAAATGCTATAACTGCGACAAGCCAGGACACATGGCCAGACACTGCACACAGCCTAAGAAACTTACGGCAACCCCTAAGCAAGCCAACGCTATAACCAAAATCCCTAGCTACGAAGAAAAGGGATGGACAGCCTGCTATGACAATGATTGCACTACGCACAGGCATGCAAAAGAGAATAGTGGATGGTACCTTCAAAACCCAGCAGGACGATCGGGATACGACACCACCAACATACCCAAGGCCATTGCTGTAATAGACCGATATACCGGTGGACCGGATTATACTAAGTAGCGACAGGAGCTACTCGACGACTAGGAACAAGCGAAGAAGGCCGCGGAACTCAACAACGCCTTCCAAGATGGTAGCATTGTATACTAACCGGGACTCTTATGGGACATCCCACGCCTCGCCAACTATCGATAGACGAATGAAGTAAACACCCCGGAAAGTCTCTCAGAAGAAGAAGCCAGGAAACTCGAAGAAGAAAACGAGACAGCCATCAAACGGATATAAGACGCCATCAACTACACGATGCAAATTCGAAACAACAGCGAAGTTAGAGACACCCTCCAACACATGCGGAAAACCCGAGACCGCCGCATCGCACTACGCGGAAACACCCGAGGACAGTATCAACTCAAGTACAAAGCAACCTAATTTGTCTACCAACCCCAAAACGATAGAAAGACGGAACAAACCCTCGCGGTAGCCAGCAAATACGCCTGCAAAGCCACCGAGCAATTGGATGAAATGCTGAGACAATAATAATTCAGGGACGCCAGCACCCAGACCCGAGTATACTAAGCAAAGGACAACCTAAGCCAACGATGGAGCTTACCATATACCACGGTAGCCAGCGACTCGACCTTTGAATTGCCACAAAGAACCCGCGCTACTCCTCAACCCATCTCGGAATGGGCTGAAGACGTCGTAGACGGACCACCCTCGGCGGAAGTACGTCCACAAGGAACGTCGATAGACGATACCGACCTGGAAGACGCAGAAGAAGAACACCATCTCGACAGAATGGAAAAAATTAAGGAAGTACTAGAATACAAATACATCGACCCCCAAGACGACTGCCAACAGATCGCCTTCCATGCAGAAGAATATCATAACAAAATCCCTACAACAATCACACAAACCCGGGATGAAGAAATATTCTTGGAAGACGATCCCAGGATTACGACACAGCACAGAGAACACAAGGAGATAGCATGGATCTACTGCATCTTCGATCACTGCGCCTACCATCTCTCAAAGAAAGCAGAAAACGAACTATACCCCAAAAGAAAAGAAGAACTGCGAATCCGCAGAGCCCATGAGGAACAAGAACTCTCATATTGGGAAGTACGGGGAGAACCCGGAGAATAGAAAACCAACAACAATGGAATAGCATTCCTACGACCCAGCATCGAATACCCTCAGAAGTGTGTGAACCACTTCACGGGAGTCTGGTGGAATTGCAGGGAAGACCTATGCAAACTCCACTACATTCCAAAAAGCGAAAGTTGGAGATTCCGACAACAAGAACTAGACAAGCAAGGACAGGACGGCGAGACGCCCAGCCCACCTCGTCTAGGAATCAGAGAAAGTAACCTCGGCAGAGACCGAAAGAAGGGCGAGAAGGCCCTCTACTCAAAAAACTAGGAGAGCCGCCTTGTCCGGGACACATGGCGAGCTCCCCCAGCAAGTCCCTATGTGCTACATTCGACGACGACGCACAAATGAAGATCACAGTAAACCTAGGCGGATACACCACACAGGTCCTGATAGACTCAGGAGCCCAAGGAAACTTTATCGCACCCCGAATAGTGCAACAGCGAGAAATACCATGGAATCAGAAGCAAAACCCTTACCGACTAAGGAATGTGGAAGGGAAAGAAGTCGAGTATGGCGGAGGCAGCATTGATCAGGAGACAGCGCAACTCCCTTTGCTCTACCATGGCCATCAGGAGCTTATCAGCCTCGACATCACGGAGATAGGAAACCACGACGTTATCCTCGGAATTCCATGGCTACGAAGACATAACCCACAAATCGATTGGGTTACCGGCCGAATAAAATTCAATCCAGCCTCTGAGAAGCACTCGACGAAGGCCTCATGCGGATTACTAGCAGCAACCAGAGCAAGACCACGCCTGATGCTAAGGATAAAAGACATTAGCACTAGGACGCTAGCAGCCACGACGATTGACAAAGTCACGGAAGATCCAATGTCAAAGATACCTGTTGAATACAGGGTCTACAGCAAACTCTTTGCACCAGAACTCGAGACCGGATTACCGGAACACAGCAAGTGGGATCACAAGATCGAAATTAAGGAAGGATACGAACCCACCTTTAACAAAATATACCCACTCAACCAAGAGGAAATGAAAGCCTTAGACGAATGGCTTGACGAAAATCTTGCGAAAGGATTCATCAGACCTTCGAAATCACCCGCAGGATACCCCGTACTATTCGTACCAAAGAAGAACGGGAAGAAAAGACTTTGTGTCGATTATCGACGACTCAACGATATTACGATCAAAGACTGTTACCCACTGCCCCTCATATCGGAACTAAGAGACCTACTCTACGAGGCCTAATGGTTTACAGCCTTGGACCTTAAAGGAGCCTACAACCTTATCCGAATTGCAGAAGGAGATGAGTGGAAAACAGCCTTCCGAACGAGAAGAGGACAGTTTGAAACGTTAGTCATGCCATTTGGACTCACCAACGCACCGGCTACATTCCAAACTATGATCAACCAAGTACTACGGGAATATCTGGACAAGTCTGTTGTTATGTACCTCGACGACATCCTTATATTCTCCAAAACGTTGGAAGAACATAAGAAGCATGTCCACGAGATTCTCAAAGCACTCGAACAAGCGAAGCTACTTATGGAACCAGAGAAGAGTCTGTTTCACAAACAGGAAGTAGAATTTTTAGGGTTTACAATCACGCCAGGCGTAATCAAGATGTCCCCTAACAAAATCAAGGCTGTGCAAGAATGGCCTACACTAGAGAACCCGAAGGACATACTATCCTTCTTAGGATTTGTCAACTTCTACCGAAAATTCCTCAAAGACTACTCCAAAACGATATTGCCTCTTACCGAACTCACTAAGAAAAATGCACCTTGGGAATGGACAGACAAACAACAGAAAGCGTTCCAAGAAGTCAAGGACAAGGTCACATCGGAACCCGTCATCCAGATTCCGAACCCTGAGAAGCCCTTCGAGCTCGAAACGGATGCTTCGAACGAAGCTGAAGGAGCGCAGCTAGGCCAAAGGGACGAGAACGGAGTCCTATACCCCTGTGGATTCTTTTCAAGGAAGTTCCAAGGACCTGAACTGAATTACCAGATCCATGATAAGGAACTTATGGCAATTATCGACGCATTCAAAGAATGGAGACCCCAACTATCAGGAACAAAGTACGAAGTAAAAGTATACACGGATCACAAGAATCTAGCATACTTCACTACTTCGAAAGAGCTTAACAAACGACAAATCAGATGGTTAGAATTCCTCTTAGAATTCAACTTCAGAATCATCTATAGGAAAGGATCAGAAAACGGCAGAGCAGACGCGCTCAGCCGAAGACCTGATTACAAGGACGAAGTCCTAGAAGAAACTCAGGTTATCCTTAAAAAAGACAATGGCGACCTCGTACCCGCCGCGAAACTCTTAATGATCGGCGACCGTGTCAAGACCAGCACGACTGGAAGAATGATACACGACCAGATCAGGGAGATACACAGCGCACCCGCTCACGGTCACTAAGGAGTTACGAAAACCTGGAAACGAATTAGACAATACTACGACAAGCAAGTAATAAGAAAAGACGTCGCTGACGTAATCAAGGATTGCGAAGTCTGCGCAAAAAGTAAGCCCAGCAGATACAAACCATATGGAGAATTATAACTATTGCTAGTACTACCAGCACCCTAGCACTTAATCTCTCTAGACTTTATCGTCAAACTACTAAAATCGAGAGAACTACTTACTAAAGTACAGTACGACAGTATACTAGTGGTTGTAGATAGATTTACGAAGTACGCGTATTTCATACTATACTTAGAATCAAGTACGGCAGAAGACTTAGCATATACCTTTCTCAGGATCATTGTCAGCTAACACGGCCTGCCCTAGGAAATAGTGTCAGACAGAGGATCAGTCTTTACGTCCAAGTTTTGGAGATCCCTGATCTCGCAGCTTGGAGCAAAGCA
The DNA here is from genome assembly GCF_014235925.2 of Colletotrichum truncatum. NCBI lineage: Eukaryota > Fungi > Ascomycota > Sordariomycetes > Glomerellales > Glomerellaceae > Colletotrichum > Colletotrichum truncatum. The sequence goes on along the minus strand of NW_027222411.1, from coordinate 330,376 downwards.
TAGCCTTAGCACTGCCTTCTACCCGCAGTCCGACGGACAAACGGAAAGAATCAACTAGATCCTGGAAACGTACCTAAGGAGTTATGTAAACTACGACCAGGACAACTGGGTTAAGTTGTTACCAACCGCATAGTTCGTATACAATAGTTTAATAGGAGAAAGCACGCGAGAATCACCTTTCTTCCTTAACTATGGATTTAACCCTACCGCTTATAGAGAACCCCGAACCGGCTCTGCCGCGATAAAAGCAGTAGCAGACATCAAGAAACTTAAGGAAATCTAACAAAAACTACCCCAAGAACTCGAATTCGTACGGCAAAGAATGAAGAAACACGCCGACCGACATAGGGTGAGAGGCCCACCCCTAAAAGAGGGAGGTAGCGCCTATCTCATACGGCGAAACATCAAAACGAAACGACCTAGCGACAAACTCGACTTCAAAAAACTAGGACCTTTCGAAATCACGAAGAAAATTTCCGAAGTCAACTATAAGCTGAAACTACCGGAAACAATGAAATGTCACCTAGTCTTTCACGTCTCATTATTAGAACCAGCACCGGACGGTACACACACCGAAGACTGCATCATTGTGGAAACAGATGACACCGAATACGAAGTAGAATGCATTCTAGACTACCGGAGGAATGACGAAACAACAGAATACTTCATTAAATAGAAAAACTACGGACACGAAGACGACTCGTGGGAACTAGCTAAGAACCTAGAACACGCTCAGGAAGAACTCCAGCGGTACTGGAACCAGGAACGCCTGGACCAAGGAAATCCGCCTCGACAAGGCTAACACCGAAGGAACCCCAGTCACCAGAATCCCCGGCACCCCAGGAATTGAGATCCTTAAGGACTGCCGCTTCCTGCGCCGCTACAACACGTTCCTCCTCCTCCCACTCATCAACAGACTGCATACCTCGACGAATTAGATCAGAACCACGCTCCTTAAGAAACCTCTTCTGTTTGCGAAGACGAGACAAACGACCCAGAGCAGCGGCAAGCTGAGTCTGCAGGATCTCGAGGGCCTCCTCGGCCTCCTGTTCCTCCTGCTTAACCTTCTTCTGCTCCCGGAAACAACGATTCACTAGAGAAATTAGCAAAAAAAAAAAAAAAATCATAGGAAAAGGACATACGGGCATTTGCCATATCACCACTATTACAACCCGTTAGACCCCGTGCCACATACTCACTACAACGCTTCGAATTAGCGAGATCCATCTTGCACACACGATGATGCTGAAAACAAGGCGAGCAAGGCATTGCGTCGTAACCACGATGCTCGACAAGAATTCCTAGAGCCTGACGATTACGCTTGATTTGAGCGCGCCGACTTTCGTTGGAAACCGATTTTTGAACGCGACCTGACATGGTGTCAGCATCATGAATGAATAAGGACGCACGATTGACGACTCCCCAACCTGGGAGCCCCGACCTACTTATGTTGGCCTTGAGGACAAGACCATCGAGGGGAGACCTGATGTTACGACCCGTTAGATATACCTAACAGGACCCACTCGGTTGGGCGGTTATGACAGGACTTTGTATGCAGGGCCACGGGAACAAAAGGTAACCTCTCGGAACGGAAGAACTATAGAACGGAACAAGTCACGTGATGAATCATTCTAGGTCAGAATGATCCAAGAAGAGTTGGGGGCCAACGGATCATGTTCGATCAATATGATCTCCAACGACTACAGACAATACGTGTAGATAGACTCCTATATAGACCAGGACTTGAGTACCTGCTCAAGCCCTCTAGATAGTTCTTCAGCAATCAACTTGTGATTCATCCTCGAATGACTTTCAGCTTACCTCTCAGTATTGTGAATACTAAGAACCTCGTTACCATAGTGTAAGACTGATCACCTTACCCTAACCCTACGATCTACCAGAACGACCTCTACGAACCAGTGTTAGTCTCTTACTGCACCTTCTGTTAGCAGAACCCTACTGTCAGATAGCTGGCCGTAACAATAGACTGCGTCTGATGCTGGAATGTGCAAGAAGCTTTCAGCCTGTTCTAGGCTTGCGGGGTGAAGCTTGTGTACGCCATGTCTATAATCCTATTTGTTTAATCGCTTAGTGGCCTCCAAGTTCGTGTTTTCGTCTTCATCAGAGTGTAGCAGGCTTTCCTTCGGCATTCGGGAAGCTCCACGTAGTCCTTCTGTTAGAATGATACAAGAATTTAGGTCAGATGTCAACATACCTGCCGAGTTTTGATTTCATGTATGGTTTTACCGTTTCATACTATGTACTACACCTGAGCATTTTTTTTGGTTCGTTCTGAGCTAACCAAATGCCGCTTAGATTAGCCAGCGCCACCAAGATTGCCAGCCTTACAGCAGAAGCGCCCGTGGAGCTTGCCTTAGAGGCTAGACACTTAAACTGACGGGCAGGCTGAGTAGGCTTTAGCACACCATCATGGCATCTGTCTCTGGCATGCCGCTTAAAATAGATTATCACTTAGTGTGACACACCTTCGTTGCTGCCTAGCTGCCAGCGACCCTTTTCATGCCCTGGATGTAAGACTTTACCGATAGATTTGGTTAGCCAATCTTGGCCGAGTGACATGTGACAGAGATTTGGGGGCATGGTGGTCAGACGTGCACACAGGGTTGCGGCTAAAAAGAAGATCTGTCTCATACGTTGGGGTTAATTCCAGCCGGCCCTACTTTAGTTCGCATAGTCCAGGCAGGCCAACAAGCTTTTCAGAAAATCTCGAGTTTGGTCACTTGGCCTTTGTCGAACCCAAGGTGTAGCTGATCGCACTGATGGACGTTAACCACAATGAAACTCGGAAAACCCCATCCAAACATCGCTGCAACTATTTATCCTCGCTACCAACAAGAATCGTCAAAGGTCAGTGACTGATAACCCTGATTTTGGTATCGGAGACTGACGAGATGACGCCTACAACCAACTATATGCTCACCGATCACGCCACCGTGTGGCGACTAGACCAGTACAACCTTGTGGAAACTGAGAAGGTGCATAAACATTTTCCTTAAAATGATGATAATTCTTTTGGGTCAACCTATGCTTGTCTATTATGCCGAGCTGCAATGGAGGCCACCTATGTAAGACACTGCCGCTAAACTATTGGCTTTTTCTTTTCCAGGGGGGATGAAGGTGGGGGAGGGGAGAACAAAAAACAACGAAACGGTTGACTGCACACTGACTGCAAGTGTTAAATATTTCGTTTTTCAGTCGCCGCTTGCTTCTCACCTTCTGTTTGTTCGCTCAAGCGCAAAATCACCTCCCGCTCCCTCTCACCCAATATGGAGTATCAAACCCTCCGTCATTCACCACGCGAGATACGACTAATCCGAATATTCCCCGACGATAACCCATGTAACCCAATCCAATGTGAACTAGAGCATACGTCCCTCTCGGCACCAGGGGCCTATGTCGCCTTGTCATACTGTTGGGGAAGCACAAAAGATATAACCCACATCGCCGTATCTCAAAGCCGATTTCCCGTTACAAGAAATCTCGCCCATGCTTTGCAATTGCTGCGACTCAAAGGCTTTCATCGAGTATGGGCTGATGCTATTTGCATTAATCAGAGTGACCTAGACGAACGGGCTCAGCAAGTGTCATGCATGTGCGCGATATATCAACATGCCACCATAACAGTGGCATGGATCGGTAACCCTAATACTAATCGTGACCTGGTGCTATCCAAAAGATCCTGTGAGCTCATCAACCTCTTGAACAAGAAAAGGGACAGTCTGGTGTCGGCGCCACCGAATTGCAATTGGTCCAACAGAACTTACCACGAAACGTCATTCATACCCGAAAGTCAAAAGCCAGCCTATAACCAAAAGTTGCTCCAAGCACTTCGCCTTCTGGACTCAGACGACTGGAATATTTTGATAGAGTTGTTTAAGCAAGATTATTGGAGCCGCGTATGGATTATACAAGAAGTTTCAGTTAGTGCGAATGTCCAGTTCGTTTGGGGCAGTCAATCATTCTGGCTTAAAGAATTACGATGTGCAATGTCGGTTTGCCAAAATTACAGGGCCGACATCCCAGGAGCCGATAAAGTCGCTTCAACGGAAGGATTCCGCCATGTTGAAATGCTCTTCGGCTTCCGCCAAAGCACATCCAATACGCCGAAGAGCCTTATCCAGGCCTTGATTGATTGCCAAAGAGCAGTGTCGACCCGTCGAAGAGACAGGCTTTATGCTCTAACTCACCTTACCACAGACGGTACAAAGCTGATACCAAACCCAGACTATGAGATCACAATAGATCAGCTCTATGAAGAAACCACCTTTCGGATGATTAGCGCGAGCTCCGGCCTTGATTCAATCGTCTTCACCGTTCGCTCTGGCGATAATTGGATACCTCAATGGGACAACCCGTCCACATGGTCAAATTTGAGAGCCAGCGAGTACCTATCTGGAAGATGCAACTTTGTGAGCGAAAGATCACGTAGGAACCATGGCTCCGGTACGGTTATTAGCCAGTGGAAGGCAACAAAAGACTCGAAACCGTACGCGACGAAAATACGCCATGTGTTGGAAGTTAGGGGCAAAAAAGTCGGAAGAATAGCAAATTGCTCTGCGACAGCATCTGAAGCCTGCCAAGCGGGTACACCAGGATTGTTACAGCATTCAACCGTCAAGGATAATGACTGGGTACCCAGCCGAAAGACACTGATTGCCCTGTGTTGGATATTATACGATCTTTTACCCAATAACGCCTACATAAAAGCGAAAAAAGTCAGTGTAGCTGATGTTCACTGTCTTCTTGCCAGCAAAAGTCGACGACAGGAAGTCCAGAGAAACGAGTCTGAGCTTTTCAGATGGCTTACATGTCGGAGGAACCTATCTTTCAAGATTGATAATGTCCCACTCATAAATTGGCTTTCAGGGACAAATATGTTGAGCCAGATAAACCCCAGACGGCATGATGCTTCGGCCTTAGCGAAACGAATAGCTGATATTGTAAGGTTGGAAATGAGGCTCATTACTACGGATGAAGGCGATATCGGATGGGCGACCGATTCTTGTAAGCCCGGAGACGACTTGTATTTGCTACTTGGATGCAGTGTGCCTGTCGTACTACGGCCAATCCAAGGCGGGCAATATCAATTACTAGGAGATAGTATTATACACGGACTCATGAAAGGCCAGGGCATGGTAGGCGAATCGCCCTTGCAGTGGCAGCGGGTGTTACTGAAGTAATTTCGCATTGTGGAATTGAATTATGTCCTTACCACCCAAGACTGTTGAAAACTAAGATTTAACTGTGTGTTTTCGTTCATTTGATTATTTGGCTTGGTCTAAAAGCGGCGCTAGCAATATATCTCATTCCAGCTTTTATCATCCTTACGATTACCACTTGTGTGATCATTATTTGCGCCGTAAATGTAGTGAGAAGTATTGATGAGGTCGTTGAAAGAGCTCACATCAATAAGAACCTCGTCAGTTCTTTAATAGTCCCTATTGATTATAACACACCAAAGCACTTCTCAGTAGAACGCTTCACCTAGCGTCACAGGAGAGTCCGTTCAATAGCTGTTATATCCAACGCTAGTATTCAGGTTATACTGATCATTACTCCTTGCCTTTTTATAACCGAATAGACTGTTTTCAACAAGCCTATGACTCTTGCCCCCGTGATCCCCTTCGTCCGCACCGGTTGCTGCATGCGCAGTAGAGGATGGCGAATCTAACTAACTCGAGGGAGCCATATTACTCAGTCTCTGTCTGATTATCACCTCGGCCTTACATATCAGTCGTAATAACGACATTGATAGGGCTTTTTCTGTCGCCTGAAGCTGAAATGGCTTATGACTACCGTGCCTTTGGAGTGCGTGTAACCCATCGAGGCCCTGTTGGCTACAGGTACATTCTCTTGAAGAGAAATAGTCCCTCAGATGCTAATCAAGACTTTTTCTGGACAACTAAATAATCACCATTAAAGGTTGTGACGACATTGTTAACGCTCACCGAATACACCGAGCGAAGTGTGTTTACATGAGGCATATGAAACGCACACCGGAGATGTATACATAAATGCTCTTTCACACACATACCCTCTTTCTAAATCAAGCCACTCTTTTACACCTTTTCTAGCCTGATTACTATGTGCCTAGTTCGTCACAATGGCATTTATATAGTTTGGAAATTTCTATTCAAGAGGCACTTGCGTGATAACTAAAAGGAGGCCTGGGAACTATAGGAGCTAATGATACATAGTTTTATCTCTTGTGGTGGTAAAAGTGGACTCACAGTTACCAGTCGGTTACTGTGGGGTATATGGCCATCACGACATATCTCTAATGTAAGGGGAAAAGAGTGGACATCAACTGGAGACTCTGTAACTATAGCCAACTGGAACCTGGTGGGATATCTATGTTATAGTGAAATGTGAAATAGCAAACATATGACTTCTAGCTTATGAACTTGTTGTGATCCTAGAACCATTCAATCCAAACGTTAAGGTCTTTAATCTACCAACTTCTGCAGCTCTGTAAGAATCTATCTGGCTTTTAAGGCCAATGGGATAAGGATCCGCACCGCGGTTGACTATGTATGCTTGTCCACAATCTATTGGCTTCAAAGTTCTATGATATAGACCTTCCAAGGCGCCAGATGAACTTTGATTTCAGGCGACTCTGCTTCGTCATTACAAATTCTCATACTTAATTTGTCCCGGGAATAGAAGATGCTGGATTTGAATTAACCCCGTTATTATGCGTTCCACACTAGAAAACCATAGTTGAGCGCACAAACACCAACAGCATTAACCCCCGGCTCGGATCCGCAGCACTCTCTAGGTTATCCTTTGGTGTGTAGTGGACATGGTCATCAAGCTTCCGCAATGCATCCCAGCTACTAGTACAGTCGATAACCAGCGCACGGATGACGACGGCTTCTCCCGGGATGCGGGACATCGCATGCTTGCAGAAACCAGAAGAAAAGAACTGAAAGATAACATGAACTTACCTAAGATCTACCCTGTAGGCACATACTTCCCAAAAAATCGTGTGCATATCGTCTAGTATGTTTCTTTTCATCTTGGCAGTCTTATGTGTGGTTTTCACATCAGAACGTGTGCATGGGAGTTCCGACTACCCATCTCGGTTAAGCCGACCCTTGAGATTCGCCTTCGGACCAGATACGACCAATGATTCGTCTGACCTCAATTAATGGCGCACATTTTTAAGCATGGTCAGAAATCCCCGCATCTAAAAAGTACCATCCCGTTATTTGAGAATTGCCAGTATGAGCTCCCTGTCAGCGCCCTGACGCCACCCTCTGGTTACGGTTGAAATACTCAGATACTTGTTCCGCATCGATCACATCTGTTCTTGCTCACGATGTTTCTTCTAGTGCATCGTCAGTAATAGAACACAAGCCGCCGGCCCGTTGGGTCTTGTCGCCATCCGTTCACTTCTGGATGGCGGAGTGTGTTTTCCCGGGCGAGCTGGGGTATTGTGACCCCTGTACCCATGTTACATAGGTAAAATCCTCCTAGATAACATTCGTACTAGTGGAGAGCGGGCCGAGAGCTCAAACAGGCATCGTCCGTCGGTAAGCGATCGAACAAATGCTTCTTACGACGGATCTGGTCCCACACCCCGGAACCTGGCCCTCGGTGATCTTAATGTTAGCTGCCTAATGTTGTCAGCAAACACAACCGCAACTTCGCCTGTGCCCCTCCCGACAGTTTTTTGTCGGAAACTGCGTCTAGACCGACAATGATGAGCTAATGCACACTATAACCCCGTGTCATGGTAATACTTCTTGTTGGTCCCAAACCGTACTTTGTTGAGTCGGTCTGTTGGCCTCAACCGACCCTGGTTTGTTAGGAGCGGAATCGGTCCACTGTGAACGCGTTGATCATCTCGGCGCAACAGCACATCCAGGGCTGGGTGACCGAGGCAAACCAGGGCCCGTGGTATAGTAGTACGTATACTCCGTACTTTGTGAACACTGGTATATGATAGCCTAATTGATATGTGCCTCATTCGTCACAGATTGTCATTGTGATTCATGAAGACCAATCCGAGACAATCCCGAACTCCATAAATTTAAATTGCGCCTTACATTGATAAAGTGAGAAATGTAAGTAGTACACGCTTGTAAATCGCTCTCAGAATCAACAATTCTTGTAGTAAAAAATCTAACTAATACCACGTGTTTAACGGCTTCAAGAAGACGTCATGTGTTAATGGGCTTGTCCAACAATAGAATTGGCATGTCAGTAAGACAGCCTTAAGCAGGAATCTTGTAGCCCGAGAGACGTAGCTTCTGAAAAACACCAGTTGGGTCGTACTTCAAAGATGCGGCCTGGAGCTTCCTAGTGGCTGCTTCTCCAAAAGTGGCGATGACGTCCTGCACTTTGTGGGCATAATTCAGATACTTCCACTCCCAGGCCAGATCCAAGGACGCTGCGTACTTGTCGACGTCGTCCGTATAGGCCTTGACAAAGTCAAATGCAATGGCCTCATTATCAGCACCATTGATAGCAAGCGTAACGAGGAACATGATGCCGTTCCCCCGCGCGATATAGTTGTCTAATCCCATGATGTTTCCACCCATCGCAATGCCCTTGTCGACTATGGACTTGGAGATGGGCTGGAACATGCACAGAGTGTTGAAGCCCGAGTCCACGCCAACGGCTTCTTCAAGGTTCTCATTGAGGGTGTAGAACTTATCCACAGCGTAATTCATCACGCGGGCATCGTTGTCGAATGCCAAAGTAAACCATGCATTTCGGAAACCCACAGGCTGACCGGAGCCAAGCTCGTTGGCTACCGTAGATAGTCGGTCAACCTTAGTTGTGTCCTGGAGAATCTTCCCCGAGACGTAGTATTGATCAAAAGCCGCAGGCTTGACTTTTCCCAAGGTGTTCTCAACAGCAGCGTTCAGCATCATGCCTCCCAAGGCAGGAATATAGGCCCAGTAGACGATGGAAGAACTGTTTTCATCCTTGTGAACGTTCTCAGTGAAGTCAACCAAGGATTCTATAACCTCAGAGCCGGCGCTCAAGTCGTAAATGAGATTTCCACCCCAAACGTTGGGGTTTTGGGCGTCGGGGAAATCGATAACGTACATGTCAAATCGTGTCACAAGGCCCAGATTGGCACCGCTGCCTTTCAAGCCTTGCCACAAGTCGGCATTCGACGTGGCATTGGCGTTAACAACCGACCCATTCGCCAGGACCACTTCGAAGTTGGCGACTTGGTCGCAAGCCATGCCGTGGGAGGCAGAGTAGAACGAGTTGCCGCCGCCGGTGATGAAGCCACCGACACCGACGGTGCCAGCACGACCGCCGGGAACAGCAACTCCGTGGGGTGCAAGGGTGTCATAAACAGTCTGCCAGTGGCCTCCGGGCTGGATAGATGCGAGCTTAGTTTCGGGGTCATAAGTCGTCGAATTCATGTTGCCTATGATGATCTTGTGAGTACTCAAGATCAAGTTGATGATAAATGGCGATGTTTACCAAAGTCTATGGTCACGCCGTCCTCAACGCTGTTTGAGCCGGCAAATGAGCCATGTCCGCCACCCCGAACACCAAACGAACAGTTGTGCGAGGCAAGCGTTGTGATGGTGACAGAGACGTCTTCAGCATTTGATGGCTGAACAACGCACCACGGTGGTAGGGCAGCACTGACGGACCAGTACGAGTTCATACGGCTTTCATAGTCGACTGAGCCTGGAGAATAAACCTTGCCAGGAAGGCGAGCAGCTAAACGTGGACACTTTCTGCGTTGTTAGCCACCTGAAAGGACCTCGGTGTTACCCAACAGGCAAACAATTGTAACGGCTCTGAATAGATGGACTTACGCATGTAGCCGAATGGGAGCAGCTACCTTGCGTCGAGGTAATAAGGCCTTGAAACGCTATCGTAGCAAGCCCAAGTATCTTTGTCGCCTTCATGACGGCTGTCTTTGCAAGTGAAACTGCCGGTAAGACGGATGAAGGTCAGACGGAGAAACTGCAGGAAACACTGACAGAGAAAATTGTCTGAAAAGAACCAAGGAGCATTTGCGTTTGCTGGCCCTTTTACGTGGAACGAAAAACGACGCTGAGGATGTGGAGCGAGCGCCGGATTCGTGTGCCCTCTTTGGTCTCGAAGAGCAGGGTATATTCGTCTAGCCGAACACCCATGGGCCCCTGGTAAGCGCGGAAGCGACAGACCCTTACAATTTATGTACCAACCAACAACTCTGAGTGTGTAAGCTCACCAAACTAGTGGTCATGGGGTCGGGTGAGGGGTTTATACCAACAAATACCCCAGGTTTGAGTCGAAGACGGCAAATTGTGGGGGCAGTAGAGAGGCCGAGAACAAGATTCATCCGCTACTGTGTCGTACATTTTGATCAGGGGAGTTCCACTCAAGACCAACGATGGGTAACCGTGTGGCTAATCAAACCTCTCTATGCAAGATTCTAGCAGATTTTGACTACTCTATGTCTGTGTGCTTTGTCAAACTCATCCGATATTATCTAGAAGCGACAAGGGCTGATTGCATGGATCCGAAGAAGGCAGCTCGATTTTCATTTCCGCCGTGAACAAGGCGTGAGGTCTCGTTCGAAAGATTAATAGAAAATCTACGAACCAACACGTCCTGCCTTCGTTGTTGGTTGTAACCATGTCGATGTGAGTCAATTAGACTGAAGTCTCGTCGGTGAAAACTCTGAAGCCCCGATCCTTGTCAACATCACTCGTAATTTGCTCAGAACAAAACTCTTGCCGAGCTGGTCCACAGGCAAGTTTACCCAGCGTGAATCCACTTCATCAGATACATTGCCGAGCGAGACTTATGGCAGGGCCTATGGGCTGTTTAATTTGGCGAAAATCAAGGATCAGATTCAGAGCATGGAAGGCCACTTCGACTTTCCCGGAGAGAAACTAGACAGAGAATCAGAACAAAAAGACGGCGGGCGGTATGGCCTCGGACTTTGCATAGTATTTCTGCTATATGTACTTGAAGAATCCCGCCTTGGGACGTAACTTGATGCAATCTTTTATGCCAACTAATTATTGTCAATCCCCTAGTCAAAGGTTCTTTTATTTCTCTTTATCTACTCAGGTTCTACATGGGCAGCTAAAATGCCCATCATCAATGGTGTGACTATACTTCTCCCAGCGCCAGATGGCTATATAGTCGATTTTCAGAACCCGCAACGACAGGCTGTGCCTGAGGCCTATTGGGTCGCTGGTATTGGAACGTCCTTAAGCCTGTTGCTGATGGCCCAGAGAGTTTACACGAAGGCGATCTTGCATGGATACCTCGAGTTAGAAGACTGTAAGTGCCTATACACATCGTCCCTCGCTTGGGGGTGAACAAGATCTGCAAACCAACATTAATTTCTGCAGGGATTCTCTTATTCTCGTGGGTGAGTCTTTACAAAATTTCCAGCCCTTGCTATCTGCGGAGTTGGAACTGGACTAGAAATCAAATTCTCAATCTGCCAGTAGTTGACGTCCCTTGTGGCAGTGGTCTTGTGTACGTGTAAGGCTTCGTACTTGATCCACCACAACGTATGGCTGTTCTGATGGTTTGTCGCAGACATGTTTGGTGCAGGTGTTGGAGGAATTCATGCGTGGGAACTTTCCATTGAAAGATATCAGACCTTCATGACTGTACGTAATTACATCTTTCTCATTTACACAACGTCTTTTTCAAAATAGCTCATGTTTCAAATAGCTCGTCTATACAGCGGCACCGATATACCTCCTCCGGCAGCTCGGCAAAAATCTCACTGCTCGTTTTCTATAAGCGAATATTCCCCCAAAGATGGCTCCAATGGTCAGTCTGGATACTTGCCGGCGTCATAGTGGCATATACCGCTGGAATATTCTTCCCGCTGATCTTTGCCTGCCAACCGACTGCGAAAAGCTGGGATTCTAGGATCACGAACGGAGCATGCATCAACGGGGCAACGTTGTATATAGCGACAGCTGTTGCCAATATCATATCCGACGTCTTCGTTCTGGTGCTGCCAATTCAGCCGTTGATCAAATTACAAATGAAGCGGCGCCGACAGAAGATAGGTCTTGTAGCCTTATTTGCCGTGGGTTCTTTGTATGTACTAAATTCGCTCTAAGGCAGTTATCACTATTGTCACCCACTAATAAGACGAAAATACACAGGACCGTGGTCACCTCGTTCGTGCGTTTCTTCCTCTTGCTAGATATGCTCAGAAGTTTGGATCAATCCTGGGCCATCTCGTGGGCCAGCGTGTGGATGTAAGTATTGCCGCGCTCTTTTTTCCTTCCTTGCTTACAAATTATCGCAGCATCATTGAAGCCAATCTCCTCATCATCTGTGCAGCTTTTCCCACTCTCAAGAAGTTCATTCGGCATATCGCGCCAAAACTCCTGGGCGAAAGCTCGTACGGTCGAGGGACAGAACAGGCCGTGAGCGGTGGTGTAGCTAACCGTGGTACTAACGGGACGAATAACTCGCTGGGGCATGAGTTCCTGATGGAAACTTTGCCACAAGGCACGTCAGTGAAAGTCGCTGGCGGATCCTATGATTTGGACGACGGCTCGTCTGAAACGGCCATTATACTCCCAAGTGTCATTATTCAGACGAGAACTGTGACTATAATGAATCACCATTGGCTAGTCAGTTAATCGGCTAGGTTGTTGGGTGCCGTAAACGCGTGATGTTTGTCAGTCTGGCGATAGGCTATGATTTCACTAAATTCACTCGTCACAGCAAGCAGAAGCTTATAATGACATCGTCCTATCTAGAAGTAGGCACACTATTCCTAATCACTTCAATAAATATCATACACCAGTTGACGTAAGTAGTGTCAGTGAGAAAAAAGTATAGTTTTCAACTAAGTATTTTATATCAACTTATAGTAAAGAAAGGTTCTTATTGGAAATCTCGTAACTAGTAATCTGGCTTTAAAAGCTAGTTCTGATTTTCCTAACTGGCTAAATTAGCTAGATTTTACTGGGTATAGGCCTTCTCTTTCGTGATAAAACTACATTACAAAAATAGCTTTTACAAAAGTTTGCGGTATATATAACGACCTCCACCGATTTAACCATGTCAATAAGCTGTCACGCTATCCCTTTACTAAGTTAAAAAGTTAATACGCGACATATTCATATTTGTCAATCGTGTAGAGACAGTTTAAATACAACTGAGTAAGCATTCCAAAAAAGAATAGAAGATCTCTGAGTCATATCAATCTGTTTTCGCCGGACCCATCCGACCTCAGTACCAGGGCTAATTGCTAGGCGTTTTAGACACTGAATCCGCCGATTGATACTTATCTAACAGATTGCTAATCACTTTATCGGCCAATTGTAGTAGGTTGATGCCTGAGTTGACATCGCTCGGCGGCAGCCGAATGTCAAATTGCTGCTGAACCCAAGCAGTCAGCTCAACCGCTGCGAACGAGTCCAAGCCCAGGGAAGTCATGCTCGTTGTAAGAGATAGCTGCTCCAGCGGTTTGACAAGGAACCCAAGCAGGGCTCTTCCTAGTAATGAAGCTAGTGAAACTTGGCTTTTTGTTGTATTGAGTTGATCCGGCTGTTCTCGCGCAAAGTGAATGAACTCATGACACTTGGTCAAAGTCATGTCCTCGGTGTTGACATTCTCATCATAATGGGGGCCGATAAAAGCCTTAGCCATCCTCGGATCACGCTCCCAAATAAATTGATTCGTTTGGGTTCCTGTGCTGGGGTCAGAAACCATACCCAAGACAAGTTGCGGTGGTGCGGCTGGCTGGATTGTGATGGCGATAGCGCGCATGACAGCCTTTTCTCCTAAATACACATAGCCGGCCTTGTGGAACTGAGCCGCAAGTCTTCTATCCCGCGCTACAGCTCCAACGGACCTTACGATGCCGAGATCAAGTACGCTGGCGGGAAGCCCTAGACTACGACGGTAGACAGCGAAAGCGTCCAGGTAAGTGTTGGCGGCGTTGTAATTAGCCTGGCCTCGCTGACCAACGATCCCGCTGACCGAGCTTAGAAGTAGGAAGAAATCAAGCTTTGGTTTCTGGCACTGTAAAACAGCATGTATGTTTTGCGCTCCGACGACCTTAGGCCCAACGGCAGCGGACCAATCCTCCCAGGACATCTCATCCATGGGACGGTCTCGAAGTAACATGGGCATGTGGAAAATCCCAGCAAGGCCTTCAGGGGCAGGCAGGGCTGCGTTGATGGCGGCTTCAACATCTGAGATATCTTCGACGTTGCCAGACACACAGGTGGTGCTGCACCCCATGCTTGCCAGTTCTCTGAAAAATGAAGTTTTATCCGCGTCAGAGTCCGCAGCCGAACGTGATAGAAACACGAGATGACGAGCTCCGTTCTCAGCCATTCAGCATGCCAGAGATCTGCCAAGGCCTCCAAGGCCCCCTATCAACAAATAACTGGCATTGTAACGGAACAAGGGTCCTCTCTCAAGCCTCTCGGCGTCAACCATCTGTTTGTCGGTGGTAAGGCTCGTTCTGCATCTTCCAGTGATGACCACCTCATGCGAGGGATTTGCACGATGCCATTGGAGGTGATACCGAACTCATGATCCGTATATGTTTCATGTGAATCGTTAGACTGGTTGCGTCGCAGTCCCTGGACGATACGCGCAATGGCTGCGGCACAATTCGACACCGATGTCTGCAGCGCTTCCACTTCGATGGTGGTAAGGTCAAGTGTGGGATGCTCATTTTGTGCCGTACGTGCAAGGCCTAAGATGCATCTTGCGTCAGGCTTGGGACAAAGTGCGTCGGTTGCTGCACTCCCAAGCTGAAGAGGAGGGACGACAAAGATCATTGATCCATGCACTGAAATAAGCTGTTTTATGAATGGCTGAAAAATGGTAGCTGTCAGCGCTTTTATGGGGTATACTTCAAGATACAGGAGAGATAAAGTAACAACTTCTTCGTCGTCTTGGAATCCTTCATGCACCAAGTCGCATATGCGGACTATGGCTCGCCGGCCAACAGCTTTCATTTGGTATTTTATTGCTTCTGCGAGGTGTTTGAACAAGACTGTCGTGAGGACGACCACAAGTCTTTGATCCTGGGAACTGATTTGGGCGGTATTTAAAAATGGATGAGCTGATAGACCGTTAAAAGGAAGCCTGACACTTTCCCCAGTTGTCAACTGCTCAGCAAGAAGTCCAGCCTGAGGGGTCTCGGGCGAGAGATAGAAGAGAGACCGAGCGACAGAGAAGCTTCCCAATGGGCGGGAGCATCGACAGATGCAACGAAGACCGAGTCGCATTAGCTGCTCTTCCGCTTCAATGGTGGAGTTATCAACCACGAACCAACCCCCTGGTGCTAGAATAGATGCACAGTGGTCAAAGCCAAGGGTCAAAACCATGCCCGAAAGGCTCCGGTGACTATCCAGGATGACGACGTCAAATTTGGCTTCTTGATTGCTTTGTGAAGATTGCAGAAGAGTCTTCTGAGAATCTGAAGAAAGATCCAGAAATTGAGGAACAGGTTCTGTTTCTCCACCATCGTCTAAAGCAAGTCGTCCTTGTTGAAGCTGCTTCGACGGCATGGCTGCATATGTCAAATTCGACCCTAAGTGCCCATTTGACATAAGTTGTGTCTGCAAAGCTTGCTTCACACTGTGGGCTAAGCTCGTGTTAACTCCATCTACGTTGCAGAACACTCGAAGGCGTGGGTTTTTGAAGGCAAGTAACTGAATCAACCAAGCTGTGGAGCTGACATAGTTCGTGTCATTCAAGTCGACATCAGGGGCCCAGTCAAAGTGTGATACCAGCTTGAGGCTTTCTAGACTGGGATGGATTTGAGCCCGTGGCTTGGCTGAGAGTGTGACGTCCCGCATGACGAAACGTGGATGCTCGCCTCGACTGCCTTGATGTGCCTTGATAGTGCCCTCCAATGATCGACCTGGCTTAACCCATTTGACCGCCGCAGTCATGCCAAGTCTACCACCGCTGAAGTCAATCATCTCCTGCTCTTTGCCTTCAATCTCTTGATATCGTGCTGCTACAACCACGATCTCCTTGATGAAGCTTGGAACCAGTAGCACGTCACATCTTCTTCTAAGTCCTTGGCACATGGCAACGAGATTGAGCTGCAAGCCCATATCAAGAACTGCTGGGTGTAGCAAGTAGCGCGAACTACTCTCAACATCATTGTAGGCTGATGCTGATGCTGCCATTTGCGTGGTAGAGGCTGTAATATCTTCGAGACCTTGTAGTGATGCGCCATACGACAAGCCTACGTCGTTGGCAGTTGAGTACCAGTCCGTACTATCCACCTTTCGCGAAAATGTTTCGTGCTTCGACACCTGCAATGGAGAATCAGAGTGTGTGGGCAGCCTCTCGCAAGCAACCAGCCCAGGGCAATGACTGGTCCATTGGTCATTGCCTTGAATCGGAACCAAAGCCATGATGTGGAAGTTGTGCCAAGTTCTTTCGGTTTCGTGGCCGTTAATGATAGTATCAGTTTTTGTCGGCGAGAGACGTGTAAACAACTCGATTGTCAAACCTGGAGGCACAACCAGCGGCGTATTGATGGAGACGTCCTCCAAGATGTAGTTGTCTGTGTCAGCCGACACGAGCTGGCGAACTGCCTCTCCAGCCATTGCAACGAAGCCCGCAGCTGGAAAAACAACCTGTTCATCAACTATATGGTGACCTAACCAGCTGGGCAGATCCTCAGGGTCCAAGACACTTCGTCAGCACGGCTCTATGTCGGTTGTGTCCGGCACCCTAGCCCCCAGAAGCTCATGCGGCGGCCGCTTTGCACTCTTGTAGACTTGAGCAATGCGGGGTTGATCAAAATACTTCTTTCCATGGTGCCATGCATAAGGAGGCAAGTCTGTTAAACACGAGGATTCCCCATAGTCCATGATGCATTCAAGCTGGGCTTCCGACAATGCTCCACGTATGAAAAGCTCGCCGGTTGCCTTTAGCATAGCGATGTCGGCTCTCTCGCCACGACTCAAGGTGGGTACATAAGCAACATCGGAAGAAGATGCCCTCGCAGAAAGTATCTGTCCCACGGGTCTTTGGAGCGCAGGGTGGGGACCTATCTCAATGAGAAGCAGGCTGCCTTGTGTTGACAGCGACGTTTCGCTGGCTATTAGATGGCTCAAGGCCTGGCGGAAAAGTCTTACAATGTGTCAGCAGAGTTCCCACCAAGACTGATGCGTCAGACGCTTACACGGGCCTCAAGAGGCTTTCTTTCCAGTATCTTGTGGTTAACACTGCTGAAGATGATTCTTCTAGCAATGAACCTGTGACACTGCTATACAGTTTGCAAAACTGTGTATTTTCATATCCATTCTTGAGAAACGGCGTTAATAGCTCTTCGTATTGCGCCGCACATTGATCAACGTGGTGAGAGTGAAATGCCGTCTCGACCTTTAGCATTTGGCTTGAAATTTTTGGATGAGCGTATCGGATTCTTTCTAGTACCGCCTGCACTGCCGACGTGTCACCTGAGATGGCTGTGCTGATCGGACTGTTCTCACATGCTACAACAGCGCCTGGGACTAAAAAGGTCGCTGTCTTTTCGGCACTTAATTCGACAGAGGCCATGGACCCTTTTTCTTTTTTGTTATGGCTGGTATGCAAGATGAAGCCGCGCAGGTATGCAGTGATGATGGCTTGGTGCACCGAGAGCACACCCGCGGCATAAGCGGAAGCCACTTCGCCACTTGAGTGGCCTACCACCGCAACGGGCGAGACTCGCCTGGACCGGAAGACGTTGACTAAACCAATCTGTAGAGCTGTGCAGCAGGGGAGAGAGAACTCTGTCTTATGCACGCGGCTGGTTGGCGCTGGACGTGATAACTCATCTGCCCCTTAGTGTATGCATGTGTGGGCAGTTTCAGACACAATCCGTGCTGGCAAAAAGGGGCAATGAAGCAAGACCTTAAAACGTACCGAATAGTTTCCACGTGGGTGCTAAACCTTCTGGGGGTGCCTGTAAAGCTTGGTCTAGATCTCGGATTGTACTAGAAAAAACTGTGTTGTTCTGAAGCAGCTCGTATCCCATATGAGGAGATTGTGCGCCTTGGCCAGTGAACACAAATGCAATCGGTGGTACTTTGCTTTCTTCAACTTGAAGAACTGACGGAGAATCCTCGAAACTCAGAAGCGGCGAACTATTCGCAAACTCTCTATCATGCTCGCTTTTGAGACCGAGCTGACGAACGATTGTGAATGTGCGATAGGAGAAGTGGCGTCGCCGGCAACTCAGGGTATAAGCCAAGTCACGAAGCAAAATGCAAGCTTCGTCTTGCGTGCGGACTCTCTGCTGAACGTAGTCGCGGTGATTATTGACCTGTTGTTGCAATGACCAAGGATGAGTGGCAGTTTATAAGAGGATATGTGGTCTTCGAAGACTTTCTAGGTCTGTTTTCAACGGATAGGAACACCCATGAGAATGTGATTCCGATATCACATGGGCATTGGAACCTCCAACGCCGAATGAGTTTACGCTCACCCTCTCCTTTCGACCTGCAGGCCAAGGCATAGAGTCGAGAGGAACGGAGTAGAGAAAAGGAGGGTTATCCATACTCATGGGGTTTGGCGTTTCGAAGAAGATATTCGGCGGTATGGCTTTGTGCTCAAGGGACAAAACAGCTTTGATGAGACCAGTCAAACCTGCGGCGCCTTCGGAGTGGCCTACATTCGGCTTAACACTCCCTATAGTAATTCCACCATGTCAGAACACATTGGCTATCGCACTTGTCTCTAGCGGATCACCTACGGCGGTTCCAGTCCCATGGCATTCGATCCATGCCGTTTCTTCGAAGCTTGCAAGGCCTGCCAAACGATATGCTTTGCGAATTAGCAGTTCCTGTGCCGCGGCTTCAGGTTTAAGCTGTCCCGACTTGCGCCCATCATGGCCTGGGCGCTAGCCCGTACCACAGCGCGAATGGGGTCTCGATCCCGCATAGCGTTTGATAATAACTTCAGGTAAACGCCGTTAACAGCTTCCCCACGGCCGTAGCCATCTGCACTGGCATCAAACGTCTTGCAGCGACCAGAAGGACTTAACAAGCCTTGATCCGTGTACAGCAGTGTCATGAGAGGGCAGGTGATGAGGTTGACACCCAGAACAACAGCAGCACAACACTCGCCGCTCCTCAGGCTATGGCAAGCCATGTCCAAAGCGACAAGGCTAGCTGAACAACCTATTTTGATTACCATACTAGGACTCTGCCAATCTAGCGCGAAGCTGATGCGATTGGCTTGGAGAAAGTCCAAGAAGCCGGTGCCTCGGTATAAGCCAGCCAGTTGGCTATCCATGACGTTCTCTTGGAGACAGTCCTCACCAAAAACGCCGACAAAGACTCCAACGTCTTTCCGCTTGGTCTCATCGTTGATCTTGTCCGCAGACATGGCTCCAGCAAGCAAGGGTTGCAGCTTTCAGCGTGTCAAGGAGAGTCGTGCATGTTGACATCATGCTATAGCTAAATCCAAGCCAGATTATCAGAATCTCTCATGATCGCGTCGAGTGTGAACTTGTCGTAATTATCCTTCAATGGACGGCCATCTTTGAGTTCAAACTCGATGGAAACACCGAGCAGCTGCGGAAGCTCTTGAGTGATTCCAGTGGCACCAATCATCAGCCTTATAGCTTGAAAGAACTCGCCCCTGTGACCGAAGGTACCCTTACCTAGGGTGATGCCATTATGTAAGAGCTTTGTAGAAATGACAACCTTCTCGATATCAAAGGCGGGGAAAAACTCGACTAGGAGGTCCGTGAATTTGCTCCAGCTGAAATCATCGGCAAACAGCGAATGAACAATTCCCATATGGAAGGCTTCCCGGGGTTTAAGAATCTGTGACATGATGCCATACAGCGGTTTGTTTCGGTCATTCGGTACGATGGAGAAGCGCTTGTCGATGACGGAGAAGGGAACAAACGGGAGGACGTA
The DNA here is from genome assembly GCF_014235925.2 of Colletotrichum truncatum. Classification (NCBI taxonomy): domain Eukaryota; kingdom Fungi; phylum Ascomycota; class Sordariomycetes; order Glomerellales; family Glomerellaceae; genus Colletotrichum; species Colletotrichum truncatum. The sequence goes on along the minus strand of NW_027222411.1, from coordinate 310,502 downwards.
TCGAACAGACTGCTGGGCGTATAAAGAGACGCAGTAGAATTGAGGTCGAACGCAGATATTTGATCGCTGCGCTGGGAGGGAACGGGCGGGCGAGTCAAGTCGAGATTGTATTGCCCGTCGGGTGTTCCCGGTGAAGATACGGAATGCTTATCATCGGACTGGTGGATGGCAAGTTGATATTCCTCGCGGTAGGATGATGCTTCAGACTTGAGTCGCTTGTTCGGGATATCGTCCGCAGGCGGCGGCCCAGGGCGATACGGTAGACCTGGGATACCAAAGGGCAACATTAGTAACATGTTAATCAACCAACCAAAGACTCCTTACATGTCAGTCTAGCCGCAGAGGCACCAGGCAGGTTTCCCACTTTGGTACCGCTGGCATCGTCTTCAGTCGGAGAAGGATGAATAAAACTCATTATGACGATGAGAGTAGTGGCAGAAGAGAGGCTTGGCAGATAGGATGCTCAAAATGAAGAAAAAGCAAAAGATGGCTGCAAAAGAGCAACAAGATGTGGATGTTGTGTTGCTTAAAGATCAGAAGCGACCTTGTTTCGTGGGGGAAAAGGAGATGTTAAGTTTACCTGCTAGGCAAGAACGGCTGACGAAAAGAAAGGAAGGAGCCTTCCACAACTAAGAGACAAGGGCTAAAGCGAACTTGTGAAGGAAAAAGCAATTAGGCAGCGATTTTTCACTTGATCAAAGCCAAGGTTTTCTTGGTCTTATTCCTCAGGCTGCAGGCATAATAGACAAGCAGCCTCAGTCACTTCATACAGCGTCTTTGTTTGCCGTGGCGTATATTGCATTCTCCCTTTGTCACATCATGATTCTGATTTACGACAGGTTACCCAGCCTCACCCCTTTGCTGGTTTCCCAGTAATAGCTACTACTGCAGACCATTACCATTTCGCATGCTCACAGAAACCCACAATCTCCAACAGTAATCACACAACTTAGCTGATCTTAGCCTCTTTCACTGCAGGCAGCAACCTCAACTGATCCACTCTGAAGTTTTAATGCGCGCTTTGCTATCGGCACCTGAGTGAATTGAGATATAGACGATTCAGTGAACTAAAATATGTGAAACAGGACCAAATTCATTGTGGCCTTCTATCAGCCGACAGTCTTTGTCATGTGTGAAACTGTCAACCTTGCTGCACTTTATACATGATGATATAACCTTATCATCTGTTGTAATATACATATACTTCTACTCTGTAAAATAGTGCTGCACCTGGATGAGTTGCTATGGATTAGGCTTTTTATAGAAAAGAAATAGAATTTACACAAGTTTGAGAAACACGCATACATCTTATTCAAATATATCCAGACACATAGTTTTGGCTTAATACAAGTCAGAGAAGCGACCTACTACTGCTGAAATGCTTTTTATATACTGTTATCAAAGTTGGTTGTGTGGCACACACAACGTACTCCCCGGCTTCTCCATAAGGTAATCTGTCTACCTTTCTTTTGTCCAGAATTGTAAACGTTGCCAGCTAACTCCAGCAAGTAGCAACTTGCATCTTGGTTGCAAATGGCTAGTTGGTGGTATCAAGCTAATAGAGGTTTTCTCTAGCAATAGGAGTTGGCGATAATAACGTTGCAATTAGTCTTATGGAAGACCTGGCCAGACACCATTGGAAACAAGCCCGAAGTTTTACAACTTCTGTAAAGAAAAAGGGCACCATCCGCAATTGACCCAAAGCTAGCTAGCTCCTTGGGTTGGGTATCATGAAGAAAGGTTTTAGGTTAGCGCCACAATCTTGTTCGCAGATAGAACGGAGGGTTTAAGGAGGAAAGCGGAAATCGTGGCGACTCATATCATTGCACCAATAGATACTAGCCCCTTGCCCCTCACTGCCCGAGCAGCTGACTTTCCCACAGTTACCAGGGCCAGCTCCGTTCCTGGACTTTTCGGGAACGGTGTACAAGTAGTCAATGCCCTTGCTGGCATCACCAACTCCGGTTCGCGGCCATTTGCCACCGCAGAGGAACGACGAGCCGGTGAAATCGGTGCGGCGCTTCAGGGCCGCAGCGTCGTCGGCCACCTTGGGGTCACCTACGCCCCAGTCGGCGTCAAAGTTGGGGTTGATTTCCACCAACCTCTTGTAAATCTGCTCGACTGTGCCGCCGAGGGTCAGAGTAGGACCGTCAGGGAAGGCCTGCACCTCCCATTTCATGTCAACCACGGTGTAGTTGGTACCAGTGAAAAGTTCAGCCTCGGTAAGTGGCTTGTCAGTAACTTTTGCTGGCATAGGAGAAGCCTAGAGTTACCATAAAAAATGTGTCAGTTTCTGAAAATCACGGGGTTCATTCAAGGGAGGTCTTGGATGTACTAGAGATTTCGAAGGGGACTACCTGAGTAAAGCTTCCAAAGCCAAGCATGGCGCTGAGGAGAACAATTCCAAAAATCATTGCATGTAATGGTTGGCTTTGAAATTTGTGATAATTGCGTCATTGGACGTGATGAGATGATGGGTGTACTGGCAGCAATGATAACTTTCCAAAGGGGGAATCACTGGACGATATATAAACTTTTTTCGTCAGAAAGCAGGTCATACGAGAAGCAAATTCTAGGGTGAAAGTCACAACTAGGTGTCATGACAGGTCGTTCGACTCAAGGGTCTGGTTTATCGGTTTTCACATCGCAGGGAAGTCCCGCACACGGTGTAGTCACGGCATCCGGTCGAGGCTGTGTAATGCGTGATATTTACAAAAGTTCCTAACTTTGACCATGTCATTCGGACATGTTCCATTAGAACGAAAAGATAATGTGGGTGTTTTGCAAGGTACAGGAGAAGATATTCGAACGTTCTCGTCGGTGATCGAGTCTGGCCAGGCTGGCCAAGGTGGCAAGTTCAGCCTTGATGCCGAGGACCCTGAGTTGCTCTTCGACCTTCACGTTGATTTACACATTCGTTACTAGACCCAACGCCAAGTAAGTGGTAGTCCCCTGCATTGCTCAAGAGTGGTTGACAGGCGCCACAAATGGTGGACAGCCTTACATGACCCGCTGACTCGATCTAGCTGCTGTTCTGCCCCATTGAGATTGAGATATCCCTAGGTACCAATGAACATTATACTGGCTATTTTAGTGGTTCTGTTGGCTTGGGCCCCCGTGGGCTTTCTTGGGACATCTATCTGGTTTGATGAGAGAAAAGCGTTAGTTTCCACATTTCAAGTCTTTTAGGGAATGAGACGAAGAAAGTAGACGTGAAACAATACTGTCTAACACTACATTGAAATGAAATTAATGCCGTCTTTTCTGACTCAAGAAATCTTATGGCTCAAACAAAAGAGATTCCAAGTTGCTTCGCTTGAGGAACACGAATAGTTGTCCTACCATGCTCTTGGGCGACTCATCCAACTTCACAAAAGCCCTTTCTCCCCCCACCTCACTTCTCGCATGGGGGTCGAATGGAGTTCTATAACTTGGCAGTAAACCAAAATTCTTTTTGTTGGTTCCAACTATGCGCTGGAGTTATCCATTCTTATCGGAACATTCGGCAAGGTTAAACAGACGATAGTGGATATGTAAGTGTCTCGTACATAGGCTTTCAGTGATGCAGTCTGAACCCAAATTTCTTGCGACTTGATCTTGGATTTGTATAATGTCTATCTCATTTATGTAACTCTATAAATGGAACGTCAGTATATGACTCTGCTGTTGGAGCTATTGTCTAAGAGTATCGGTGTACTCAATGATGCGCTGGGGCACATAAGATCTAGATACATAAGGCGCATGCATGAAATGTCAATTGATGCTGTGCCACCGGTTCGTCCCCTTGCAGATTTCATGTTGCAGGCTGTAACTGTTCCCAACGACCGACAACCCGGAGAGTAAAGCAACACAAGCTTTTGATTAGTTACTAACCCGTAACTAGGTGGATACCGACTTCCGCTTCGTTTCTTGTAAGACCAAAGTCCCCAATAGCTCCGTACGCACCGCCTTTTGTTGGAAACCCACCAGAATGAGGGCTGCAAGACCGTTATCCCCATATTTCTTGAATCCCTGGGCAGTTATGGAGTCAGCGGTTTAATATGAGGTTCAGACACCGCCATGCGCAGTAGGATCGATATTGAACGCCAAGGGTACTCGGTGAGCCGACAAGCTCGGTAAGTCCATCAAAGAACTGCTTCATGTGACCAGACGCCATATCAACAGGGACAGAATACCAGGATGGAAACAGAATGTATATAAAGCAGTCTCCCTCGCGTAGATTGACTCAATACCAACATCAACCATCAATCTTCCATCAGGATAACTACTCTTCCACTACTGTCTGACACCTTTCCACGTCCAAAACTGATCATGCTTCTCAATTCTCTCGTCATCAGCATTGCAAGCCTCTCCGGGGTCTTGGCTACTCCTACCGCTGGTCGCATCGTTGCGAGGTCTTTCGAAGACTATGATATCGAGGACTTCCAATGGGAGGTGCCAGCCTTTCCCTCTGGGCCAGCCCTGGTACTGAACGGGTCAATTGAACAGGTTTACCAACAGCTCCTGGAAGTAAACCCCAACTATGACACGGACTTTCCGCTGGTTTCTATGAAGGAGGAGACTCGGTGGACGAAGACGAGACCGATGCCTGCCTCGTAAGATCTACAGACTTCTCTGGCTCCCACTTCACGTGCGATAGTCGTGACTTTTCACCGGCCTTCGCAAGCCGCATCAGGGAAGGCATCTCCCACCTTTGAGGTCGTTCTGGGAAGCCGAAGAACGGGCCTGGTCCCGGAAATTGCAGGAGAATTAGCTGTTCTTGGCAGAGCGCCATCTGGTGGTGCAACGACGTGGGTTTTGTCTTCTTTTCGACCTTGATCATGCCTTAGACAGATCATATCGACCGGAAGTTGCCATTTGCAGAAAGCTAACGAATGACGGCATAATTTCAGGACCGCAATACCAAAGAGCTTGCTTCTTTCGGCTCTATCGCTGACGGTGCCCAATATCTCGCTGACAGATGTACGTTCAGACAAGACTGTGGCAACAACGGTCCGGAGCGTGTTGCCGGTCAGGTCTTCCACAACACCAACTGGAATGTCATTGTGCGCCATGACGGAGAAAACTGCGGAAGAGTTGGTTAAGGGGCTTTCACCTACTGAACAGGCTGTATTCAAGTTGTGGTCTTCCACAATCACCTGATGTAAGATGTCTGGGGCCACGACATCTTCCACCGCACCCCGCGTACCCTGTCATCTTGCTGCCCTGGATATTTAGCTGGTCAGCAAAGCGTGTTGAGATAGAAACTCTGAATGAAACTGCTTTTATAGAGCCGCCACTGAGGCTTAACTTTGATGCACATCTATTTTTGGAGTTGGCCTTTCAAGTATCCATTTTCGCTCGGCTTGCACCCCGGACATGGTTTGGCTCCTGGCGTACGAGGCGAGAAATCGGTGCAGCGCGATTAAGACGTTGAAAGAAGATTCTCCACCTAGTTCCAGGTAAAGTTATTCTATCAGTCTTGTTAAATGACCTACACAAGGCGGGTAGCATAAATTGCGTCTGATGCATTCTGGCGTCGCTAGCATTTACCTTACCTACTAACGGCCCACCACTCCATCTGAAAGCGTTAAAGGATAGAACGAAACGGTCGGAAAAGCAGGCCATGTTCTCAGGTTGCTTATAAGGGAGGGTAGGTAAGATGCATTGAGGTTGTTGCTGTTAAGTATATTTTGGGAATTATATAGCACCCGTAAATCTGATGATGGCTCTTTTTGTCGCCAGAACAAAAGAATCTCTAATGGAGCTCCTTCCTCCGACTTTAATTTACTCTCATGCAAACCCCACAGACCGCCAGCGTCACAACACTTGAGCCTACAAGCTTGAGAGGTCGGTATATGAACTTTAGTCCAGTTTTACAGGCATCTATCTTGAACGTCTTCCGTTTTTGCACGCTCCTCGTAACGACATCGCTCCCAAGCAACAGCCAGATCGGGCATTGTTGGCTCGTCAACCGCCGTTTCGCTATTCCCTTCGATACAGAGAGCTTCTAGTCACGGGCCTTGGCCCTGAGGTTGCCAACAAGCTGGCACATGGCCTCAACTCGCAATATTGTTCTTTTACTCCTCCATTAGTCTTCTATCGTTGTTACTATATCTAATTCTCTATTGTGACTGACGAAGCTGCTGGCTGTTCCATCTTGAAATCCGAGAGGAACTGTGAACAGTCAGCACTAGCAGCATCTTACGAGACAAATTAGGATTAGTTAACAGCTTGAGATAGACGAAGTAAAACTAGCTGCATGCATTTGTAGAGTTGCCAGGAGGCCTAGGAAAAGCTCGCTTCGCTGTTCAAATAAATAATGGTTCAAACTGAAACAGTGTGATCATTCTGTAGCTAATGACAAGTAGATAGAATGAATAATAACATCAATCTTTTCCCCTTCCATACTATAGTCCAAGCGTGAACACCACCTTATTTACTACTGAGTCAATTTCCACACCTTACAGCAAGTTTTTTATCACCCTTTCAGTAGTTTCTTTTTAAGGAATAGTAGATCTATTATATTGTGAAAGTTTGTTAGCTTGGTTATGTTGCAAGTGGTGCAGGATATCTTATACCTAACAACAGCGAGGTTGTTGGAATTTTGATGGCATGGATGGACTTCATTAACAAAACATGATCCCTGTGTAACAGTTACACAGTTCTCACTCAAAGGACCGTCACCGGCGTTATTAGCATGCCCATCATGCACATCAGCTCGGATGCCATTGGCCAAGTCGTAACAGCAAATTGTGTTCCCAAAAGAAGTCGTCCAGTAATGAGATGCGCCCATCAGACTTCTGCCGGGTTCGATCAACCTTATTCTGTCGACGTTTTGAACAGCTCTCCAAACGAGAAAATCTCCATCTCGAGCTCGGTATTTCCATATCATAACGCGGGTAAGTTCGCCAGCATATGGGCAGCGATAGGAGCCAGTAAACGTGACTTGCCAAGTATCATAACGACGCGCTGGTTGGCGAGGTTGAAGCAACTTGGCTTTTGTTGAACCTTCGGGATTAATTTTGCGGCTGTTTGTAAGATTTAGGGAGGCTTCAAATGACTTAAAAACGAAATCTTCAAAAGATTCAGACGGAGAATACATATCACCGTAGGTGATATTTACTACAGCAGCCTGGGCTACATAAGAATATAAGGCGATAAAAAGAGTAAAAGTAAGTAAGACATGCATTTAGATAATAAGATGAAAAGCGAAGATAAACTAGGTATAAAAGCACTTGCGCCGGTTGGGCTAAGTAGCTAAATTATATGGAAAAGTTATAGTGAGAGTAACTAGTAAGATTTCAGCATAGAATAGTTTACCATCTTGGAACATAACGAGTTATTAATTATTGTAGAATAGATTATATAGTTATTATTGTTGCCGAGTATGTGATTAGATATTGATCAACCCCGCCCCCTTAACTTTAATCGCAGGAGATGAGAATATAGGTCTGATGATTGGTTCCAAAATATCTATATGACGCGTACATTCTAATAGCCTGATAAAAGATGCATTTAGCCTACAAAATATTACTTTTTTCTAGGCACTTGCGGTGTCGCCTGAATGCCGTTTTAGCTCTCTGGAACTTGCCGGTATATAATCAGAAAGGAATTCTAGGAGAAGAACGTTTTTCTCCTCAAAGGTAAACTGTAAATTGGCTCGTATATAAAGAACAAGTTTTTAAAAGAATTCTACTAGTAAACAATATCTGTAATACTATAAAGTCTACCTCTACCAAAACACAGGCAGTACAGCTTGTTAGTATGGAGGTAGTAAGACACAAGTGTCGCTTAGCATACAACGTTTTGATGTCTAACCAGTACGTTTAATAGTAACTGTAAACCCAATACGCAAGAGCTAAACCAAAACAGTGGGTTTATTTCTCACGCGCTGATAAGAGCAGCACTTCTAACTGCTGTATCCTATTGACTGTGGCATTCATCCCCCTCTTTTTAAAGGCGGGGGCTTACGTGTCATATAAAAGTATCATACATAGTCGTAGACTATATTGGATGACAAAAACCTAATTGGCGACTTCCTATTCAGTGTCGTTAAGTTTACCTAACATGAGTATGCCAAACCCACCTGGGTTAGCGGCTATGTGTTACGACCCGTTGGACATGGTCGCCAACACGACCCCGCCTGGATCCCGGCGGCTAACGCAGGGCATATGTAACCCAGCCGGACAGGTGTAACCAGGGATCCTCGGAACGGAAGAACTATGGACAAGTCACGTGGCCTCGGGGATAACGCGGGGTAAGGACAACCCGGGCTGGATATGTTGGATATGTCAGATATCCAACCGATCCCCGGATATGTTGGATATGTCAAATATCCAACATAGCCAAGATAAGGAGGACCGTTCAGGACTTGTATATAGGATGGACTCGAGCCGGGCTCGAGGACAGACTTCCATAGCTCTTCAGCAATCAACTTTGTGATTACCCTAACCGGTACTTTCAGCTATACCTAAGTGACGACTACTCTACGACTCTTGTTGAGGCCTTGACTGATCACCAAGACCTTTGAAGATCTACGATTCATTCGACCAGGACCACGGAACGACTGTTACTACTCTCAATCCCTGGCTTACTGTTAACACAAACCCACTGTCAGTTAGCTGGCCGTAACACTATGCTGCTAGAAAATATGTAAGATTGATTGATCTTGACAAATCAGATAGATCTGCCTTTTAGTCTCGGCCCTCTGTACAATGTCTGGCCCTTCTTTTGCTACCCTACTTTGCTCTGCCTGTCTCCCTGCCTCCTGACCCAGCCACTTTGTCACGTGCGACTTGGTCAAGGTCGACTCGCCTTACGCATAAGTTGCCAATCTAGCCTTACGTCTGGCTTCCTGTAATGTCAATAGTGCTCTAATGTCAGACGTTTTTTCATCCACATATAGTCGCTACCACTGGCCCGAAGGTTCCGGTATTTGGGTTCTCAAAGGGCTTGTATCGATTGCAGAACTAAGGAAACGGCTCGCAAGAATCAAAAGAAGCAGTCTCGTGCTCCTCTGAGTTTACCTGCCTACTCCAGCTCTTCAACCGACCCAACTGCTGCAAATTATACCGTTATCCTGATCTCTCAGTGTTGGGAAACTATAAGGTAAATACGCACTATAGCCGTTTGAGGCAGAAGTTAAAGAATTAACCAAGTCATGTCGGAAACATCACCGAGAGTAACATATCTCAACTCATTCTTGCAGCGGTCTGTGTGTTATCGCTCGTCTGATATCAATCTGTTGTAAAAAGCAAAAAAATGAAAAACGTCGGGGGTAACTTCGGAAACGCCGGTATTTAATTGTCCAATCGCAACCAATTTTCATTTCCTTTCATTTTTTCCAGACTGTATATGGGAAGAATAGATAGGGGTGGGATAAGAAAGGCAAAGAAAATGTGAGGAAAACAGGCATAATAGGGTAAAAGGAGGCGAGGGCGGTTCAACGTGTTCCACGACCATGGGGTGTCTAGAACGCGTTCTGTTCTCCAAGGTCACCGACAGGCGCATGGGGACTGGAGCTTCGTGGTGGCCTGTCAGGGATAGCTATGCTCAAGTAGCACAACGGAGGGGCGGCCTCTTGTGCGCAACGACCTGTTTGTTCGGCCTCCAGCCCGGAGCAAGGGTATCCTGCCCTGGCTGCTTAGGTTTGAGATGTTGTAAGCATCGCCACGATTGGGGTTAAGATGACAGAACATTTGTGCCAGACGAAAAAGTACCTTCTAACCCCCGGACTGCTGTAAGGATGCATTTTGGTGTACATGCCATATTGTGGTCACAAAAGTGGACACAAATCCATGCTAAAGTCAGCACAACTGACGCTGTGCAGCCATTTCCAGACACAAGAACAGATAATCCCCACACAACTCGATGAAAAATATCCAGTATGGGGAGGCGGTATCGCGACCGAGAAGGCTCGTGGGCGATAAACCACAGTCATAAGGCTCTATACGAATATCGTCAGCTGATCAGCCCCTTCCTTACGATCCGAGGCGGTCGGCCGACCTCTAATATGCAAGCATCGAGCTTGTAAGTCTCCTTACTGACGCAAGAATAGCCCCCTACACGAGTTGGGCTATCTCCCATAGAAACATCTCTCAAACCCAACGCAACGAACGAATTTCTTCAGAAGGGAAATGCTAAATGCTATTCTTGATACGCAAACCATCACCAGTTTAAGATGCAGCTCGAAAGTATGACAAATAAGACGCGCCATTATGCTGAACTGAAGTGGGGGGGATGACAAGCAACAATTGGAGTGTGGGATGGAACCGGTACAGAGCGCTCAGAATGTTGATGTGCATCTGGAAGAACTAACTAACTAGCTGGAGGGCTGGGGAGGCTGGCTAAGACCAGTAGTGGCGGCCGTCAACCCACGTGACGGGCCGACGAGGCCTGCCACTCACATGAAGAAGAGATTCATAAGGCAAGTAAGAGGGACGCGAACCAAATAACACTCTATTGTGTTGACGCTCTGACCTTGTTAACTTTACATCAAGGTGGTTCTCATTTGACGATTTTATTCAGAGTTCTCTTTCTGGGCTTTCAGGTAACTTCTTGTGGAAACTGTTTACATTAGCCCGAACTTCAAAATCGCCGTATGCCATATTAATTCTTACCTCGCTCTCCCGGTAACCTTGTTGCGTTGTCAGGGGACTGTAGAACTTCCCATTGCCAACAAGTTTGTGGCTCAGCTAGACGATGGATGAAATACCGGTCGCTGTTGCTGAAGTGAAAAACTAGTGTATGGGAGTTAGTTATGGTGTCTGCAAGGAGCCAAAGTCCTAAGGACTGGAATGCAAGGTCCAAACTTTCGTCAGCTTGCTTCGTTATAGATTTAGAGAAGATGAGTGGAAACAATGCTTACTTGATTTTCGACGCACACAAATTTCCTTATGATTGACATGCACACTTTCAACAAATATTGTGCCTTGGAGGCCATAAAAAGTGGTTGGGTTAAGAAAGACGATGTGGGAGAGAGACAAGGTTCTAGGTGAGGATGGGTCCGTTGCTTGAAGTTAAATAGCCACTTGCTGCTAGCCAGCTCCGAAACTAATTAATCCAGGGACCCGTGCACATCTTCAGGCGAGATTCGGCGTTGCGGTGTTATGGCTGGTGAGAAAGATGCATGGCAGCGAAAGACTCCACAACGACGGTACAAGGGTGCTGTGGAGATGATGCAATGAAGATCTACGAGATGCCTGCGACGATATCTTGTCTTGGCTGGGCTAGCAACAATTTTGTCACCGACAGCAGCCTTGAATTCGAAGTGGAATATTCTGGACTTCATCAATCATCGCTGTAGGAAAACCCAAATCCACGAATGACCGGAAGTCAATGAATGAATAGATCTGAAGAAGTATTTTAAAAAGAAATTTGAATCCCCAAGACTTATCGCTACAGGGAATTCTTTTCTGAGCACGACCGTCTTGGGATCCAGTGATGTTTTTATGCAATGTGATGCGATGCTTTGACTTGAACCTGCATGTGTGGAAAAGACACTTTCCTTACAATGATGGAGATGAACATCACGGCCGATGAGACTGCGAATTATTCGGGTCGAAATCAGCTGCCCCGTGGCTAATCTCACTTCAATCACAATCTGGAGCCTGTACAAATCGCAGGTGTCTTTGGTGACATTCACAAGGTGGGGGTCCACAGGATCGAAGCACTCATGATGGACTGTATTCACTTCAGGTTACCCGTTCAATGTGGTTGTATGGCCGACGCCATGAGCAGGCATGATATGTTCCGCACCATCCACGCAAGACCAGTTTGATCATGCGCAAGAGAGATAACCGATGGTAAGATGAGGAAGCCGTTTCTTGTTGGCGGCGAAAAACATGCTGCTGAAGGCGAGCCTGCTTGGCATCTGAGACCTCTCCCCATTCTTCCTTGGGAAAATGACAAATCTATCAATATTCTCGGTTACATGGCCATACGGCCGATGGATCACAGATCCGAACCATCTGCAGATTTGTGTCAGGCTGGGTGTCGCACAGAGTGAAAGAGTCAACAATAATACAACGTAGGGGGTACATTGTAATATCATTCGAATCTGCCTCCTCTAAACCTTTCTGGCCGCGTCCCTTTATTCCTTATGCGGACTATCGTATTTCCAGCCGGTGATCCTCCGGCCCCAAGCCCGGTCTTCCCCTCCGTAGCACCCGCGTCTCCAACAACCTGGGTATTGTAATATATAGCGTATAGGTCGAGCGGAAGTTAGTGCCATCACTACACATGTAAAGAAGCAAGAAGTATCCTGATCTCCGAAATGTTTTGCTAGTACCTCGGAAGGCAGACTTATGGGTTGCTGCATGCACGCGTAGAATGACCTCAGTCCTTGTGCAGTAACCTAAAAGCGACAGCAAAAAAAAAAAAAGAAACAGCAGCCCAGGGGATCAAAAAGATTTGAATAAAGATGGTGAGGCGCTACAAGTAGTGTAGGGCGACCTTACTATAAAGGCTTTTGCGACGATAGTTTCAACGCTCACCGAACACACCGAGCGAGGTGTGTTTACGTAAGCTGTGTAAAACGCACACCGTAGACGTATATAAGTATGTGCTTTCTCCCACACATACCCTCTTTCTAAATCAAGTCCCTCTTTTACACCTTTTTCTAGCCTGATTTTCATGTGCATAGTTCTTCATAGATCTCTTTTTGAACATGACACGAGGTTGGTACTCGTGCTCCTAGAGATTGACGAACTCCGTGAGTCAAAAGTAGTTGTTTCAACATGTCCCCGCCAAACTTACTATGCTACTGTTGATTAGCCGTAGAAGACCCAGCTAGGCTTATGTTACGAAGAGGGTAAGAGCCTAGAAGCGAAGTCAACGAAGCTTGTTTTGTCTGCTTCTCGCCTGTTTATGTCATCTTACTAGGGGATTTTATACAGAGGAAAGAACAATCATACTAACCAGCCGTACTTTAAATGTTAAAATTTAAGGAATACCCTGAGAATCGTCCGGCTTCAGCGTTCAAGAGAAGAGTCTTCAACACACTTGACAGTTATTATACTGGCTTTTGGACATCGAGCCAAAAGGGGGATAGCTTGGTTGATTATGTAAGACTATCATCCGCGAGGGCTCCCAATAGGTTCACGGGTACCCGTGCGTGTAAAATTTCACGGGTACCCGTGGAAATGACTAAGCAACCTGCCCACGTCAATGAACGCGTCTTGTGTCATACTGTTAGATTGACGCCTGCGTCCGGATAAAATGCTAGGAAATCTAGCTTAGTTGCATTCTTGCAATATGCTGAAACCGGGAAGAACGGGTAGATACAAAACAGAACCCCGCTTCAACCGGAATGGGTAGAATCACTCAATCAACAACATGAATCACTCTTTGCTCAATGAACCCCAGGTGTATTGCATCAAACTAATATCGTTTATCTAACAATTAAGAGTCTCATATCGCTCGAGAGCCAGTTACGCGCATGGAAAGATACGATGTCGAGTGGCAATACCTCATCTAAGAAGGTACTACTACGGACCTTTGAAGACTGGGGCCGTTGGGACGAAGAATTCTAAACAAAAGCTATAGGCTTGCATTTATGGGATTATATCAATCCTGAAAATGATGGAGCTTTAATGGAAAAACCTGCGAGACCGATAGTTGAATCCTATAATCGAAAGATTACTCGAGCTACCGACCCGGAGCAACTGTCCCAACAGGGGAGACAGACCCGCCATAGTGGCCAATCGAGTCAGACAGTTAGCTAGTCATCTGCGGGCGACTCCCTACCCTCAGCAACTGAGTCAACTGACCCACACCTCCATGCTCGAAATCTATCCGAACTTACTGCGGACGACAAAGCCTCCTTTACGTTCGAATGGAGGGTTTACGAACAAGACTACAAGGAATACAAAGAGCAAGAAGCAAATTCTGAGAAGCTTAAGGCTTGGGTTATTGATACGGTTGACTATGGCTTACGCTAGAGCTCTTGCCGCGCTATATGGGATTTGAGGACATGGTACTCCAACCTACAGACGAGTGTAGGCGCTACTGAAAGAGAACAACAAGCTGCGGCTCGTCGAAAGTACCAGGCAGCTATAACAACATTGACTAGGGTACCTAAAGACTTCGCTGGATGGATCACTTCCTGGGAAATGGCGGCAAACCATGTGCTCGTGAGGAAAACCGGAGGCGTGGAAGACCCCAATATTTGGTTCGACGATTTGACCAAGGCCATCCAACCAATTCTGGGAAGTTGGGCAGCTATATATGCTGGAATCTACAAAAACAAACTTGAGGAAAAATCATTGACGATCGGAGAGGTTGCAAAAGACCTCAGGAAGGAAGCAGAACGTCGAGATCTTCTTAGCTCGCGAGAGAAAGGTTCCCAAATAACCAAAGGCGTATTTGGCCCAACCTTTGCCGCAGACCGCGACAATACATCTTGGACGGAGGCTGAAACGCATAACGAAGAAGGGAGCCAACCTAGTCAAGACCAAGTCAACAGCCGAAAGCGAAAACGCATAGTCACCACACGGAGCACTAATATAGTATGTAAAGCCTGTGATGGCAATCACGCTCTAGAAAACTGCTACTATGTGTTTTCCAACGATGCACTAGACTACTTCAAGGGCAGGAAATTAATCCGTGATGCGGTTGAACATCGACTTAAGAACGACGCATCTCTCAAGGATGAAATCAACCGCATCAAGAAAGTCAAACACGTTGAAGCTACCGATTGACTAGGACGAAGTATTGGAGAGTGCATAGCCAGCTTCGTTGTCTCTGCGTTTAATTCGATGTCCTGCACTACATACTACCCATTGAAGAATTCGGCTCTTCTTGACTCAGGGTCAACAATACATATCTTTAATAACTTCAACCGGTTTAACAACTTCCGTCGATCGGAGGCTGGGGATTTCATCCTTGCTAGAGAAAGCAGAATTCCTATCCAAGGATACGGGAATGTGAACATACAAACCCAGGGACCGAGAGGACTAAGAATAATCCAACTGAACGATGTCGCACTATGTGGAAATTTCCCTTGCAATCTGGTATCCCTTAGACAATTAAGAAAACGCGGATATTGGTGGGATAATCGTCTTCGTTCTAACTACATAAGGTCATTCGATAACTTAATCGTATGCAAGGTTATGGACCGATATGACCAATTCGTCATCGAAGATATACCTCCTAACACGCCGAATACTGCATTCGTTACTCGAAGACACAAATTGAACTCCTGGACAAAGAAAGGTGCTATGAAAGCAGACGCAAGGAGGTGGCATCTTCGACTTGGACACCCAGGACCTCAGGCTCTGGAACATCTAGTTAATACCTCACAAGGGGTCCGGATAAAAGGACTAACCACGGTGGAATGTGATGGATGCGCACTTTCCAAGATGAAGCGTCAAATAAGCCGTCAACCACGGAACGTAGGCTACGGCCCGGGTAAGCGATTAGCAATCGACTTTCATGACCTTCCAAAAGACCCTATAGGCAGAAGTAGCGTAATGCTAATCACGGACCGCTGGTCGGGAATGATTTGGGACTACTACCTTGCGGAAAGAAGAATAGGAACGATCAGTACCGTATTGAAAAACATAACCGGCATACTCGAACGACAATACCAAATCAAACCAAAGATTATCGAATGCGATAATGAAATCGTGACGGGAGGAGTTATATCTGTATTACTTCACTCCCAACATATCAGAGTCGAAGCATCAGCTCCGAACACCCTAGCACAGAACGGAGGAGCTGAGGTGTCAGGGAGAATTATCAAGGCGAAAGCGCGGGCTATGAGGATAGGAGCTCGGCTGCCAGAGCATCTGTGGGTCGAGATTTACCGTGCAGCTGTATATCTGTACAACCGGACGCCAAAGCATATGTATAGCTGGCGAACACCGTACGATAGATTTTACACCGCCCTAGCGCACAGAGACGGGGTTGCGGTCTAAGACCGAAAGCCATACCAAGCATACCTACGTGTCTATGGATGCAAGGCATATGCTATGACGACGGATGCTCAATTACAACGGAAGAAAAGGCAAAAGTTGAACCCAAGAGCATGGATCGGTTTTCTTGTGGGGTACCAGTCAACAAACATTTATCGAATATGGAACCCTCAGACTGGAAGAGTCGTCGGAGCAAGAGACGTTATTTTTAACGAAGACGAATTATTTAACGGAAACTTAAACCAATTAAGAGATGACCTCCTTCACGTCGGACAGCAAGAGCTAATCAATTTACTTGACCAGGTTGAGGAACCAGAAACAGACCGAAATATGATAGCAGAAGAAGACTACACCGGTGCCTTTATACCCTAAACAAATTGGGAGGGCCTTTATGGAGAAGACGAGGACGTCGGAACCTAGCTTAGTTAGGAAGATGCCGTTCTCCATGAAGTAGAAAGAGATACAGGAGCTGAACAGTTGGAGGCTGAGTCTAATCAACCAGCTAGTACCGACGAAGGCTCTGGACAAACCGGGGACGCGGAAGTCGACCTAGGGAAACCAGAAGGCGGCACGGGAGACCAGGCAGAAGCCGGCACCGATGACCAAGCCAAGAATTCTGATGCCCAGAGTCGTCCGTACCTATCCCCTGTGTCTCTTCCACCGACAGCACTTCTAGCTATAACGATTCGGGATGATTCGGAATTCCTACAAGCAAATGCTCAGAAAGGTGAAAGTTTATATGATGTCTTTGAAGCATGGAAGGCAGCGTTTGCGGCTGGACGACAGGCCACGCCGGTGGGCATCTTTGAAGGAAAGCAGATCGACAAAGCAAAGCTTCAACGACTGTTAAAGAATCCAAGTTGCCTACACAGGCGGCAGATGCCTCCGTTACCGCGAAGCCATGCTGATCTTAGAAACCACCCCATGGGTACGCTATTCGAGACGGCGGAACAACAACATCTACGCAGTCACGCCGAGATGAAATCTTGGATTGAAATAAGTCGAAAAGACACCCGTGCGAAGGACTGTCAGGTCCTAGACTGCATGTGGGTATACGTATATAAATTCGACAAGCATGGACGGTTTCAAAAGGGCAAAGCACGCCTCGTGGTCAGAGGAGACCAGCAAATCAAGTCAATACATGAAGAAACCTATGCCGCAACACTAGCAGGACGGTCTTTCCGGACACTGATGGCGGTTGCTGCACGTTTCGACCTCGAACTAATCCAGTATGATGCCGTTAACGCGTTTGTAAACGCAAAGCTAGACAAGGACATATTCATGCGCATGCCTCCAGGCTATCGGAAACCAGGAATCATCCTGATGCTCCAGAAAGCGTTGTATGGCCTAAGAGAGTCACCACTCCTGTGGCAAAAGGACCTTATGGCTACGCTGAAAGACCTCGGGTTTGAAACCGTTCCACATGAGCCCTGCTGCATGATCAAAGGAGCTATCATTATCTTCTTCTATGTGGATGATATAGTCCTGGCATATGAAAAGAAGAAAGAGAATGAAATCAAAGAAGTAACAGGAAAGTTACAGAGACGATATAAATTAACGGGGGGAAAACCACTACAGTGGTTCCTTGGAATCGAAATCATTCGAGACCGAGACAAGAAACTTATCTGGCTATCACAGTCAGACTATATTGACAAGATTGCTAACCTATCTGAAGATAGAGATCAGCGACATGACATTCCCATGAGACGCGAAGAGCTAAGACCGTATGAAAAACAAGCTAGCATAGCGTCTATAAGGCGATACCAACGCAAGATTGGATCAATTCTATATGCTGCCGTTATTACTAGACCTGACATAGCTTTCGCAGCATCAAAACTAGCCAGGTTCAACGCAAACCCAGGTCCAGAACACTACAAAGCAGCAGACCAGGTTCTGCTTTATCTGAAGAAAACCAAATCGCTTGCCTTGCAATTCGGCGGAGACGATGAGTTCTTCGTAGCAAGCGATGCCTCGTTTGCAGACAATACAGAGGACCGCAAGAGTTCCCAAGCCTATGTAATGCGATTATTTGGAGGCACTATCGGTTGGAAAGCTAATAAGCAAGCAACCGTTACTACTTCAACAACAGAAGCTGAGCTACTTGCTCTTGCTCAGGCAGCCAAAGAAGCTATATTCGTATCGCGACTACTTAAGGAACTTGGACTTCAATTGGATGAATCACGGATACGAATACAATGCGATAACATCCAGACAATACAACTGATCAACAAGGACATCACCAAGTTGCAGACAAAACTCCGACACGTTGATATATACAACCACTGGTTGAGACAGGAAGCTCAATTGAATAGAATCAAAGTGGAATACAGACCTACTGCAGATATGGTTGCAGACGGACTGACTAAACCGATGAGCCATACGCCATTCAAGACGTTTATCAAACAAATCGGCCTAGTGGACATCTCCAACCACCTAGAGAAGAGAAAGCTGCCCACACTGGGAGAAATGGAACTTCTAGGTGAAATGGAAAAACTGGAAAACTAAGTAACCCAGCGGATCAGTCTCTGCCTAAGCGGCCTCAACTGGGGGGGTGTGTTAGATTGACGCCTGCGTCCGGATAAAATGCTAGGAAATCTAGCTTAGTTGCATTCTTGCAATATGCTGAAACCGGGAAGAACGGGTAGATACAAAACAGAACCCCGCTTCAACCGGAATGGGTAGAATCACTCAATCAACAACATGAATCACTCTTTGCTCAATGAACCCCAGGTGTATTGCATCAAACTAATATCGTTTATCTAACACATACACCTTTCACGCGTTATTTGCATCCAGCACTTCAGTCATATATTCTTAAAAATGGAAATAGCTCTCAAAGACTCAATACTCACATTCCCAGACGACAGTCTCCCCCCTGAAAGCGATCATAAATCTCGCGATGAGCTTTTTATGTCAATCAACAACTGGGCGGCGACAAAGGGATACGCATTCACTACCGGGAGATCAACAAAGGAGAAAAGCGGACGACGGACGATTACATATTCATGCGATAGGTCGTGTCATCCGCCAAGCACATCAATAGCGCGGCAAAGGCAAACTACTAGTAGGGGGACTGGTTGTCAATTTTCCGTCCTTGCTAAGGAATCTTTGGATAAGAGCACATGGAGCTTGAGACACCGGCCCGATAAGCGTTTTTCTTCTCATAATCATCCCCCAAGCCAACATCCGTCTGCTCACCCAACGCATCGCAAGCTATCTGAGGAGGATCAAGCCAAGGTGGCCGGTCTTTCAAACGCTGGCGTCGCACCCAGGGACATCAGAACATACATACGACAAACGACAGACTCTATAGCGACCCAGCAGGATATCTACAATCATATTGCAGCCGCTAAACGAGATGTTCGTGAAGGGCAGACCTCGATCCATGCACTTGCCAATCAACTTGATGAGGAAGGCTTCTGGAGTCGCATGCAGTTTGCACCAGATGGCCGAGTTACGGCTGTCTTGTTCGCTCATCCAGATTCCTTAGCCCTTCTCCAAGCCTACCCAGACATCATGTTACTAGACTGTACCTATAAGACTAATAAGTATGGTATGCCACTTCTTGATATAGTTGGCGTCGATGCTTGCTAACGGTCGTTCTGTATTGCGTTTGCATTTCTTAGCGGCGAGGCAGAAGATGACTATACCTGGGCTTTAGAGCGGGTCAAATCCTTGTATAGTCAGTGCAACGCTAGCCTACCTGCGGTTATCCTTACAGATCGCTGCTTAGCATGCATTAACGCTGTTGCAACCATCTTCCCCTCTTCTGCATCTTTGCTTTGCCTCTGGCATGCGAACAAGGCCGTTCTTCAACATTGTAATCCAGCTTTTGACTCTACTAAGCCAAAGACAGTCAACAATCCTGTAGCGCTCAAACCTTCAACTCAGAGCTGGGAAGAATTCTATAACTCCTGGCATTCGATCATCAGCTCGCCATCTGAGGTGGTTTTTGAGGAGCGCGTTTCCCAGTTTGAGGAACGCTATCTTCTAGACCATCTCGAAGAAGTCGGCTATGTTACGTCCGTTTGGTTGAAACCATACAAGGAGAAGCTAGTGAAAGCCTGGGTCGATCAGCATACCCATTTTGGCAATGTGGCTACTTCGCGAGTTGAGGGTATTTATGCACTACTTAAATCGCACTTGAAACGATCTACATTAGACCTTTTTGAAGCTTGGCGAGCAATGAAGCATGCTTTACTAAATCAGCTATCGGATCTAAAGTCAAATCAAGTTAAACAGCAAATACGGATACCAGTTGAGCTTTCAGGGTCAATGTACGGCGCAGTGCTTGGCTGGGTATCGCATGAAGCCTTGCGCAAAGTAGAAGAGCAACGGAAGCTGCTCACGAAGAAAGACACAAATCCTTCCACAGCCTGTACGGGGACGTTTTCTCGAGTATATAGTCTCCCATGCTTACACAAATTAAAGACTTTACAAGAACAGAATCTTGTTCTTCTACGTGAGCACTTCCATGCACATTGGCATTTGAGGCGTGATGGAGCGCCGCAGCTATTGCTGGAGCCTCGCCAGCGCATAGAGCCCAGGTTGCAATTAGAGAATCCCAGTATTCCCAAATCAAGCACTAGACGAGAGCCTAGCGGGTTCGAAGTTGTTGAAGTTGCTTCACGGGCCCCAAGCAAATGCAGTAGGTGTCATATAGTTGGCCATACTATGACTTCAAAGGCGTGCCCTCTGCGATACACGCATTTATTGCCTGAACCGACACCTACTCCAGATCCAGCTACAGTATCAACTGCGATATTTACCGGGACGACGACAGATATACAAGAACCTCCTTCAAACGCCGTGCAGGACGTACCAGAGTTGGTTCAACCGACTATTGCTATAGTGGTAGAGACCAGTATATCACCACCTCGGGTATTATCACCATTTGCGCATTCGCATTCACCTTCGCTGCCAGGATACGATTCACCTCAGGCGATATACGGACGGTACTATGCAGCAAGAAGCGCCTGGTACGGTGCTCAACCTCGTGGGAGTGTCAAAACAAACCAGGAGTATCGAAGGGCAATGGGACTTCCGCTACGTTATGACAAAAAGTGTTATGAGTGGTGTCTTGACTATAAGCAGATGAAAGGACGCTGCACTACCTCACACGGGTCAAGGGATTGGACGAAGGAGGAGATGATGGCTTATCTGGACTGGGATAGGGCTGAATACAAACGGGTCGATGAGCTGATTATTGCGGAAGATGGACAAAACCCCTTTAAAAACAGTGAGAGAGGTATGAGCGAAGTCTGGAAACGAGTCGAGCAAGATAAGGCAGAGCAGGAGGCGTTATACGCTGGTAGTAAGCCCGAAGAGTGCATCGTAGTAAAGTCGTAAACTTTCCGGATAAGTTTGATGCAGGCCGTGCCTCTCATTGGCTCATGAGCCCTATATCAGAGTTGCTTAGTCATTTCCACGGGTACCCGTGAAATTTTACACGCACGGGTACCCGTGAACCTATTGGGAGCCCGCTATCCTCGCTCACTTACATAAGACAAGCTGTGTTGTTCTTGGTTGATGCTGCCAGTGCCCTGAGTCGGTCATCACACCGGAACCCTTGGCGTAATGCAGACACAAACGCGCATGAACATCATGAAAACGCTCCTCTATCTTTGGCTTGTGCTACCGCGTTGCGCCGGCAAAGCTGTTGGGTCTATAAACTTTCCCGACGGGCTGCTCTAACCCTAACATAAACAACCTAGTTATTTCACCTGGATCCGAAACAGTACAGAGACAAAACGGCATGACTGCCGAGGCTTTAGGTTTATAAGTCTATAGTACTCTTTGTAGGGACCTCATTCCTACGTTCCTACACCGTCACATAAGTCTATCGCCAAAAGACCGAGACCTAGTACGTGTTACCTAGTTGCGTGTGCGCCCAGTCGTTCTCAAACCTTTGCCAACCACCGTACTCGGGCTCACTCGCCATATACAGCTGGTGGACGACCATGTCGTAGTATCCGTCCCTCGGAGTCTTGCCACCGCAAACATTGCCTCCCATCGCCACATTCAACAAGATGGTCATGTCTCTCATTGGCCGGGTTCCAGGCGGAATATCCCCCTTCATCACCGGTCTTCCGTCGATATACCAAATCATCCTACCCTGACCGGGTTGTCCACCTGGCTGTACCCACGCCAGGTCGTACCTCACAGGTCGGTACTGCATGTCGGGAATCTTGGTCCCGAGAACGCGATGCTTGTCCGGCTCATGATGCTGGCCCCAGTGAAGACACGAGTGGTTCTCGCAGTCTCCGTTCCAGGTTTCAGCAATGTCAACTTCACCATCGGTAGGCCATACGAACGGCTCCTGCGGAAGAAGCCAGAAAGCAGGCCAGATACCCTCGGCACAAGGGGACAGAATGACAGCCGTCAACACTCCGTGATCACGTGACAGCGTCTGTCTGCTCACCAAACGGGCAGACGTGTATTTCTGCTCGGGGTTGGGACAGGCACTGTTAGCGAGGGCTCGGAGCACGAGCTTCCCATCCGGAGTACTGTTCAACAATAATCAGCTCAAAATATCCCCTTAACTCTTGAAAGACATGCAAAAAAAAACCCACTAAAAGACATTCTGCTGCTCGGCGGTGTAGTGCTGGAGCTCCTGATTTCCCCAACCGTCCGTCCCATTGCCGATCTTCCCATCCCAGTCTTGAGTCACGGGCACATCAGGCCTGAACTGAGGCTGCCAGTAAACAGCAGCAGGCTGTCCGCTTATCGGCGGCGGCGGCGGCGGCGGCTGGGCATATTGTTGATGCTGCTGCTGCTGTTGATATTGAGGGGCCTGGGATTGCTGAGAGTTTTGAGACCCCGGGTCGGCAATCAGCTGCTCAACCTCATTTTTGATACGTTTCAAGTGATCTTTCCAACCCATGATTTTTGAGCTGAGAATCGCAACAGGATGTTGAGATAGTTGGCGAATAGGAGTTCTGTTGGTTGTTAGGAAATTTCTGGAGTACCTACGCGTAACATTAAGAGAGGGGTTGCTCAGTTCATGACTAAGGTAATACCAGCAGGGGTATCCCGTGGGGGGATTAAATGACCTCATATTTGCCAAGGCCTAAGTTTCCACTTTAAGTGCTATTTTTAAGACCTCACCTTGATTATCTATTCAACGTTGCTGAAGTTTTTGGGCATTTTGAGTGCGAGATCAAACATCTTAGCCGTGCCATCAGACCAAATGGGTTCTCCACCGTCTAAGACCATTTGTGGAAACAATTTTGTAGATCTTATCTGGCTTGTTCTGTCATTCGAGGATAAAAGTATCTATGTTTTAGCCGCATAGATGTGAGCTATGATGTTTTATACGCTGCGAATTTAGATGCAGAAATTCTTTCTACTAGTTAAGATAGCTTCCCAAGATCAAAAAGGGCGATGGTTTGCAGAAGAGTAACGATAGCCCATTGAATTAACCGGCCGAACAGGTAGTCTTATGCATAGTGCACATCTCTCTGTCGTCCAAGGAAGAGTTCTTGGGAGATCCACACCCGTTAAAACAGCACCATCTCATAAAAGCTTCCATGGCGTCGTAGAGCCGCCTCATGTCTGGTTTCCCCTTCAATACTCTGATCGCCGGAAACAAATGCCGTGAGACAGGGGACCTGTACTTTTGTCCAGTCCGTAAATGTCTGCCTTTCGAACAACACCCTCCTTGTCTCCAGTGTCTCGTGTCTTGTCCGATAAAGCCACCACTTGATGGGGTCTATTCATTAATCACGCAACGAATTCTACCCTCCCCTGGCACCCAACTTCAATAAACTTAAAGAGAAACAGTATTACTGCCTCAACCCAACCACAAAAAAAAAAAAAATGAAAAATGAAAAAGACTGAGATAAGAAAGTGCTGTAGGGCACGTAGCTTCGTTCTCAAGAGTACGTACTCAGTTGTCTGCCTGTCTCTACCCAAGAAATTGCGAAAAGACACGGCGCATAATTACATAGCACCACATGACACCATCCAGTCTCAGCCAGATACGTATCACGGTGCTCTAAGTAAAAAGTATCACCTAAGATGGGCGATAAGAAAAAAAAAAGGTCTACTGATCTTTTCCACGCCTTCAAGTACGGCCATCCTTGCGTCAACCGCTGCACCTGAACCACCAACAAGTCACTTCAGTAAAGGGCCCAGATCGCAGCAACACGCAGTTGTTCATGAGATGGTGCAATTTGTTATGATGCTACTACTAGTCATCTTGCAAAAAAGCAAAAGAAAACCCTCCGAGATACCCTCAGGTCTTGTTCATATTCCAGTGCCCGATCGCTCCCAAGAAATCAACATCATTTGCTTTTTGGGGGCGTTGAAAGACTTCAGAAGCAACTCGAGCTTCTCTCTCAGTTTTCTCACTACTTCTTCAAGCAATATGACTCGATCGGCTGCACCTAAGCTATCGGTCTCTGTGTAACAACTGTCGCCAGCTGCTGCATCCAATTCTACCAACAACGCCACATTGGCTTGCCTACAGACAGCTTCTTGAAGCACGTGAATAGCCTGTTTTAGATGCGACCTTAGGGCACCAAAACTTTGCGTGTCCTTCTCATGGTTTTGCGTCAGTCTGTCAAGATTTTCCTGGTGCCACTTCTTGAATGTCTGCACCCAGGTCAAGTAATCTCCAGTCGTCTGAAAAGTTTCCGGCTGAGGAGGGTGCTTGCCTATTTCAGGAGGCGTTTGGGCGACTTGAAGTACTTCTGACCAGTCACAGTTAACCCCAGCTGCATCACACAAGATGTGCCGCCATATCATGACAGGAAACTCCAGCGGAAAGCTCTGCCCAGCACGGAGAAATAGCACCATGGCAAAGACGTATACGCCAGTGTCTGAGACCTCCCTTGATACAGGGCATAATTGCTTAGTGATGAGACGGGCCGTGGTTTTGGTAGACTTTGGGAGGTATGTGCGAAGAAACTTCCCGAGAACTCTGTGAGCTGCTGCTGAGTTTACCGTGCTTGGCATCGGTTCGTATAATCGAATAGTGGTTGGATTTCTTGTCCTTGGGTTGAAGAACAACAAGGCGAGAACCCAGACCTCATCCGTGTGCAGTATTGGCAGGAATAGGGAGCTCATTGAGTCAACATGTCTTTGGGTCGCCGTCTTGACGACATCGTCAGGTTCCGTGGCTTGGTCAAAAATGGCGGGATCAATGACAGCTGAGTAACCCAACCCTGCCATAATGCACGACAGCGCATCAAGTAAACACTTGGGCGTGATGATTGTTCCTGGGCGGGCAATGTCGGCATGGTTTGGAAGACATTTTCGTTTATCTCGACCTGCTGATAGAGCTGACGTCGGCCCGGGTCAGCAATTGTCATTAACACGTGCATGGGTGAACTCCTGACACAACACTAGGCAAGCTTGAGGCTGGAAAAAAGAAGGATCGAAAAGACTTGGACACTTACTGTCTGCGTGGCGCTTATTCACGGGCCCATCGGGCCTAGCATCTCCATCGGTCATCTCAGCAACGCATAGCGCCCTTGGCTCAGCCATACTCTTATCCATTGGTCTTGAAGAAATTTCTTGAACGCTGGAAATGACCGACTGTGAAAGTTTGGGAAGGACGACGAGGAGGTCAGGCTGACCTATGGATCTTAAACTCGACAGATGGCAAGGTGTGATCAAGGTTGGGGGAGTGGTCTCGTTGACATGGCCCGTTTCGATTTATCGGACAAGTGCGAATGAACTTTCGGCAATGCTTTTAGAAGTATCTGAACCGTGGGATGGCATGTAATCGGCATTTGTAGCGCCTGTGGGAGTTGAAATACTGGGTTCGGTTGCGTTGAACGATGGTGAAAGTGGCTTAGACGCTCGACGTCGCGAAAAGGATGATGACGATGTCTTGACTTCCTCAACCTTGAAATTGGAAGAGACAGGGTGGATCAATGTCCTTCTGTCTTGAAGAAAGGGAATGTGGAAATCGATCTGTATACTCGAGTGCGACTTAGAGTCCGCCTGCTTCGTTTCATCCAAGATGAATGAGCAACAAACCTTTGTAAATATCTTGACGTCAGAAGCCGCCTGCAGTGTCAAGTTGCATTGCTTGACGATGTCCACAAAGTTGTTGGTGATGAGGACCCAGTTGCTGCGAAAGGACAGGAAGACGGAAACGAAGCTCGACGCAGTCCACCGAGGGGGCAAGATTCGACTCAAGGTTCGGCAAGGAGTCGGCAAGGCGTCTACCGCTGTCGATGATGCTGTCGTACACCTGAATTGTCTTGCTAAGGAAGGCTGAGACCTGTCTACTGGATTCCTCAGCTTCAATGCGAGAGCGGCGTTCAAGGGACAAGGATGTTTTCCATTGGGTAGATGTGCCTTGTGTAACCTACCTTCTCGGGAGAGGAAAGTGACTGGTCTGAGGAGCAAGCCCTCCGAGTGCCTCAAGAAAAACGTGAGTATGCGTTGTAGAAGTGTCGAGAAATGGGAATTTGTGATAGAAAAGCAGTTGTTGACCCTCGGTTTATTGAGATGCATAAGTTCGGGAAGGTAGGACCGAGGCGAGGTTGCCTGCTGTAATCAATATCGTAAACAGGCAGGAATGCCACCTCTGGTTGGCACTTACCTTGATTGCCTGAGACTGCTAACGAGTGTCCACATAACTTTTGTTGCATAAAGGAAGGAGACGGTTTACATAATCAGGTTCTGGAGGCGTATCGTCAATGGAGTCACAGCAATTCCCAACTGTACCTGGGTACGTACCTTATACAAAGCATTTTGACCAGGTCTGGCACATTATTGCCAAAGTATTTCACATGTATTCAAACAAACAGTCCTAGTAGATCAAAAGGTCATATTACCATCTCGTAGGTCTGGACAATAGCTTGAAGCAGCATAACATCGATCGCCTCATTCGGGAGGTTTCGGGTAGGAACTCCTGCAAAGACCAAAACAAGAGCTTTCCAGCCCTTACGCAACTTTTAAATGCGACAACACACCTAATAGGTAGACCGTCTCAAAGCAATTTGACTTTGAGAGAGCCGGAAAGGCCCAGCGTGCTGAAGAAAACTCACGGCAAAGAACATCAAGACTCTGCTTCGACATCGAAGAATGACGCAGCTTCCGCAGTTGTAGCAAGACCTAGAAGCTCAAATCAATCAGTTAAGTGGGTATATCTATATCCAACGGCGATTGAGAGGAGGTCTTCTCGAATAATTGCTAATACATGAAATTTGAAAAGCAAAACCGGGGTTTATTTCGCCGACGGCGAAACTAAGAGAAGTGGAGGAAGATTTCAAGGCATGCCAATCTCGAACAAATGCCATACAATTCTCTGCGAACCGCATCCTCCATGTCTAGAGTTTTTAGAAGACGATGACAGCCGGCGTGTTTACTTATTTTCTGAGCCGTTGAACCAGTCAAATCAGCAATGTGGGGTGGAAACTGTCGATTCCTACATACGAATTCAGAAGTCTCACATCGATCGCCTCCGAACTGGGCTCGAGACCGTGTTACTCGAAGCTAGCTTGGAAACACCGCCTGGCTTGAACCATCTCGCTTCAGATGGAAGCTTCTCTTTGTAGGATGATCCGATAAGCTGGAGCGGCACTCCTACACCGTCCACTCTTCCCTCATTCGGACCTTGAAGGAGATATCGAGGCTTCCGAATTACTCTGAGTTTTTTCATTTTGGGTCTGACTCTCCTTGCGCTTGTGTTCGGCGGCGATTTCGAATCAACACCTGATCGTTCTGACCATTTGAGTATAGATGGCGAGCCCAGATTGCCCCACGACATGACGTAATTTTGCACTGCGATTGAATGGACAAAACTGGCGGAAGGTAAAGTGTGACATCAGCGAACAGAGGGAATAGAATGGTACTTGGATTTATCGCTCAATAAAAGACTGCCTTTGGGAAACTCTGAATGACGATAGAGAGTCTGGGAAAATGTTGCTATTTATTCCTCCTGAGACTTTTCTCAGGGCGTGGTTCATAGCTGTGTTATGAGCAAGTTCCGAAATCCTCCGTTAAAGTAGTAGAATAGAATTTTGGGTCTTAATATCTTAATTATAGAACTGCCATTATTTGAAGCATGGGACTAGCTCTGCCTTAGCCACTTCTGAGGCTGTATCAATGATATTATTAGCGCGAGGTAAGGTACTATCAAATAATACATCTTTTGTTAAGCAAGCTCTTATTAAGATCCATCTTTTCCCCGAAGCCAATAAACCATTGCCAGACTGGATGTTACAGCTCCCGAGCGACTTTTGCACATTACTCTTCAAATACGAGGACACGAAGTATTACAGCGTTTTATTATGATACTATTTCGACGCTGATGTATGTATTCTGTCTTCTAGAGGTACTTATTCATGCAACCCACGTTGAAGAATAGGAGAAAGGTTCCTACCCTTTAACTGTTTGCGACCTTATGACAACCTCCAGTCAAAGAAGCCTTATTATCCACAAGCAGATCTATAATCTCTTGATATCCTCCATTTTCAGCATTTAGAACAGCATAAAAGTGCTCGGTAACACTCATTCGGACCTTGGCCCTTTCTTCTAGCAGCAGCTGCACGGTTTGAAGTTTACCTCCGGCTGAGGCAGCTATAAGGGCAGAACCATTTCTCCAACCTTGCCCATTTAAATCAGCCCCCTTTTCAAGTAGGAGCCTTACAACATTCTGATAGCCTTTCAATGAAGCAGTTTCAAGAGGCGTACGGTGATATAGCCCCCCTCGCATGTTTACATCAGCCCCATTTTCTAGCAGGAGGTTTATGAGATCCCCGTTGCCTCTATCTAGGGCAATTGTAAGAGGGGTATTACCGTCAACACCTCCTATGTTAATATTAGGCTTATAGCCTAGGAGAAGTTTTACAACCTCTAGATTACCGCCAGCGGAGGCGGCTATAAGAGGAGTATCGCCATACATACCCCCTCTAACGTTGACAGCTGCTCCTTTTTGTAGCAGGAGCTTAGCAATCTCCCAGTTGCCTTTATCCAAGGCACTTGTAAGAGGAGTGTTGCCGTTAATCCCTCCAATGTTGACATCAGCCTTGTAGCCTAGGAGAAGTTTTACAACCTCTAGATTACCGCCAGCGGAGGCAGCCATAAGAGGAGTATCGCCATACATACCCCCTCTAACGTTGACAGCTGCTCCTTTTTGTAGCAGGAGCTTAGCAATCTCCCAGTTGCCTCCATCTAAGGCATTTGTTAGAGGGGTGTTACCTTTAATCCCTCGAATGTTGACATTAGCCTTTTGGTCTAGAAGCAGTTTTACAACCTCTAGGCTGCCTCTAGCGGAGGCAGCCATAAGAGGAGTATCACCGTACATGCCCCCTCTGACGTTAATAATGGCCCCCTGGGATATATAGAGCCGTATGATCTCTGCATGGCCCCAAAATGCAGCGGCATGTGTAGCACAAGAATATGAAAGGCCTCGCGCGTTGATATCTGCCCCCTTTTCTAATAAGAGTTGTACAATCTCCCGATGACCTTTAGTAGATGCAACTATGAGAGGAGAATCATGAATACCGCCCTCATTGTTAACCTCAGCTCCCTGATTCAATAAAATTTGCACGACCCCCTGATGGCCTTGTTCCGAGGCAGCTCGGAGGGCTGTACCACTCGTAAGGCAAATTCTATTGATCTCCGCCCCCTTGTCTAGCAGAATTTGAACGATTCTTTGATGACCTCCACAGGAGGCAACGTGGAGCGAGCTCTTGCCATCACTACCTCGCATATCAGCCCTAGCTCCCTTGTCTAGCAGAAGTTCTACAATCTCTTTGCAGCCTCCAACCACGGCGGCTTGTATAGGACTGCCATAGTAGCCATTTTTTTGTGTGTGAATTGCAGCTCCACGGGCTACGAGACTTCTTGTCACTTCTTTTAATCCAGCTACACAAGCATAGTAGAGGCCAGATGCTTTAGAAGATTCAGAGGGCCCCCTGTCTGGGTGCCAAAAATCGTCATCGGGTTGATAGATGTCACTCCATTGTTTCAAGCGTCTCCCATCTTCAAGAAAATCGACTGCCTGTTGAGTGGTCTCGCCAGAGTGTTCAGCCAAACCTGCATAAAACATCCAGATTTCTGCAGCCCGTATCGCCAGTGGGAAGTGTTGTTTCAGATGTAGAAAGTCACCACAGATGTCTGTTAAATAGGTCAAACAGGTGCGGGCTATAATAACGCTCGCCCTTGTGAGGTTGAAATCATCTCCCGACAGTAGATACTCCTTTACTGAGAAATGAGCAAGAACAAGAAACTCCATTTCGGGCTTTTCTTTGACAATACTTTGTTGTCGCAGGCCTGTTGCAATCGAAACCAAGCCAGGGCAGTAGTACAGAACGTCGATTCCCTCGAACGGCCGCCCTTTTATGTTGAAACCCCGCGGATCTTCGTCAAACTGTGTGGCTATCACATCTTTTGCCTCTAGCAATGTCAGGGGTTGTCGAACATGAACCATGAACTGCAGCAGACGTATGGCTTTCTTCCTGACTTTCGAGGGTATGCGGTAGATCATACGCTGATACGTTTCATTGAGATCGGTTGGTAGAGACTCGAGCGTTGTCTCTATGTCCTGGGGGCTTCTACACGCGGCAAGACTATCCAATTGACATGATGCCCATCTGAACCTGCGAAAACAGTCAGATCCATAAGTGTCTTCAAATCAAGCATAAGCTCACATTCCATCGGCCCCGCCTCCGACTTTGCAGATGATCCGGTCGAGGAGCTCGGGAGATAAGTGTTTATCCACGAAATCGTGACTATGCTCAAGCTTTGCCATGACGTAGGAACGTATGTCCAAGTCTATAGCTGTTTTGTCGAGCGAGAGACAACATTCCTTGCCAATAACGATAGGAAGACGCCTAAGAAACACATCTTCTGTTCGGCTAGTAGCAATCAAGTAAACACACCTTAGGTTATGAGTCAGAACGAACTCCTTTATCCATTCAAGCAGCTCATTCCTCTCCGTACACTCGTCTAGTGCGTCAAGGATAATATAAGTGTTTTTCAAATTATTTAGCATTTTACTGAGGCAAGCTGCTAAGGATTTGGTGTCAGCCTGTCTCTTACCTCCATTAAAAGATGTAAACAAAGCATGAAGGGTTTGCGGGTTGTAGTTTTGTGAGTAGAGTTGAAAGATGAGAGACCGTAAGAGGCTGTCAAGTTTCTGCTTCTCGACATCGTTGAAATCGAAGTAGAACTCAAGGGTAATGTAGTCTTTCGTGCTCCGGAGATTAGCTACAATCGTTGAACTGAGGACAGTCTTGCCACATCCGGCCAAGCCATAAAGCCACAGATGGCGGCGCACTCCATGCTTCCAGTCTTGATAGGCAAGACTGTCAAGGAACCAAGACCCAGACCCTTGGTGCCATTTCTTTCTGGCTGAATTGAAATTGGTTGATGTGTCGGGCGGGCGAAGCCAGCGCTCAAGCTCAGTAAGGTAGTTGTTGTCGCGCAAGGATAGGACTGCACATTTAGTTTCATCAGCTGTCCGCTGGATGGCTCCGAGGCCTTGTTGGACTAACAGTAGTAAGCATATGTAATGGCTGTGATGATATGCGTCAACAGAGGCTTCTTCACTAACCGCTATTAACAATTTCACTGAGTCGTCTTTCTTCATCGACCTTGTTAGGCTGAATTTGCCGCAAAAGGTCTTTCGCATATGCCGCCGCCGTCATCGCAGCAAAGCCCTGCCACGCCTTGTTCTTATGTGAATCAGAATAGTCGCATATTCCTCGAATCACCATACATGGGAAATGGTTCATTAGGCCAGCAGCCTCCATCTCGAAGCAAAGGACGCCATTTTCAGTTGCCAATTTATCACGGAGAGTTGCATTCTTCATGACTTGGTCTCCACTGGCAATGAGTCCATAGTGTACGGCGGGGTCATCGTCGTGTTCGCCCCGGGGGACTCGACCTACTAGCACGCTCAAGTCGTTGCTACACACACGACTACAATCGTCTGGTGAGTTTGGATGAATGATATCAGAGCGATAGAGTTTATCGCTATCGAGAGGAGGGTGCGAATATCCTTTCTGTAGACGAGGCCATCTTTCCAACGCCTCTTTAACATCGGCACCAAGTCGGTGTCCTCTTCTTTCATAACGACTCCTAAGCGAACTGACAGCCGTCCGTAATACTGTCGGTGGCTGATCTAGGAAATCAGTATGTTGAAATGAAATTCCCTGCTTCTGATTTTGAATGGTTTTGCCAAAGTCGTAGCCGAAAACACCGCCCTTCCCTCCGTCACGACTACTGACCACAATGTCGCCCAGTCGCACATCATGTTTCGGGCTGGGCGCACCGCCTCCGATGCCGACCATCAATCCAATGCGGATATTCGGGAAGCTACGTAGCATGTCCCGGGCTGCTGCTGCGGCGGCGCCTTTGCCATACTCCCCGTTTGGCAAGACTGTAATCACTACATGATGTTTCCCCATTCTACCAAGGGCATAACTGTTGTTATCTCGCTCGGCGGCTGGAGGAGGGTCGTCATATTCTTCATCTAGCAGAGCCTGCGCGGCAGTGAACTCGGTAGCTATAGCGCATACCCAGCCGACCGTGTAGATTTGAGGGTCCGACATTAATGGCAGCGGCCTAGAGAGGACGTTGATCTTATTTTTCGATACGGTCTCTTTAATCAAAGATCACAACCGGGGTTTGAAGCTCTTTCAATGCCATAAGGTGATAGAGGCTAGTGTGACTTGTCAAGTCACAGAGAGACTTTTTTGGGCCTGAATGCATGACAGCCTGTTGAGTACAGCCTGATTGTCTGATGTGGCCGCTTAGGCAACGTTGCCACCCAAATGCAGTCAGACGCAGCTGAAAAGCCGTAGGCGAACTTGCATCACTTACCCCGCTCGACTGCATGATAAGTAACAGACCAAGCTCATGGAGAAGGAGGCAGAGACGATGACCGTGATGTTCATGTACGTCGAGTGCACGAACATAGCCTCAGGCGCTGCGGAACCGGACTGGACTCACAAATGGATTGTGAACGTCAAAATCGCCGCGACCAAGTCGTGAAATGGCGCAGTCGTCGCGGCTGAATCGGTACCAGACAGGAGGGAAAGCTCATCGCCTCTCAACAGCAAGGCTGCGACTATTGCCAGGGTCCCGAAAAGATCTCAGGTAGCTCATCGAAGACTTACTCATCTCCCTTCTGGGATGCCTTGCCGCTTGGCAAGGCCTGTTGGCAAGGTGCTGGCTTACCCTTTCACTGAATGACTTCAATGTATACCCGCAAGGTCTGTATGTGATAGGTAGCTAGCTCTGGGTTGTTAATCTATGAGTTGAAGCGTGTAATTTCTGTCTCCAACCGCAGTTAACAACCAAAGTATCTGTCCACTGTAATCCTAGTCTAGAGTGGGAATGGATATAGTATCGTAAAGAGTGTTTTCATAGTCAATAAGGTGTTTATTTTTAGCTTTTCTTTTTTACAGTGCCGGGCGTATGTTATTATGAAAATCTTTTTTTACCTTCAATCTTTTATGTCTTTTCATTTTCTTTCTTTCTTGGCTTCTGAAATGTTGATTGGCTGGGAAACGTGTCCAAAATTCTAAGACAGACAAACTTCGACGCGCGTTCCGTGGCAGAATGCTAGAGTAGTTTCTTGCTTACACCGACCTTCGCGTTAAGCCCCGATTACTGTTGTGTCTCAGTTGTAGTCTTTGGGACCCCACAAACCACTCACTAGTGTTTACCGAAACCAGCGTCAGCAAGCTGAGTTCGTCTCCATCGCGCAGCCTTGGGCTAGTTCTTTTGCATGTCTCCTCCACACACCAACCGTGCGTTCCTCAGCTTCGGTGTACGACCGTTGGTTCTGACAAAACCGGTGATCGTCTTGCTTGTCTACTTAAGATCTGTAGTCTGCCTATAGGCGTTTTGACTGATCACCGGAAAACTGTCTGGAAGAAAGAGGCTGCTGGCAATGCTTGTCAGCAATACTAGATGGCCTGAGAAAGCAAATCACCTGGGAAACGGAAGCGTGCATTCCTAAGCTTGTCGTGATGCTCCATTTGCCGGCTCAGCCCTACCCTCTTCTCTCCATCGCTAGGTAATTCCCTCGAGTGCGGCTGGATCTCATTTTCGCCTGGACTACAAGTTCCATTTTAAGAGCCACTTTTCTCCAAATTTGAGCTGAAGAATAAGTAGTACTGACTGTTCTCTGTAGGCGACTCCTATATTTGTGATGTAGCGTTCTGCTAGGGGGCTTGGTGGTACTTCTTTTACATTTAAATTCTTCAGAGAATAGATGTACTACGAGTTTGGGCATATGATTTGACGAGAACAGATTGCATTGAAGCTCTGATTGGATCAATTGCGCCCTTGGCAAAAATGCTGTCCAGCCGCACCCAATGGGTGAGACATCAAATATTTCAAGCCAAACGAGAAAGGGAGACTAGGCTGACTGGAAAATAGAAAATAGTGAGGCCTCCCTTTGTTCAGTTAGGCTGCACTGTTCATTACTCAACTTGCTCTTGAGGAAGTTCTTCAAGACGCTTGTTGAACAAAAGGTATTGCTTCAAGCTAGGCTTATATATGAATATTAGCTTGTTGCTTTGCCTGGTCGAATGCTCTTAGCCCTCTGGTCTTGATATTGCTGCTGTCTGTCTCTTCTAATTCCTTTGTTTAGGGGTGTTACTGTATTGCGTGGAAGTTAATACCTGTCGCGTAAGCCTGCACCCTGAGCCTAAACCTTTGCTCGAAAATGGGTCATTCTGCGACGATGAAGAGCATTCTCATTCTCACTTCGGCGACTCTCGCCGTTGCGCAAACGAGCACATCCAGGGCTCCCTGCGCAATTATCGCGTCTAGACTTGCGGATCCTGTGGCTTCGGTGGTACCAGCCGTTGAAGCGTTCAACTGCCTGGATTCTGTGCCTGTCGACACTGAAGGAAACTCCAAGCTCATCGACCAGCTCAAGCAAGTATGGCAATTTCACTCAGAGATTGGCTGGCTAAAGAACCCTGGAAACGACTGGGAATATGGTCCTCTGGACATCATGGGCGAGTTGGACGAGATCAAGTCCAATCTGGGATCATATGAGAGCGAGTATGCGGTTCAGTTGGCGATCCAAAACATTACAATCCGCACTGGCAACTTCCATTTCAGCTACTATCCCGATATACTCCAAATATTCAACTTTCAAAGAAGGTTTAGAGTCGCCTCCATCTCTACAGACGGTAAAGCCCTCCCCAAACTGTACGTTCACGAGGATGTCGCAGCCCTTACCGATGGCGACGATAGCGTTTCCGACATCAAGTCGATCAACGGCATGAATCCCTACGATTTCCTCATGGAAAATGCCCACTCACAGTACATCGATTCGGATGGGCGGATGAATAGGATGTTTGCCAAGGGTGATACCGACCACGATGGTGCGTTTGCGCTTCAAACCAAGTACGATGGCAACAGCACCGATGTTGTTTGGACCAACTCGTCAGAAGCGTCCGTCTTGAACATCGCAGTCAGCAAGTTGAACTTTGAAGGCGTCGTTGATGGAGAGACCTTCTTCAAGAAGTTCTGTACTGGAGCGCTCACAGGCGCAAAGTCTAGCAGCTCGAGCGACAAGGAGAAAGAAGTCATTTCCCCTGGTATCCTTGGTCCTGTGCCTACCATTCCTATCGGCACCTACCATCTCGGCCCCCGAGCCAAACGTCAGAATATCCCCTCTATTGGAGCATATGCCAGTGCTGTTGCCGAGGCCAAAACCGGTACCGTCGCCGGGTACTTCTTGACAGGCAGCGGTTTCAGTGATGTTGCTGTTCTCAAGATTATTTCCTTTAGCAACCCCGACGAAACCAAGTTCACCGAAACTGACTTCAATAACGACTTCCAAGCTACAATTGAGTCTTTTCTCCAGAAATGCATCAGCGAGAACAAGCAGAAGCTCATCATTGATCTCCGCGAGAACGGCGGAGGCAACGCCAACCTTTTGATCGATGCTTTCATGCAACTCTTCCCTGACATGGATCCATTCTCCGCACAAAGATACAGGACTACCGAAGCGTTCACTAAAATTGGAGATGCTATTAACGAGGTGTACACTAACTCCGAACTTGCCAACAAGTTTCAGACCGGCTTTGATATAGACATTCAGAAAGTTGAAATCTTCCGATACTGGGCCTGGTGGCACTTCCGTACTGCCAAGGGCAACAATTTCGACAGCTGGGATCAATTCAATGGACCGCTAGATTTGAACAATGACAGGTTCACCACCACCTTCCGTTACAACGTAAGTTTACACTTAATATTAGGTTGCTCAAATTATTTCCGAAACTAACAACCCTGGGCAGTACTCCAATGCGGACCGCCTCTCGATTCTACCAGATGGCTTCAACTTCGTTGAAGGCTCTCGACCAACTGCTTTCCAGCCTTCCAATGTTGTCATGTTCACAGATGCACTCTGTGGTTCATCATGTGCTTCGTTCCATGAGGAACTCAAAAACATTGCTGGCGTCAAAGCTGTCACTGTCGGTGGGCGACCCCAGAACAAGCCCATCCAAACCATTACTGGCAGTAAGGGTGGAGAAGTCATTCCTCTCATCAACTTTGTTAAAGTAGCATTTAACGTCCTCAATGTCTCCTCTACCATTGGCCTCACTTCTGTCAAGAGCGATGATGACTCCATCACCGCCGTTGCTGACGTGCCTAATGTCGCCATCCGTGTCGGCGACTCCTCATCTCGGGCTCAGTCCCAAGATCAGGTTCGCAAGGGTGACAGGACCGCAACTCCTCTGCAATACATCTACGAAGCAGCTGATTGCCGCATCTTCTACACTGCCGAATCCTACGCTAAGCCTGTTGAGGCCTGGAAGCAGGTCTGGTCCGCGCACTTGGACAACAGCAAGTGTGTGGAGGGCTCTACCGGCCATAAAAGCAGTATCAGTGGCGGGTACAAGCCATACGGTTCAACTCAGCTCAATTCGGAGGATGAGCCACCCGGTTCTGGATCCGACTCTGGGAAAAATGCTGCCAACTCTATCAAGCAAGAACCGTTGGGCATAGCGCTTCTCGCTGTCTTATTAGCGCTTATAATATAGATAATCCTAGAAAGACCTACTTAGGGCTGGGAAGGGTAGAATAAGTAATTGAGCCTAATGCTATTCTTTGGATATTTTATGAAGGTCGTGGAATATAAGAATTCCACGTTTCGTCATCACCCAAGAACCCCTCTTTGAAGCCTGTTCAAAACAAGAGCCTTTGATCTGGTCATGATACCACTTTCAAAGTGGCTCCTGACCATTTGGTTAGAAAAGTAACTGCATATCACAGCACGCGAACCAAGCAATAATCCGGCATTATACTTCTCCACTACATCAACCAAGGGCCGGTCGACATCTGTATACCTTTCACACTTCACAGTGAC
The DNA here is from genome assembly GCF_014235925.2 of Colletotrichum truncatum. Taxonomy (NCBI): domain Eukaryota; kingdom Fungi; phylum Ascomycota; class Sordariomycetes; order Glomerellales; family Glomerellaceae; genus Colletotrichum; species Colletotrichum truncatum. The sequence continues at coordinate 273,299 of NW_027222411.1, read as the reverse complement.
CTTGCTACAGCATCTAGCATGCTTGATGTATATGTTGGGGCAAGCAGAGTCGCGAAAGGGGGGAGGGGTGGATGTAAAGAAAATCCAGGGCTTGTGGTGCATGCGAAGCCCGACTGTAAATAAAAACAAGCTCTCTCATCTCCGCCGATCACGCAGTTGAGTATTGTGTCCTGAAATGATCTGAACTTGTCTCTTGTGATAAATGTTGAGTTTGCACACATATGAATTTGTCTCGAAGGCGATGAAGAGAAGGTCCTTGTTCACAATCATCAGGTCTTTGATGTTTATCAGCCAACTACAAATGCATAATGATAGTAGAGTCTCGTTAATAGAATCTAAAACCGAGAAAGCTATGAGCTATACACTTAAATGTGACGCAGAAACGGCATACTACGGACAAATGAGTACTTTTCATTCAAAGGCTATCTTTATAGTTCATCCGCCGCATCCAGCTCATCCTGCAAATAGGCCGCTACGCCACTGCCTGAGCCGGCAGCCATGTACAAGGATTGCAATACACCCTGAAACGGCGTGGCTGCATCACCGACAGCCATGCACCCGGGCAAGCTTGTCTTATTGAAGGGTGGCTCAACCTTGATCACACCCGACTCCTCCATCTCGAGCCCAAGCTGTGCAGCCAGGGATGACCTCTGCTCATATCTGGGCAGGTGAGAGAGAAACCCTTCTCTCTGGGAGCTGCCGTCGTCAAAGATGACATCCACCTCGGGGCCACTTCCCACGGGCGCGAGTTTGGCGATCTTTCGGTTGTCAAAGCGGATCTTACTGCTGTTCAGCTGGGCCTCGGATTGCGTCGAGAGCTCACTGTCGCCATTTGTGTAGACCGTTACGCTCTTCGATAATCTCTTGGCCATCTTAGCAATACGCTCGACAACATCCGGGTCTGCCGCGTGGCCGATGGCCAGCACTCCAGAAGAAGATGCACCGCGCTCTTCATAACCGTGGCAAAACAGGCAGTGGAATCTGGGTTCCCGGGTTATTAGCAAGATCGGACAAAACGCAGCTGAGAAACACCATTCGCTAATTTTACTCACATTCCGTAAGCCCATGCCTGCTCGTATCCGGGGATGTCTTCCATCACGTCTTTGACCCCGGTAGCTAAGACAAGTCTCTTGCTTTGATATATCACTCCCTGCTCATCTTCTGCTTCAAAGATGCCGCTCTCAAGCTTTCGCACCGTCTTGACCGTCGCAGATTTGAATTCAAAGTTTTCATAGCGCTCCTGGAGATCTCCACGCGTCTTTTGCAAAAAGGCAGCGGGATCGACATGATCAAAGCCAGCCACCATGTGCATGTGCTTCGAGCGAGCGTTTCTTCAACCTTTTGCATAAGCGTGTATTCTGTTCGCATGGTACCCAGAATCACCAGGGTTGAACAAATTGAACGTACCTATAGACCCCAGAATCCAGAACGAGCACGGAAAAGTCCTGACGGGAGACCGTCATGGCAACTCCAAGCCCACCGGGACCGCCTCCAATGCATAGTATGTCGTATACCTTGGGATCCATGTCGACTTAGCAGAATAAGGCCTGGTAACAAAAGTTCGATGATAACGAACTGGCAAGTTTTGGTCTAAGAGTCAATTAACTCTTAATAATCAGAAGGATGTCTATCGAGTCATCAAGCTGAAGCTCACAGTAACTCACAAAATAACGTTGGCTGCTTTAAAGACCGGGCCTCGGTATGATTACTACACAGAGTATGACGACCAGAAACCCCTGATAGACTGCTGCACATGCCCCTCTGAAGTACTGGCTAATTGCTTGTAGCATTATCTTGCATGCCTTTCTGACCATTGCAGATGATGGAGACACATTGCAGCCCAGGATTTGCTCCTCGTACGAGTACATAGCACCTACAGGCTGAAGGATGAATATGGATGGGCATGAACGTTGCAACGGCCCCATCTCAGCATGCAGGGCCACCACCGATATGCAAGGCCACCATCACCAATATGCAAAGTCCCGCCAGCTTTAGCGTCGTCTGTTCCTTTAGCGTCGATCAATCCCTGTCAAAAAGGCCATAGTCCCTGCAGGCCCCTGACAAACGACAGGGGTATTCCTTGTCAGATATTGGATGATTGATCCCTTGCTGCAGAGACTCCAGGGTGTGCTGAAGCAAACAGATTCATACTATGATCTTCATCCGTATCAGGTACATGCTCAGTGTTCAGGACTAGTTACGTAGCTAAGATGGGCAATGCCCATATTGCCGTGTGGTTAGGCTGGGTTGTCAGGACTCATGCGCTCACTCGCCGCCATAGAAGACGGAATGGGTAGCAATCCCTCATGTGCGGGCCCATTGTAAGGTTGACAGACAAATCAGGTAGATATTAAAGACCGTCTGGCTTTTCGCCGGGGTATGTCCATCTTATTCGTCGCAAGTTGACAGGAAAGCTATGACTGCGCACCACTTCACGGCTGTCGCAACCAGAAAAATGAGCCTGCTCGAGGTTATAGACTATAGCGCTCTCCTAGCCAGAGAGGCGACCGAGGTACAGAAATTGGTTCGCGTCTCGTCTAATCAGGGTTTGTTCTTCCTTGACCTTGGGGAGTCGCGCAAAGAGGCAGTTGTGGCAGACCAGCAAGCCATTATTGAAGCCCAGCGCAAGTTCTTTGCACAAGAACCAGAGCAGAAGCTGCTTTTTAGCTCCGATCTTGACGAGGATGGGTAAGACAACACAAACTCTTTACACTGTACTGCGCTGCATGAGGCAAAAACATCTAGTTCTCGCGCAGAGATGGCCGGCAGACGTAAATCTGACAATTTACGTACAGTTATGATTGCCACGACGAGGTTCATGTTCAAACTCTCAAAGTTAGTTTCCCCTCCAATCGTGGGTAGAAAGCAAGCGCAACGTGTCAAATGACTGATTTCCCCATTCTTCTAGTTATCTCGCGGACAACAACTTGATGGCACTCTCAACCTGCCCGTACCTATACGTCCCGTGGAAGCCGAAATCTCCAAGCTCGCGACAATGACCGACGATATACTGAGGCAACTGTCAACACTGCTGTGCGAATCCCTCGACCCTCCCATCTCGACCGAAGTCGTCAGTGACTCCCGGAAACCCGGACGAAGCAATATGTGTCTAGGATTGGCGTCTGCCGCGGCCGGGACGTCTTTGATGGAGCACCATGTGGACTCGGATCTGCTCACCCTGACTTTCTACGACGAGCCATTCTTGGAGGTGCAGCAGCCAAAGACGGGTGAATGGAAGGTCGTGGATGTTTGTGAGAATCGGCCCATCGTCAATGTTGGGACTACTTTCCAAAGGGTGTCGGAACATCGGCTGCGCGCTCCCCTTCACGGCGTCAGGCAGTCGGAGAGGGAAATCAATCTGATCATGTACGATTTATATGCTTGTGCGTAATGGATGGCTAGCACAGAAGTAGTTACCACAACAATTCAAAGCTACTATCTTTATCGCAAACATAAGTCAATTCAATACATACACATAAAACTTACAACGCAGGCTTCAGTGCCGTGACCAAAATTGATATCAATACGATGATGTTTAATAATGACTGTGATAACTATCTATACGAGTAGGTTAGAATGATAAATGCAAGTATGTGATGTCTTTAAATGAATGATTTATAACAATGACGCAATGATCCAAGTACAATCTGAAAATCAAATTTCTTAGTACTATTCTTTACCACTCATGTCCCGCCACCACCGTGGTACAGCTTGCTGAACTGGCTCTGCTTCGCATCTACCAAGACCTTCGGATCGTCCACCTCAACCACTTGGCCCTTATCCAGAACAAACACCCGATCACATAGATTCATGACGATATCCAGGCGATGGGCGATCACGATGACTGTGTAGGTGGCAAAGTCTTTCCGTATGACGTCCTGGATCAGGCGGTCGGTGTCGGCGTCCAGCCTAGAGTTCAACTCGTCGACAAGCAAAAGCCCACCGTCCGTGGACGAAGTTCCAGACTCCTGCTGCTGCTGCTTTGTCCTCCGTCGAAGCATGGCTCGAGCTAAGCTGAAGAGTTGCTTCTGGCCGGAACTGAGCTTGTCTGCGCACATCTTGGCGTCCATGCCGCCAGACTCTTTCACAAAATCAGCCAGCTGTGCCGTCTCGATTACAGACATGCAGTCTTCATCCGTGGCACCGCCCAAGTAGTCGAGATTTTCCTTGATCGTTGCGTCGCCTGGAAGAAGAACTGGATCTTGAGGGATAGTGATGATTCTTTGTCTCAGGGCTGTACGATTTACACGACCGAGGGCGACGCTATCCACTTCTAGGGTGTGAGAGGAAGACGGTAGAGGCTCGAGAAGTCGTAAGAGTAGTAACATGAGGGAGGATTTTCCACTATTCAGTTTTAGATTTTAATCAAAGACCGTAAACGCCATGGTCATCTCTCTTGGGTTTCTTACCTTCCTGTTCTTCCACAAATAGCAATCTTTTCACCCGGCGCGATCGACAGGGAGAGGTTCGACAAGGCCAAGGTTTTCGCAGCGTCCTCAGTAGCGACACCATTCACGCTAGTTGGCAACATGTTAGATCATGTTTTCAGGGGAAACAGAGGGAAACAACTGACCTGTATGAAGCGGATACATCGGTGAGCCGTATCTCACCTCTGGAGGGCCAGTTCGGGGGAAGCTCCGCATCATCGTCGGCTTCATCTTCCGGCTTGATGTTCTGACTAAATGCCCTCAAGCGACTGACGGCTCCGATCGAGGTTTCTACCGATGTGTACCCCTGCATCAGCTCGGATATGGCGGCGGAGAGTGTCATGAGTGTCACGAAACTGGCTCCCGCAAAACCCGAGTTTGTTCTGAGCTGCGTGGCAAGGACCGTGATGACGGTGGCAATGAGACCGACCAAGGCCAGCAGAACCGTTGAGAGCCATTGTTGAATCATGGCCAGCAGGTAACCCGGTCTCTGCGAGGTATCCAAGATCTTGTTGTTCATGGTGATATTCTGCGGCGTCGTCCCGTGGGCGCGTACGGTTGCCAGGCCTCGCATGGTATCGAGAAAGTGCGAGCTATGAAATAAAGGATTAGACTCTAACCTAAGAGAAGAGAAACAGAAATCGAAAAGTATTTTATGAAGGGCCTTACTAGAGTGGGCTCTTTGCCTCGAGACTCAACAGCCGCAGTTGCCTCGAGGTGCGGAGATAAAACATCTGAATAAAGTAGAGGATAGCAACGAGAACGGGATAGCTTGCAATAATGTATGGCGACGCCACGGCGATGACGAAGCAGTTCCCCAGCAGGTCAAAGAAAACAAGACAGGCGTTGAGGAGGGCCATGGGAAGCTCTCCGTCAATGATGGTCATATCTTGGGAGAACAGATTCGTTACCGTGCCCGTATCGGTGTTGGTGAACAGAGTCAACGGCGCCCTGATGACAGTAGTAATAGCTTGCGAATGAAGGTTCAACCCGGAGGATGTGACAATGGCGATGAGCAGGAAAGCCGAAGCGCCAAATATACCAATTAGCTCCGTACCACGCAACATGCCGTAAATACCAAGGTAAAAGGCGTTTGGCCGGTGCAAAGAGTCTTCGGCCCAGTACGACATCCAGACGGTAGAGAAATTGGTGCAAAAGCCGGCGATCAAGCTGGAAAGCAGCACGAGAATGGTGGCCACCTTTGTTGTGCTGCGTAAGTAATAAAGGTAGACGGTGAAATCACCTGTCTTCCTTGCCTCGTTACCCAGGATGTCGCTTTCGTCCCCTTCGTTTTCAGACTGGGCAGGCTCTTTGACTTCACTCTTAGTGACCGGAGTATCATCGTCTTCTGCTCCCTGTGCGTCCTTGGAGGCCACCAAGTCTGCTGATGAAGCATCGACTTGGTCGATTAGCAGGAGTGTGCTGTTGTTATTGGGGTCATCGTTGAACATCTCGGCCGACCCTTGCTTGACGATCGAGCCATCTTTTCCTAGGACGATTATATGGTCTGCAAAGCCAAGATGCCGCGAAGAGTTCCCGAAACATACGGCGGTGCCACCTCTTGAACGAATAAGCCCGCTGAGGCCAAACACGCGATCAAAGACTTTTGCCTCGGTTTCGGCGTCTAGTCCACTGAGAGCATCATCAAATACTGAGATCTCTGATTCGAGATAGAGCGCCCTAGCAAGGGACAGACGTTGCCTCTGACCGCCGCTGAGTTTGATCCCGTTGCTTCCGATGTCTGTATCATGACCGGATGGCAAGCTAGCAACGTCAATGTTCAGCATGGCGGCCTCCATGACGGATTCATATTTCTTCTGAGAAAATGGGAGGAAGCCAACAACGTTCTCCTTTACGGTTCCGCTTGAAAGATAAGCCGTTTGCGCGCAGTATGCGATGATGGCAGAATCCGGAATCCCTGCTGTGAGGCTGCCGGTAGCAATGGGGATCTCGCCCAGCAAGGCATGACACAACGTCGATTTCCCTGAAGCAGTCGGTCCGACAATCATTGTGATGCTGCCCCTGGGGATGACAAAGTCAAGATCACGTAGTATCATGCTACCCTCCTCCCAGCCAAAGGAAGCATTGGTAGCCACAAACGCCGGCCGCGTTTCGATGACAGAGGATGATACGAGGCCAGATTTCCCATCTATGCGAGAGCTCGTCTCTGACGCTGCAGAATGTGACTTGTGCTCATCGGTTTCGGTGTCTGGGCGTGTATCTCTTGATGAGAATTGACGGTAATCCGATTGACGTGGCTGTGCCAAGTATTCATCGATGCGACGGAAGCTCGCAAGTCCAGCAAGAAAGACGGGCACGGCTTGAAAGAGCGTCAACAATGGACTGGACAACAACATGATGAAGGAAAGCGATACGAAGAGTCTCGAAACGTCCAGAGTCCGTGATGTCGCTGCAAAGGCGACCACGGGCGATAGAGATATCGGCATATAAGACAGGACCACAGAAACCAACATGAGGACGCGGAACTGATTCCCTGCGCTAATCTCCTCGGCTCGGTGGTTTTGCACCATGTCTGCGACCCGGCCGGCCACACCAAGGATCTTGAAGGTCTTCATGTCGGCGATGGCGCTGGCAGTGACGGCCACTCTTGTCTGAATCTTCTCCATCCACACAGTCTGGCGCTTTGGTACAAACATCATGGCGCCGTAGAGTAGGAATGTGCACAGGATAACGAGGCCGAGAGGAACGAGAAAAGCCACACCAATGTTAGTGTAGAGCAGCCAGCAGCCGATGGCTACTTCAACCAGGCCACCCCATATCTGGTGCATTTGCAGCAGGCCGGTCTCGATGTGTTCCACGTCAGTGCTCATCAACGTCAGAGACGAAGCGTCATTGGCCTTGGAAAGGTTCAACTCGGTTGTCTTTTGGTAAACGGTAGCACACAGACAAGCACGGGTGATGTATGCTGCTCTGTTGTTCAAATAACCGAAGTAGGCCGTCGATGTGACCATGCCTACGTACACGAGTACGCACGCTCCTATGAGTCCATATCCGTTGTTAGCAGCACCCTCGCGCTGCCGTTCCAAATGGTTGAGCAATGCCTGCAACACGAACGACTGCGAGTATCGGAAGCCAATTAGAGCCGCTCGGGGAATCATGGGCAGCAGAAACGCCCAAGGGAAAGCCGCAAAGAGGGATCTTAGAACGGTTTGCTGCTGGTCGCCCTTGGAATCGCGATGCAGCTTTCCCCACAGAGGAGGAGCCGTGGCACCTGCGCTCAAGGCCGCGTCCAACGAGTAGAGATCATCAGAGACAAGGACCTTGCGGTAGCCTGTCCAGAAGAGCCGCTTCAACCAAAAGTAGGTGGCCAGACTGTAGAAGCCGCTCGATTCTTCAGGGCTGTGTTCGATGCCATCGGGGGCGATCCATCGGGCTTTTTCATAGGCTTCGAGAATAAGGATCGGGATTTTGAGAGCCAAGGACGCAGTAAAGACACGCGTGAAGGTAATCTCATGTGTAGTAGTCGCAGCGAGCCATAGCGTCCTCGTCTGAACCATGTCAAAGAGCACGGTGAGGAAGAGGTAGATGTTGAGAATAAACGATGGTCGTCGGCATCGTGCATGTTCCAGGTGAGAAACAAGGAGCATAAGCAAATGTGCTACCAGAACAAGACATAAGGCCGCAATGGAAAGCTCAGATGCAGCGGCCACCGCTTTGGTAGCACACACCAGAACAAGTAGGCAAAGTTGAAGAGCAGCGAGAACGGTGAGCGATCCCTTGGCTTGGTTAGCATTTGTGCCAGTCTGCCAAGGATAGAAGGGGGTGGGAGAAGAGGAGAGGGTTCACTTACAGTCTTGATGAGCTGAAGTACCGAAGCTTCGACGAGCCGCGGCCTGGAGAGGAGCTGGATCAGCCGTAATGCTGCCGCCGGGATGAAGATGGCGGCTGGGACAAGCCAGAAAAAGATCCTCTCAAACTTCTGCGTGAAATCAAAGTCACCGCGGCATCCTTGGACAGCCGGCCCAAAGGCGTCGTCATTCAGACAGCCGGTCAGCCCCATGGCTAGAGGAACCGACTATGGCCGTCAAAACACAGATGAATGAGTTTCTCTAGGAGTATCTTTTCGGTGGGAAGGAGGAAAGTTGTTGTAGACAGAGAAAAAAAATGGATGGATTTGTGATTGATTGATTTTGACATTCACAGCGTGCCCGAAAAAGCGCTGCCAATGTATTAAGAGAGGCGAGAAACGCAGACCAGAACACCCGTTTCAAAAGTATCAAGAAATGGATACCCCTAGATGTTTGCGGTGGGTAGAGATTGAACTGGCTGAGTGTGCCAATACCTTTTTTGAAAAGGGCTCAACCCATGATCAATAGGGACCAGCGCAGCAAACGAGGACATAAGCACTCGCCCAAAGTGGACAGACGGTGAGGCGTATCAACACGGGCAAACGCACTCTCTGCTGCACCAATCGACACCCACTTTTTGCAAGGGTACCCTTGGAAGATTATTATCTGGCGGATTTGGAGGGATTAAGAAAAGGGGGGAGCGGGTAGCCGGGAGGGGGGGTGCACGGAGTGCCGAGTGCGGAGCTAGGGGCGTCTACTAATGTAGCCGATCGGGTGTACGTCTACCGGCAAGCATATACGGCATCGCCGGTCAAGCCGTTTCTCAATTTATTGATAGGAATATCCACGGAACAAGCTGTGACAAACCTCATGGAAGATAGTGCGTATGCCTCTTCATTCGACACATCTAGTAAAGCAGAGTGTCAAGCACAATATTAGAACGAAAACCTTCATCTTTTCACGCAGAGCAAAATGAACGACGAGTACGTTGTCCTGGATGCTCGAGTCCACAGCGTCTCGGTGCCAAACCATCGAATTCTCCTACGGCGCCATGGCAAGTTTATAAATGCCATACTGGAGGAAGACTCGCCTCCGGCGAATATGGTCGCTCCTCAGCTTACGAATGAGTCTCTTGTCCGTGTATCAGGTTCACTCACAACATCGACTGAGACTGCCTGCGAGGTGTCTACACTTTGCGTATCCGAGCTAACTGTCCTGTCGCAAGCGAAAGCAGGAAGCAGCATAAGCAATAGCTTCAGATCGCTTCATGGTGGTCCAAAAGGGGAAGACGACGAGCAGAAGCCAAATCAACTGGGCTGCCACCAGATCGACCAAAGACTAGATGAAAGGGTCCTGGACGTGCGTGTTGCCTCCACGGCCGCGATTTTCAAGGTTTTCTCTGGTGTTAACGAGCTTGCCGTCGAATTCCTGGCGATGCGTGACTTTTATCGCATTGCCACCCCGTCGCTGATTAGCTATGAGTATCCAGGAGAGGAGGATGACCACTTTGCCGTGCCCTACTTTGACAAGACGGCGTGGCTGGCACCAACCGGAGAAGTACACCTGGGGATGGCACTCGCTGCAGACTTGGAGCGAGTGTACGACATTCACAATGTCTTTCGCCAAGAAAGAGATGTTGACGGCAGACACCTGACTGAGGTTAGAGATTCCTTTCTTCCCGAGTGAAGCTGCAAGGTGATGCTGTTTGCGCATTGACTAACTTGATAATCTTCCTCTCAAGTTCACCATGCTCGAGCTCGTGTTTGCCCTCGACCAAGGCTGGGAAGAAATTTTGAACCTAGCGATCGATCTCTTGATATTTCTTATCCAGTCTCTTCAAGAACGCACAAAGTACGCTCAGTTAGCCCCAGCCGTCCAGCGACTGCATCCTTCTTCCGGTCCTTTCAAACTAGGACTAGTCCAAGGGAAGCTGCTACGAATTACGTTTCGTGAAGCCAAGACCATTCTGCGGACTTCTCTAGACATGCAGAGCAGTTTCGAAGATGACTTTACGTATGTTTTCTCTATATTCACTTCTTCCTCTTCTTCAATTCTCCGTCCTGTATGATCCGTTTTGCTCTTCTCTTTCATACACATTGTCAAGAACTGTACTAAAATCAAGAAACACGACTTAGACCCGAAGAAGAGGCAGCACTCGGCCGCTTCCTCTCCAGTGATGAATCACATCTCGGCCCTCCGACCGATATCTTTGCTGTCACCCATTTTCCCAAACATCTCCGCTCATGCAATGTGTATCCGTCGGAGGACGGTAGCTCGACTAATTCATTTGACATCATCATGCGCGGACAAGAGGTTTCGACTGGTTATCAACTGCTGAACTCCCACGAACAACTGCGAACTGCTTTCGCTACTCGAGCGCATCCCATCGATCCTGACTCGCCTGGGTGGCGCCCGTTTGTGGCAGCGCACGAGTTCGGCATGCCGCCATGGGGTGGCTTCGGAAGTAAGAGATCCCCTACTACATGACTAGGAGTCCCTAGGACCCTGGTTTCTCCATGCATGCACGATAGGTCCTGACGCTCTCTGTTTTTCTAGTGGGGCTCAATCGTTTTGTTCAAGTCTTTTTGGGTTTGAATGACATCCGTGAGGCGACTCTATTTCCACGCAATTCGGCACGCCTTACACCATGATGTTTGAATGAGAAGGCTCTATATCGCAAGACCCGAGACTAGGTAGTGGCAAGTGAGTGGCAAAGACGTTGCGGCATTCAGGCTGGGCAAAAAACCTTTTGTTACTTCTAAGGAGGATCTTGCGGCATTCTATCACTATTGGGCGCTTAACGTTCACCACCAGCCAACAATGATACTCGAGCAGGGAATTTACGGGAGATAGATATTATCGCGTTGAAGAACAAGGCTTATAGGTTACGTTTCTTTTACACCATAAATCCTTCATGGCGGGGAGACCAGCTAGGTGACGAATAGCCACTGCCAGTATTAATATGTTTCCGCACTTGTAATAGTTGTTTAACATGAATGTTTCCCAAAAGCAACTTTCCCCCAATTAACTAAGCCTTCAAGGGGCGTGGTTAAAAAGTCATGACATCCTTCTAGAACACCGTAATGCAAGGCCACCAGCGCTAGCCTACATGCGTAACCAGCATATCATTTTGGATGTAGGGCCTCCAACGAAGATCCCTGCAGGGTGTGCGTTTTGAAAAATGAGGTGTCCGTCAGCACAGCGATCACGTGCCAAGACATGGTGACTTATTCGCGAAAAGGCGGGAAGTATGCTCTGCGCCGTAGCCTTGCTTTCAGAGGGGCTATCTAAACTGGCATCCGCATCCTGCAGCCTGTTCTGGCGGTAATGCCTATATGTCGAGCTGCCTATTTGCTCTCCTGGGAGGTAAGTAACTAGGATCTCTTACACATTACTGGCGCTTCGTCACTAGACGCCCGTTGCTGCTTCAGCTACTATGCTCTTAGAACCGGCTTCATCGTATGTATTGGTTTTGATTGTTTTTCATAGTTCTTTTACGTAGACGTCCATTAAAGTACCCAAAAAGGACGAACCGTCATTCATGGCCTTCTTGCTTAGACATCAAGCTCCCCTCATGCAAGACGATCGACGACTTTTCATCCATTGCTCATAAATCGACCACGTCCAGAGATACCTACCGAGATGACAGTATATATGAACTGCAACGATAACGAGAGTACCAAGACACCACTACTATTGGCAAGCGCATACGGGAACCTGGCTACAATTGCTATGCTGTTGGATAATGGAGCGGATACTGAAGTCAGAGATAGGAATGGTCGGACTGCACTCTCGTGGGCTGCCGCCGAGGGACACAAGGAAGGGGTCAAACTGCTACTCAAACGTGGAGCGGACCTGGAAGCGCGAGACACGTTTGGCCAGTCCGCGCTTTCGTGGGCTGCTATGGGAGGTCATGTGGGCGTCGTCGAGTTCCTAGTTGACAGCGGTGCAGATATCGAGTCGGAAGACGAGTTCGGCCAGACTCCCCTACTATCCGCTGCGAAGAACGGCCATGACGCTGTCATCAGGTTACTGCTTCAGGGAGGTGCTGATATAGAGTCACGGGCGGCTGGCGGCTGGGCACCTCTCTCATGGGCCGCTGCCAAAGAGCATCTTCTCACCGTCAAGATGCTGTTGGATTACGGGGCTGATATCGAGGCAAAAGGCAAGTTTGGCCAGACGGCGCTGTCTATAGCCGCTTCCAAGGGATATAAGGACATTGTCAAACTACTGTTAAAAAGAGGCGCCAACGTCGAAGCCAGGGACGCGTATGGTCGGACCGCATTGTCATGGTCGGCCATAAACGGACACGCCGGCGTCACGCAGCTTCTACTCGAGATGAGAGCGGATATGGAGATGCTCTGCTGTGAATATGCTCGCAAACCGCTATCTCTCGCCTTTGACGAGGAGCGCACGGAGGTCATCAAGCTGCTTCTGAGAAACGGAGCCGACATAGACTCGACGGACAAGTACGGCCGATCGCTGCTCTCGTGGGCGGCCATAAAGGGAGATGAAGGCGTCGCCAAACTGCTACTTCAGAACGGTGCAAGCGTCGATCTGGTAGATGAGTACTATCAACGGACACCCATCTCACTGGCTGCCGAAAATGGGCACGAGGGCTTCATCCGGCTTCTCCTCGTATACGGCGCTGATGTCGACTCCAAAGACGGTATATGGGGATGGACTCCGCTCTCATGGGCCGCCACCAAAGGGCACGAAGGAGCTGTAAGGGTGTTGCTCGAGAATGGTGCTTCCGCCGGCACAAAAAGTAGATTCGGCCAGACGCCTCTCTCGCGTGCGGCAGCAAGCGGCCAAGATGCCATTTTCCAGTTGCTACGGCAGGTATCTCAGTATGAAAGAGAGCGGGAGAGCGCTATCAGCAAAGAATCACTTTTGTCTTGAAGGAATGAGGGAACTACGCTTACTTGTACTGTCCAAAGCTACAACGTCGAATAGAGATCGTCACTAACGACCAGCCACCGCTGCGCACGTCAATGTCCATTGTGAACGAAACCTTGACTTTTGCTTCAAACCCGTAGACTACTACTCGTACATAGCCTTTGAACTTAGTATTTATCTCCGTTGTCGTCCTCATCTTTCACTTCCTACCACCTACAGACATATACGTAAACCGGGTTATCAAATGTTTTATATAAAAGCGTACTGCCTATTGAATCATGATTTAAGGCGGAAAGGGACCTCATGATGCGCGCCACCATTAATATGGGAAACCTTACCGATTGTCTTTCCGGATATGAGATAACGGCCACTCTTAGCGAGTTATAAATAAAAAATCGGAATGTGTATAGTTAAACTGAGTCTCTTTAATTAAATAGACAACAAAATCTACCAAAATGTGGTCATTCTCTCTCGTTGGTAAGTAAGGTAAATGACATCAGTATGCACTGGTAAGTAGCTATACATCAGGGAGTAGGAAACATAGGAGATTTAGACTATACTGTGAGGTAATCATGGGCTCGTATTGAATTGTTGTGATAAAATCGGGCGTATAGAGGCAAATAATTACTCGTATTTTGTCAGCGAGATGGTTGGAAGAACCTTTGTTAATCGTGTTGACATGAATTATGCTTGATCCAGGCCTTCTGTGGGCTCCTCTACGGCTGAGGAATGAAATGTGTTACTATTGGACAAAAGGACTTACCAGGTGGCCAGAACAGCTGCTCATCGTATAAGAGAGCACACAGGATTGAAATATTGAATAAGTGGCTCGCGTGGTGCGCTGGTATTAAATCACTTCTTGATATATGTTAACCATTTCAGGTACTCTTTTATTGCATGCAAACTTCACAAACATAATATGGGCCATAATGGTAGATCAATTTACCAGCCCTCAAGTGCTGTACTGGTTTACTAATTCAAAATAAGGTGGTCCTTTGCACAGAGGGCTAATAAAAATATATAGCCTCTTTATCAGTGAGACACTCTTAGAACAAGGAAAATGCAAATGGCAATGCGGGCTGTAGTCAGGGACGGAAAACCCACACACGTAAGCGGATATAAGTAGATAAATCTTTGTCTCATTGCCATTGCTGGGTACCTACCTCAGGTGCTGGACAGTGTCACCGGTGAATGCTCTGACAGCTTTGGGTCATGTTTCCAGCAAGATCTCTCCCAATGGAATACTAAAAAAGGAGAGACCAAAGAGGGAGCCATGCAAATTGCCTCCGTCACGTAGGTCAACTATTGGTCAGTGCCCCTGTTTGGAATCCTGTACATTCCAGGATAACTTATTTTCCAGAAGCTAGATTTTCTCCTGCGGTAATGTGATACAACACCACTCATGGTCGATATACAATATGTCACATAGAAGAGGCACGGAATATGCTAGCCGAAGAAAGCGTAATCTTTTCTAAATCTGAGACTGCCAGTAGGTTGTTATATACTGAGTGGTAGACTCAAGAAATGCAAGTGTAAGGGTCAATCAAGCTATCATTCGAATCTAGCCTATTTGAATACCTCTCCATAATCTCCTTAAGCCCACGCCCACGTCAGACTAGAGTAGTTCCCGTCGATGTTCCAACAATACACCCCCCGCCACCGAGCCTGGGTCCTTGTCCGTGTTGAGGAGTCGTGCTACCATTCGGCATAGATGCAGAATCGCTGTGACGAGCAGAAGACTGTGCATAAGCTTTAGTTGATTAACAATTCAGGGTCCAGCTCCCTTACGGCCTTGCAGCTAAAGCTTGTTACTTACATAGCTAGACACCAAGATTCGGTTCCTTGGACTGGGTTCCCCGGATATGATCAAATACGTCGCGGGTGACATTCCACTGCGTCGCCCAAATGGAGTTATGATCTGCCCCGTTGATGACCCTGCAGGAGAACTGGATGGCATCGTCGTATTCACTGCCGTCTCGGGTCCAACAGCCTTTAAACCATTCCGGACCGACCGTGCCAGGGTTCCCAATCATGGAGTCCGTCTGGCTGAAGAAGCACTCCACAATCAAGCGTCGATTCTTCTCAGCTAGAGTGCGCCTGAGACGAGGCACTAAGGTGTCACAATCTCCCCAGTCCGCCCATCCAGATTCAGATCCACCCTGCGTCTTCTTCATGAGAAGAATCGACTCATTTGACATACCGTGAATAGGCCTAGCATAGATAAAGTCGGCCAGCTTTGGATCTAAAGCCTCTGCAAAGGCTACTGCAGGATTGGCAGGAGTAGCAGCAGCGACATCTTCAGCTGGCTGAGTCGTGAACCACCGCCCAAAGGCAGATGTGAGCCCAAAGCTGGTATCCAGTATGGGAGCGGAGACGACAGAGAACAAGGAAGCAAGCTTATCTACTTGTCCTAGCAGGGGCTTGGGGAGGGCATGCGTTATTGACATATGCCAGATCCGGGAGTGTGAAGGGTGAATCCATGGAGCACCAATAGCGAGATAGGCATTATCCGGGTACAACAATTCAGGATAATGGAATATGAAGTCCAGGGCGTAGATTGTACCAGCACTTTGCGCGCCTACATGTACGTGGCGAATTTGTAGGTGCTGTAACAAAGCGAAAATAGCATCTATTTACATACTAGTTAGTTAAATAAAAAAATCAAAAGTAGAAATGGAGAGGAAAAAAATAAAGTGAAAGGAGACAGAAAGAAAAAAAGGTTATATTTACTGCGCCAGAAAGCTAACCTCCCCTCTGCTTCTACATCAGGCGTGTCGCCAAAGCCCGGTCGATCTGCGCAAATAACGCGGACCCCATAGTCTTTGGCTAGAGCGTCTTTGGCTATAAGAAGCATTCGAGACCCAAGAAGGGGTCCAAAAAAGAGAAACACTTTTTCTTCTTTCGCCGAGGAACTCTCTACATTGTGATACCCAAAATCTGCGTAAGAAATGGGAAGAGCATTAGGGCGTCCCTCAGCTGGATCCGCAGGAAACGTGAAGACTCGGCTAAAACGTTCATCAGCTAAGAATCGTTCTACGTCCTGGTTCTGGATAGCCATATTGGGTAGAAGAAGCCGACGGCACCGGAAAAAGCTAGCTGTTGCCTTCAAAAGAAAGGCACCCAAAGGTATTGTTAATGCTGATACCTGAGTGAGGGGAAAAACGAAATTGTTTAACCTCGGTATATAAGAGAAGAAATAAGTAATTAACCAGGATTAGGCTCTCATTTACTACATCATTATGGCGGATTAATACAAATAAAGAACTTCAAAATCAAGCCCGGAGGATGCGAAAAAGGAGAAATGTTTTTACACAGAAACTGTGGTGACCAACTACAGCGCGGGCAGCATCAACTAGGAACAAACGGCTATATTTTCTGAGTGAGCGAGCGGAGCAAGGATCATTGGAGCGAAGTCATCACGTGACCTCGGAGCCGAAGCGCGAAAGGTGGGTCCGGAGGTCCGGAGGTTCGGAGCCTTCACGACAGAAACCACGTGGATACAGTTAGGGTATCGAGACAGGCTCGACATGAACACCTATGTTTCTACACATGAATGGATTATAGTGGGTCTTAGAACGCAAACTATCTCTTCTTGCAAGCGAGCAGGTTTATTAGAGGACTTCATTCTAACTGTGTTAGGTGAATAAATCTACTTCATGCATAAAGAGTGACCACTATCAATCATTGCCACAACACCCTGGTTGGATCTCTGACCCCCTGTTACTCACCCATGCACCTTGTGGCTCCATCGGACGAGGACGAGAGCTCCACTCCTGTCAGAAAGTCTGGACTCAAAGCTCAGGCACAGCAGATTCACCATATTGCATCTACGTGGTGTATTGTTATCCTGGTTTGCTCCTTAACCTACTTATTTCACCCCCGTAAGATCATGTTGTCAGTCGACCTAGGGTCTACTGATACCTTGTTATCCGACGGGAGGATTCCATACTAGACAGGTGGCCCTGCAGAAACTTACACTTAGCAGGTGGCCCTGCATGAGATTCTGCTTAGTGGGAGGCCCTGCATTAGTTCGGTCTTAGCAGGTGGCCTTGCATTAGCTCGAAAACCCTGCATGAGGGATCCCTGTCCTCTAATTAGACGCCCCTAGCTTCGTGCAGCAGCCTATTGCACACGAGCAATTGCAACTCCTTCATGGTCAGACAGGCTCCATTATTCGCCTAAGGATTCGCAAGCTGATTCCCGTTATCGATCTTTTGATACGGATTAGAGTAGTGATTAGCAGTCGTGATGAAGCTGGTGGGATCTGTGGGTCGTTTTTCTGTTGACGATTCTAGATGTCTGCGCCCTGCTAGTAGCGATTACAAGGGGCCAGGACGATCGATAACACTGCATCCTGTGATATGGGTATCTAATAAATGTAATCCTGTCTGGAGTGTATACGCGATTGGAGTTACCTCGACGCTCTTGCGATTTTTGTGTGAGCATACCCGCGTCGTATGTATTGAAAGACACATCAAGTAAATACGTGTTCGCGACAACTGTAACGACTTCAACACCAAAACATCGATCACTTTACATCACTTGTATACGTATGTACAAAACGAAAATGAACTCAGAGAATCCGAAAATGGGGCCAACAAGCAATGGGTCACCAGAAAACACTGAGCTTGGGTTCAAAGGAGACGTCATGGCAAAATTGCCAGCGTTTATGCTACTGCCCCAACCGGAGCAGGCAAATCTGCACGCGATTGTCGATTATGTCGCTGCTGCTTGCAGCCTCGATACCGACCGAGTCGGTGATATCTACCCGTGTACGCCGATGCAGGAAGGCTTGATGTCTTCTGCTGCAAAGCTTCCTGGGGACTATGTCCTGCAGGGAGTCATGGAATTGTCACCCAACATCTGCCTCGATACGTTCTGCGCCGCCTGGAACCAAGTGGTGGAACAACTCGATATCCTCCGCACCCGAATTGTGCATCATGGCACTTTGGGATTCCTACAAGTGGTTACCGTCGAGCCGATTCAGTGGATCAAGCAGGCGGATCTGCGAGAATACCAAACACAACAAGGAAAC
Organism: Colletotrichum truncatum; assembly: GCF_014235925.2. Lineage (NCBI taxonomy): Eukaryota > Fungi > Ascomycota > Sordariomycetes > Glomerellales > Glomerellaceae > Colletotrichum > Colletotrichum truncatum. The sequence goes on along the minus strand of NW_027222411.1, from coordinate 255,129 downwards.
GACTTCAATATGGGCCTGGGACAGCCTTTGACTCGCTACGCCATCATTGGAGGTGGCGAGGAAGATAAGCCGCGCCAGTTTGTCTGGACAATCCATCACGCCATTTACGATGGATGGCTCTTGAAGGCAGTGACGGAAATGGTGTGGTCGACATACCATGGACGTCCGACGACGAAGCTCTCGCAATTCCACCATTTTGTACAAGACACATTGCTTCAGAATCACCAGCTGGCGAGGAACTACTGGGCGTCGTACCTAGAGGGGTGCAACCCGTCCGAATTCCCTTCAGCTCCCTCAGGCACCAGTGTACGACCAGGCGAGCGTTTCCGCGTCGAGCAGAGCTGTCGTTTTGGCGGAAGCATGAAGGCTTTCAAACCTTCGACGCCCATTTTCGCTGCTTTCTCCCTTGTCGCAGGCTGCTGGACAAGTTCCGACGATATTGTGTTCGGGACAATCAGAGCAGGCCGGAAGGCAAGGGAACATTCGGAATCGAGTCAAGTTGCGGGGCCTACCATGGCGGCGGTACCGGTTCGCGTCAGACTTCCGAACGACCAACAGCTTTTGCTCACCTGGTTGGCATCGATTCAAACGCAACTCGAGCAGATGACCGATTTTGAACAGCTCGGATTGCCAGAGATCCGCAAAATGAGCATCGAGAATGAGGCGGCCTGCAACTTCAACACGATGGTTGTGGTTCAGCCAAGAGATAACGACTTGGTGGATGAAGCTCCCCTGGGCCAGTGGCGCAACGGGTCCAAGGATGTTGCACCACGTACATATCCACTGAACATCCAGGCTTTCCTCAATGGGGACGAAATTCGATTCGTAGCCGACACGGATTCCAACACGATGACGAGACCACAAGCAGTCAAGATGCTGGAGCGGCTATGCCACGTGATGGAGCAGCTGGTGCTGGCCACCGAGACGCAGACGTGGGACGAAGTTGATATCTTGTTGCCGTCAGACCACCAGAGCCTGTGGTCGGCGAACGCACTAGTCCCGCCGGCCGTGGAGCGATGTGTTCACGATATGGTGGAGGAGCAGGCACAGAGGCAGTCAAACGCCACGGCCATCTGCTCCTGGGACGGCAACTTGACCTACGGTGAGCTTGATACGTTGGCGGCCCAACTGGCCAAAGACCTCATAGATGCCGGTGTTACGCAAGAAACAATAGTCCCGCTGTGTTTCGAAAAGTCGAAGTGGGCGGTGGTGGCGATGCTCGCGGTGCTCAAGGCCGGTGGCGCATTTGTCCCTCTGGATGTGTCTCATGCAGCAGACCGACGCGAACAAATCATCGAGCTGACAAAGGCAACTGTCCTTGTCTCCTCTGAGACTCAGAAGTCGAGCCTCCTCGGACGAGCAGACCGAACCGTTATCTCCGTGGGCCCCAATTTTACGAAGAACCGTTCTGTGGAAAACGGCTCAAACGGAATTCAAAACGGCAACCACATCGACTCCAACGCCACCCAAAGAAGTCACCCGAAAAATTCTGCCTATGTCTTGTTTACATCTGGAAGTACAGGCCTGCCGAAGGGTGTTGTCGTAGAGCATCAAGCACTGGCATCTAGCTGTACGAATCATGGACAGACCATTGGCTTCAGTGAAAAGGCAAGGGTCTATCAGTTCGCTGCATACATATTCGATGCCTGTATGATGGAGATTTTCAGCACATTGATTTACGGCGGCTGCATATGTATTCCATCTGACTGGGACCGTCTGAACAACCTTGAATCGAGTATCGTCAGCGTGAACGCAAACACTGCCTTCTTTACGCCAACAATGGCTCGTCTGTTGGACCCGAGCCGACTCCCCTTACACACTGTCATCCTTGGTGGTGAGGGACCTACCGATGATGACCTACTGCGGTGGGGCCAGCACCGAAGAATCTTGAATGGATACGGTCCTACAGAGTGTACGGTGTTCTGTGTGATGAATACTGTCAAAGACCACAGCCAAACAGGTGTTGGCTCCATCATTGGCAGACCTGTGGGGTCGGTCTCATGGGTCTGTCTAGCAGATGGTACCGACAGGCTTGCGCCTGTCGGTGCTGTTGGCGAGTTATTGGTTGAAGGTCCGATATTGGCTCGCGGATATGCCAATGATGACCGCCAGACTTCAGAAGTGTTTATCCAGGACCCCTCATGGCTTTTACAGGGAGGGGCTGGATATCCAGGACGCCAAGGCCGTTTATACAAGACGGGCGACCTAGTGCGATACGATGAGGCCGGCAATCTTATCTATGTCGGCCGTAAGGATACCCAAGTCAAAGTTCGAGGCCAACGGCTTGAGCTTGGCGAGGTTCAACACCAGCTTAGAGAATGCCTCCCAGAGGTATCCTCTATAGCTGTAGAGCTGGTTTTTCCCGAGGGCAAAACCGCCAGCCCCAGGGTAGCAGCTTTTATAGCAACAACCGACACTACTAACAACCCCAACCATCCTATTACAGCAAATGTTATGACTATATCTTCAGAGGTACAGGATGCTCTTGTGGAAAGATTACCTAACTATATGATACCAGCTATTTACATTGAGGTTTCGCGCATACCGCTTAACCTCTCAGGTAAGACTGACCGACGACAATTGCGTGACATTGGTTCTAGGATTTTCAGCCAGCAGCTGGCAGAGACCTCCGGCGGAGACATCGACAACGCACCTACGACGGATCTAGAGCGGGCGTTGCAACATATTTGGGGCCATGTCCTTCACATTGATCCCGCTGCTATTGGCATCAACGACAATTTCTTTGCTCTTGGCGGTGACTCGATTGCTGCCATGAAGGTGGTCAGCCAGTCACGGTTGGGAAAGCAACCCCTTATCACTGTCGCTGACATCTTTCGTTACAAAACAATCGCGGCCTTGACAAAGCACATGTCGACGATGGATGACGAAGACGTCTTACATGATGACATTGCACCATTTTCCCTTCTCGACATGGATGAGACAGAATGCCGCAACTCCATTGCCGCCGACTACGGTATTGACTCCGACCGGATCCAGGATGCCTACCCGTGTACGCCGCTCCAAGAGGGTCTCCTGTCGTTGACATCCAAGTCCTTAGGTGCCACCTATATCCTGAGATCTGTCTTGGAACTTGATCATGACGTTTCTATCGAGCGCTTCCGCGACACATGGGATCGCTTGGTGGACATGATTCCCATCTTACGAACCAGGATCGTCCAGAGCCAGCAGCACGGGTTGCTGCAGGTTGTTGTTAAGGACTCAATCCAGTGGAACGTAGTCGAGGATCTAGACCAGTACCTCGAGCTGGATCGTACAAAACTAGTTGAGCTCGGCTATCCACTGGCACGGTTTGCACTGGTTTGTCCTCCAGAGTCATTTTCACGGCGATACTTTGTTCTTACTATGCACCACGCTCTCTACGATGCGCAATCTCTCAGCAGCATCTGCAGTCTTGCAAGCAAAATCTACCACCAGGATGCAACTATCGATAGCATCATCGACTTCAAAGTATTCGTCAAGTATCTGAAGCAGATGAAGAAAGAAGCTGCTGAGATGTTCTGGCGGTCCAAATTTGCGAAATACGCATCAGAACCTTTCCCCCTTCTGCGCCAGCAGAGAGAACCGCAGCCCAAAGCCATCGAAACACGGCAACTCCCGATGGCGACCGTTAAAGTGCCTGATGTCACAGCTGCGACTCTCGTCCGGGCGGCCTGGGCCATGACGGTGGCCGTTTCCAGCAACGCCGAGGATGATGTTGTTTTCGGAGCCATCCAGTCTGGACGATCCGCCAGGATCGCCGGTGTTGAGGACATTGCCGGGCCGACGATTGCGGCGGTACCGGTGCGAGTCAACGTGGACCCGAAGCTGCAGACGGTTTTCGAGTTTCTGCAGCGGGTACAAAAGGACTCGACCGACGCAATCCCCTATGAGCAGTTCGGGCTGCATCGTATCCGGAACCTAAGCAGCGAGGCTGGTCTCGCGTGTCAATTCCAAACGCTCCTAGTCGTGCAGCCACCGCGGGATATAGAAATTGGCACATCCAAGAGTCTAGGACGCTGGAGTCATGTCGAAGGCTCAGAAGGCTTTGCTACGTACGCCGTAAACATCATTTGCTCGCTAGTCGACGGAGCCGTAAATGTCGAGGCTATTTTCGACGAAACGATTATTTCTCGACCCTCCATGTCAAGACTACTAGAGAAGCTAGGGTCTTTTCTCGACAAGCTTAACATAGTCAAGGACAGTCGGCTCGCAGACCTTGACATCTTATCAGAAGCTGATCGCCGAGATATCTGGTCTTGGAACCGAGACGTACCGCCAGCTGTAGAAAGTTCTCTGCACAAGCTGGTAGAGGACAAAGTTGAAAGCCAGCCAGCTGCGCAGGCTGTTTGCTCTTGGGACGGCGACTTTACGTACATGGAGCTTGATCAGCTGGCGACCCGATTAGCTTATCACCTTGTTGAACTCGGCGTAGGCCCAGAGGTAATGGTGCCGCTGTGCTTTGAGAAGTCAAAGTGGACAATCGTGTCCATGTTGGCTATCCTCAAAGCCGGTGGCGCCTTCATCCCTACCGACCCGTCGCAGGCAGCAGATAGAAGAGATCGGGTGTTCGCCCAGGCCAATGCACGCGTGGTTCTGGCCTCTGATACTTACGCAGATACCATCGCTACACAGGGTCTTCACGTTGTCACTGTTAACCAACAGCTCATGAACAGTTTGTCTACGGCTATGCAGAAAGAAAGACCACTATTCGATGCAGAGCCTACGTCCTCGGCTTATACCATCTTCACATCTGGCAGCACAGGACAACCAAAGGGTGTAGTTGTGGAGCATCGTATGATATCTTCTAGCTGCATCTACCACGGCAAACAGATGGGATTCAAGGAGACGTCTCGTGTTCTCCAGTTTTGTGCTTACACTTTTGACCCCAACATCTTGGAGATTTTCACTACACTGGTATACGGAGGCTGTATCTGCGTCCCATCCGAGAGCGAACGCTTGAGAGACATCGAAGAGAGCATGAACCGAATGAGGGTGGACATCGCCATCTTTACACCCTCAACGGCCCGACTCCTGGACCCTCAACGGCTGGTCAGCCTGCGAACACTCATCATGGGTGGTGAGAACGCGCTCAACGAGGACTTTGCGAAGTGGTCAGATCTAGATACCGTCATTAATGTCTACGGGCCTGCAGAGTGCTCCATCGTTCATTCAATGAATGTGGTGGACTTTTCCAGAAACCAGGATGCCTGTATCGGCAAGGCTATTGGCTCAGCATCGTGGATCACCACACCCGGAAATCCTCATCGTCTCGCACCCATCGGCATGATTGGCGAACTGTTAGTAGAAGGCCCAATCGTGTTCCGGGGCTACCTACACGACGAAGAAAGAACAGCATCCGCGATCGTCGAGAACCCTGCATGGCTGGTTCAAGGTGGTGATGGGTGTCCTGGACGACAAGGTCGTTTGTACAACACTGGAGATCTGGTCAAATACGACGAGGACGGCTCCTTGATCTACATCGGACGAAAAGATACTACTACGAAGATTCGAGGACAGCGTGTTGACCTCGGTGAAGTTGAATATTGGCTGCGAGAATGCCTTCCGGGAGCTCCCCTTGTGGCTGCTGAAGTAATTATTTCTCGGGGCGAAGATGCCAAACCGGTCTTGGCCGCCTTCGTTGTCCAAGAGAAGATCAACTCCAACGGAGCCAACGGCCTCCATGATAAGGACAGCGAACCTCCAGCAGCACAGGTCATCAATGTTCCTCCCGAGGTTGAAGACGCTCTCGCGGAGAAGCTACCGTCGTATATGATCCCCGCCGTTTACTTTGCCGTCGCCCAAATACCGCTCAACACATCAGGTAAGACCGATCGCCGAGAACTACGTACGATCGGAGCCAGCTTCACGAACCAGGAGCTGGCGGAACAGAGAAAAGGCGATTCTTCCGCGCGTAGCAAGGGAAAGCCAGTTACTGAGACGGAGCGCGCATTGCAGGCGATTTGGGCACGCGTCCTCAATATCGACCCTGCAACCATCAGCATTGATGACAGCTTCTTCCAGCTCGGTGGCGACTCCATCGCAGCGATGCAGGTTTCTTCCATGGCAAGAATCTCCTTGGGAAACATCTCTACCGCGGACATTATGCGATTAAAGACGCTGTCCCGACTTGCTGCCTCGGTTGTGACCAAGCCAAAACGCGTTGAGATCGTCAACTCGGAGGCGGTTTCTGAGGCAGAAGGCAAGGCGTTTGGCCTGAGTCCCATCCAGGAGCTTTATGTCCAACTCGAGCAAGATCCTGGTAATTGCTTCGACCAAAACTTCTTCCTTAAGCTGTCGGAAAAGACTTCGTTTGCTTACATGACCATGTCTCTCGAGACGATTATTTCAAGGCATCCCATGTTACGTGCACGATTCGTCCAGGATGAAAACGCGATCTGGCAGCAACAAATATCTGATGACGTCTCTGGCTCACTCGATATATGCCGCTTGAAAGGGCATACGTTTGATTCAGATGATGTGGCCAGAGCCATCCGCAGCTGTCGTGAGAGGCTCGACATCCGCAACGGACCTCTTATGGCGGCCGTCTTTATTGAAGATGCCAAGTCACAGAGCGTTTTCATCTCTGTTCACCACCTGGTCATCGACTTGGTTTCGTGGCGTATCATCCTCGAAGAACTAGAAGAACTCCTGTCCTCCGGCAGACTTTCTGCTCTGCCTCCTCCCACAACTGAATTCCAGACGTGGTGCGCGCTACAGTCACAGTATGCCGCGGAAAACTTGGTCTCTGAGGCTCCCTCAGTTTCTGAGGTGCCAGAAACGCTCGCTTCTTACTGGGGCTTGAACGACGATACCGCCATGATCGGAGCTGCCACGACCTCTATCAACTTCACCCTCGACGAATCGACAACCACTGCGCTCCTCCACGGTTGCAACGATGCATTTGGGACAAAGCCGGTGGAGCTGATGATTTCGGCCTTGGCGTATTCGTTCTCGGTCATCTTCCCCGACCGACAGGGGCCCGCAATCTTTGGTGAGGGCCACGGCCGCGAGACATGGGACGACGCAATTGACATATCTCGAACGGTTGGTTGGTTCTCTACCGTATTTCCGGCGTGTGTTGGCGTCGCACCGGGAACCGATGTTCTCGACATTGTCCGCCAGACCAAAGATTCGATGCGCAGCTTGCCTGCCAATGGCTGGTCTTATTTCACGTCTCGATTCGCCAACCCAGAACTTGCACGCGCAAACGCATCCGCTTTCCCAATGGAAGTGCTCTTCAACTATGCTGGAATGTACCAGCAGCTGGAGCGGGACGACGCCAGCTTCGAGGTCTCACAACTCCCCGATGGTTGTACTCCGGCATCTGCTACCAAGCTGCGTCGTTTCGCTCTGTTCGATGTCCTTGCGCAAGTAGAGAGAGGCTGCATGACGGGTTCGGTCATCTACTACGCGAACTCTCAGCATCAACAACGCATCGTTGCCTGGGTCGATATGTACCAGACTGTTCTACGACAGTTGGCCGAGTCATTGCCGGCGAGGGCTTCTGAGTGGACGCTCAGCGACTTTCCGATGACCTTCCAGTCCTACGATGAAATTCAGGAGATTCGCAATCGTGTGCTACCCCGTGTTGGCATTACGGACCTAGAACAGATCCAGGACATTCACGGCTGTTCGTCCGTGCAAGAGGGTATTCTCATCGCCCAGGCGAAGGATACAAACAACTATCGCTCCGTGCTGGATTTCGAATTGGTCGCCACTCAAGAGGGTCCCCAGGTTGATATCGCCAGGGTCAAAAAGGCCTGGCGTGCCGTCGTGAGGCGTCATTCGCTATTGCGAGCCATTTTTGTGACCGGCAGCAGTACAACCTTGCATGTCATCTTGCAAGACCCGGAGCCGAGCTTTTCCATCGTGCAGAATCAGGATGATATCCTTGAGAGCTCCTCCGGTCCTCCTTACGACGACAATGGCCTTCAACATCACCTGTTTATCCACCAGGTAGATACTGCACGAGTTTCTCTCTCCCTGGCAATCAACCACAGTATTGTTGACGCCTACTCTATTGGCATCTTGCTGCGCGACTTCAAGGACGCATACGTCGGCAACCTGGATCCCAGCGGCCCGTTGTACCGTGATTTCATCACATATTTATCTGAGCAGTCTCCCGAGGCTGACAGGGCCTTCTGGACTGCTTATCTGGATGGGGTAGAGCCTTGTCTCTTCCCAAGTTTGAACGACGAGCCAGGTGACGACAGCATCCACAGCAGCAGCAGCAGCAGCTTCATCGTCGATGTACCTGATCTACATGCCGACAAGATACACGCCTTCAGCGCCAAGTGGGAGGTAACGACGGCAGCAATTATCCGAACTGCCTGGGCATTGGTCCTGCGCGAGTATACTGGATCCGAGGTACCTTGCTTTGGCAATATGACCTCTTGCAGAGATGCGCCTATCGACGGTGTACAAGACATGTTCGGACCGTTGATAGGCATGATTCCTTCTCGAGTCCGTCTCGACTCTGAACGGTCTATTGTGGATGTACTTCGCAATGCTCACGAAGATTACATGGACAGCCTGTCTCACATGACGTACTCACTCGCAGCGATCAGCAGTGACCGCGGGGTTGGCACAACCGGGCTCTTCAACAGCATTTTGTCACTACAGAAAGGGGCGCAACAGATCACGGAATCTGACAACGGCTACGACGTCCGGTTCCAGGGCGGCGTAGACCCTGTAGAGGTAAGTGACGCCTTTGCGAAATGCAAACTTGTGAATGTGAGGGGCTAAGCTAACGGGTGCTGGGTTGACAGTATGATATTGCCATTACCGGAACCGACAGTACTACAGATGTGGCAGTCCACATGAACATCAAGAAGGGATTCTTGAGTGCCTTCCAGGCGGAGCATGTTGCACATGCTTTTAGTGCCGCGATTCGCTCCATTCTTGACAACCCTGCGGAGAGTATTAACGACATCAACCTGGTCTCCGAGAGCAGTGAGCGGCAGATGTGGACTTGGAATCAACACGTCCCGCCGTCTGTGGACAGTTGTCTTCATGAAATGGTAGATGAGCAGGCAAAGAGGAGGCCAGACGCCCCCGCGGTATGCGCTTGGGACGGTGACTTCACGTTTGCCGAGCTGGACGACTTCTCAACTCGCCTGGCGCATCACCTCGCGGACCTTGGCGTTGGCGAGGATGTCTTGGTGCCGTTGTGTTTTGAGAAATCCAAGTGGACGATAATCGCAATGATGGCCATCTTGAAGGCTGGTGGCGCGTTTGTTCCCACGGACCCATCTCAAGCTACCGACCGACGAGAACGATTATTCAAGCAGGCCAACGCGATTGTCATTTTGGCTTCGGAAACTTACTCTGCTGGCCTGAAGCAGTCTAGCCATCGTACTGTCACTGTATCTGCAGAGCTTCTGGAATCGTTACCTCGACAACAAGAGAATCCCTCACCCTATAAGCCTCAATCTGCCGCTTACACCATCTTCACATCCGGTAGCACTGGACAGCCTAAAGGAGTGGTTGTAGAGCATTATGCAATCTGCTCTAGTTGTGTCTATCATGGCGGCAAGATTGGGTTTTTCGAAACAACCCGATGCTTACAGTTCTGTGCCTACACCTTTGATCCTAGCATTATGGAGATCTTCACTACCCTAGTGCACGGCGGTTGCGTGTGTATACCATCAGAAGAAGATCGACTCAACAACATTGAGGCCAGGATGAACATTATGGACGTTAACACAGCCTTCTTTACGCCGTCGGCAGCTCGCCTTGTGGACCCTGAGCGAGTTACCACCCTACATAAACTACTCCTGGGTGGCGAAAAGGCTACTGATGAGGACTTCTCCAGATGGTGGCCCTACCTTGATGCCGTGATTAACGTTTATGGCCCGGCTGAATGTTCAATCATCAACTCCCTGAACATCACTAGCCCATCCAAATCTCAAGACGGCAACATTGGCTTAGCGGTCGGCTCAGTTTCATGGGTTACAGTGCCTGGAGACCCTAAGCGTCTAGCGGCCCTCGGTGCCATAGGAGAACTACTCGTCGAAGGGCCAATTCTGTTCCGGGGCTACTTGAATAACGAGGAGAAGACGAGGTCTTCCTTCGTGGATAACCCACCGTGGCTCGCCAGAGGCAACAAGGGCCACCCGGGTCGCCGTGCTCGTCTTTATAACACCGGAGACTTGGTCAGATATAGTCAGGACGGTAGCCTGGTTTATGTTGGACGTAATGACGCTGCAGTGAAGGTCCGTGGCCATCGCATCGAGCTAGGCGAAGTTGAGCACCACGTCCGAGAGTGTCTCCCAGAGGCGACTACAGTAGCTGCCGAACTGATTACTCTGAAAGACCAAGATGCCACTAGCTCGATCCTTGCTGCTTTCATAGTAGGACTGGAGGATGACAACGCCAGCAACCCTGCGCCGCACGATCGCCAGAACGGAGACAGCGATGCCGTACGGGTTATTAACGTTTCCGTTGAGGTGGAGAACGCCCTCGCAGAACGCCTGCCGGTCTTTATGATGCCGGCGGTATACTTCGCCGTCAAGGAAATGCCGCTCAATACCTCTGGAAAGACAGATCGTCGTCAGATAAGGGCCATCGGCTCCAGATTCTCGGCCCAGCAGCTAGCCGAGATGAGAATGGACTCCAGTCTTGCCAGGAGACAGCCTACCACGGATATCGAAAGAGTACTCCAGAGCATTTGGGCACGTGTACTAAAGATCGACCCCATCGCCATTGGTGTCGATGACAGCTTCTTCCGCCTCGGCGGTGACTCCATCGCGGCTATGAAGATCGTCAGCCAGGCTCGTGCTGATGATCTCTCTCTATCCGTTGCGGATATCTTTCAGCATCCTACCATTGCTGCTCTGGCAGGTATCTCCAACATCTCTGAAGCCATAACTCACGATGATATTGCACCATTCTCTCTCATTGGTATCGAGAAGGGCGAGGAAACCACCATGATTCGCTCCATTGCTGCCGATTGCGGAGTCAAGCCTGCTCAAGTTCGTGATGCGTATCCTTGTACACCCCTTCAAGAAGGACTACTATCGTTAACTACAAGATCCACGGGGGCCGACACATATGTTTCAAGGACTATGCTACGATTGGACGCCTCTGTTGATCTGCAACAATTCCACGATACTTGGAACCGTCTAGTGGATATCATGACTATTCTGCGAACCAGAATCGTCCAGACTGAGCACTTTGGTTTACTACAGGTGGTAGTAGATGAGGCGATTCAGTGGGAAACGGCAACCGACTTGAACGAGTATCTTGAAAATGACAAAACAAGATCGATGGGCCTTGGCTCGTCTCTTGTCCGATTTGCAATGATACAGCCTCAAGATCCATCCCAGTCATTGTTCTTTGTCCTGACTGTTCACCACGCTCTCTACGACCCAGCTACTTTAGGACAAGTTTACAGCCTTGCCAGTCAGCTCTATCGTCAAGAGTCACCACACAACGAGCCCGTTGACTTCAAACACTTTGTCAAATACCTCACCGAGAGAGATATTGACGCAAGTGAGACTTACTGGCGGTCGTTGCTGGCCAATTACTCTTCGGAAGCCTTCCCTCCTGTGCGGCAGCAGATGCAACCGCAGCCACAGAGTATTGAGGAGCGGCGCATCTCATTGCCAAACATCCAGGTACCCGAAATTACCGCTGCTACCATTGTTCGAGCTGCTTGGGCTATGACAGCCTCTGCGTCTAGCGGTACCACTGATGTTGTCTTTGGCGCCACAGTATCTGGACGGCATGCCAGAGTTGCCAACATCGATGACATCTCTGGACCAACAATCGCGACGGTGCCAGTGAGAATCAAATTAGACCACACCCGGACAATCTCTAGCTTCCTTCAACAGGTACAAAGCGATTCTGTGGATACGATCCCATTCGAACAATTTGGATTGCATCATATTCGGAACCTCAGTGATGAAGCACGACAAGCTTGTGACTTCCACACGCTCCTAGTTGTCCAGCCGCAGGAGACCGACGAGCTTGAAAGTTTTGGAACTATCGGCCGATGGGAAGGAATTGCAGGCCTCGAATCGTTTTCTACCTATGCCATCAACCTTATCTGCACACTGGATGGCGACTCCATGGATGTCAAGATTGTCTTTGACAAAGACGTTGTGGACCATTCATCAATCTCGAGACTGTTGGAGAGGCTGGGCTCCATCATCCGTCAACTTGCCGCAGGCACAGGAGATGCTCGTTTAGCCGATATAGACTCTCTTTCTGAGGCTGATTACAAGGATATCTGGTCGTGGAACAAGGATGCGGCACCGGCAGTATCGAAATGTCTGCACAGCTTCTTGGCAGAACAGGCACAAAAGCGACCTGAGGCATCTGCGATAGAGTCTTGGGATGGCAACTTTACGTATGCCGAGCTTGACCGACTAGCAACGCAGCTAGCTCATCACCTTATTGATCTCGGGGTACAGACAGAGTCGCTTGTGCCAATCTGTTTCGAGAAGTCAAAATGGGGAATAGTAGCCATGTTGGCTGTGCTCAAAGCTGGGGGAGCCTTTGTTCCCATCGAGCCATCACACGCGGCGGAGCGAAGGGAGAATATCATTGCGCAGACTGGTGCCAAAGTTATACTCACCTCGGAACAACATACAGCTAGCGTCACTCCGTCCGGACGTTCTGTTGTCTCTGTCAGCTCGCAGCTTTTCGAATCTCTCACAGACGACAAAGAAAAGCCTCTAGTCTTCCACGCGCAGTCTCCCGCATACGTCATCTTTACCTCCGGCAGCACTGGCCAGCCGAAAGGTGTTGTCATCGATCACCAGGCTGCTTCGACCAGTTGTACTGCCCATGGCAAGCAGATAGGGTTTACCGACAAGTCTCGAGTTTTACAGTTCTCTTCGTATATCTTTGACGCTTGTATCATGGACATTTTCACAACTATTATCTTTGGCGGATGTGTTTGTGTGCCCTCAGAGGAGCAGAGAATGACACACCTTACAGAGGTCATTCTGCAGATGAAGATTGACATTGCATTCCTGAGCACCGCTGTTACGAGGCTTTTGGATCCCCAATCTTTGCCAAACACCTTGACCATCGTCACTGGAGGCGAGAAAGCTACGGACGACGACTTCTATCGATGGCGAGATAGCGCACGCATTATCCACGCCTATGGACCAACGGAATGTACCATCTTCTCAACGTTGAGCCTCTCCACCCTAGGACCAAGCCCAGGTACCGATATTGGAAGGGCTGTCGGCTCTTTAGCTTGGGTAGTCGACAGGGATGACGAGGATAAATTGGTTCCCGTCGGTGCTGTCGGAGAGCTGCTCATGGAAGGCCCAACTCTCAGTCGCGGGTATCTAAACGACCCGGAGAAGACGGCCCAGTCATTTATTCGCGACGTTCCATGGCTTTTGCAAGGTGGCGCTGGTTTTGCTGGACGCAGCGGCCGCTTGTATAAGACAGGCGATTTGGTCAAATACGCGGCAAATGGCAGTCTGACGTACGTTGGACGCAAGGACGACCAGGTCAAGATTCGCGGCCAGCGCGTTGAGCTCGGTGAAGTCGCTCATCAGGTACGTGAATGCGTCCCAGGCGCACAAATGGTGGCGGCAGAAGTCATTATTCCTCAAGGCACAGATGCCAGCCCAATCCTGGCGGCATTTATCAAATCCCAGCAGGATGAAGAGGAGACAGTGACGGACAGCGCCAATGCCTACTCAGCCCACGTTATGATTCTGTCGCCAGAGACGGAGGATCTACTTGCTGAACGATTACCTTCATATATGATACCGGCCGTCTACATCTCTCTGCCGCAGATTCCTCTCAACACATCAGGCAAGACAGACCGTCAACAATTACGCAAGATTGGGTCCTCTTTTTCGACTCAACAGCTGGCGGAGCTGCGCGCCCAGTCGTCAACCCGTGAAAAGCGACAGCCTGTGACAGAGTCTGAGAAATCTTTACAACAAATCTGGGCACAGATCCTCAAAATCGATCCCGCTACCATTGGTGTCGACGATAGCTTCTTCCGTCTTGGTGGTGACTCTATTGCCGCTATGAAGGTCGTGAGTCAGGCTCGTACTAGCGGCATTTCCCTTTCAGTTGCGGATATCTTCCGTTATACGACCATCGCCGCCTTGACGAGCGTTACTGAGAAGGAGCAAGATGATCTTGAGGACAGCATCATCACGCCGTTTTCTCTGGTGGATGGCGTTGGCGGAGATGACAGCCTCAGATCTATTGCTGCTGATTGCGGTGTCGTCTCGTCTCAAGTCCAAGATGCTTATCCTTGTACATCTCTTCAAGAAGGATTGTTATCCTTGACTTCCAAGTCCGTGGGATCTGCCTACGTCCTGAGAACTGTCCTCAACCTGGACACAAATGTGGTTGACCTACAGCATTTCCGTCATATTTGGGACCAACTGGTGGAGCTTATGCCCATTCTCCGAACTAGAATCATCCAGACCGAGAAATGGGGCTTTCTTCAGATTGTCGTGAACGAGTCGATTCAGTGGGATAGCGATACCAGTCTGGATAGCTACCTGGAAAGGGAACAGACACACCCTATGGGTCTCGGCTCACCACTGATTCGGTTCGCTTTGATTCGCCACGACAGCTCATGTCAGTTCGTGCTGACCATGCACCATGGTCTTTACGATGCTCCGTCATTGAACCAGGTCTGCATCCTCGCTAGCCGTCTCTACCACCAAGAAACATTCGACAACCCAACCGACTTCAAAATCTTCATGAAATACCTCATGGAAAGGGACTTGGATGCTGACATGGCTTATTGGCGCTCCACTCTAGCAGAGTTTGAATCCGATCCGTTCCCCCTTATACGACAACAGCAGAGAGAGGTAATACCTAGGTCTACCGTGACTCGGCAGTTCGCTCTCCCATCCATAAAAGCACACGATGTCACAGCTGCCACTCTTGTTCGCTCTGCTTGGGCTCTAGCTATATCGGTATCTACTGGTTTGCCTGACGTCGCCTTTGGAACAATGGTATCTGGGCGGAATACCCCCGTCAAGGGAATTGAGAACATTACCGGCCCAACAATTGCGGCGGTGCCAGTAAGAGTCAAGATGGACCCGAACCAAACAGTAGAAGCATTCCTTCAACGAGTGCAAAGAGAGTCAATCGACATGATCCCACATGAGCAACTTGGACTGCACAACATACAGCGCCTCAGCAAAGAAGCACGCCTTGCCTGCCAGTTCCAGACCATGCTCGTTGTACAGCCAATGCAGGATCTGGAGCTAGGACAGTTCGGTACTTTAGGCCAATGGACGGAAATGGTCAGTGTCGGAGCATTCAGTACCTACGCCATCAACCTCGTCTGCTCATTGGGTACCGATGGAACTGTACACGTCGAGACTATTTTCGATGAGACTATAATCAGCCGCTTATCCGTCTCAAGGCTCTTGGACAAGCTCGAGCTGTTTGTGAACCAGCTCAGCACAGCAGCCGACGACAAGATGCTTGTTGATATTAACGCCTTGTCAGAAGCCGACTACCTCGATATCTGGTCCTGGAACCAACACGTACCTCCGGCTGTAGATCGCTGCCTACACGATATGGTTGAGGAACAAGCCCAGAGACGACCGGAAGCCCCGGCTATCTGCGCCTGGGATGGCAACTTTACATTTGCTGAATTCGATAAAATGGCGATAACACTGGCCCATCACCTCAGAGAACTTGGGGTAGGGCCGGAAACGCTAGTCCCACTATGCTTTGAGAAATCGAAATGGACAATAGTATCAATGCTTGCTGTGCTTAAAGCAGGCGGTGCTTTTGTGCCTATCGATCCCTCCCAGGCTGTTGATAGAAGAGAAAGAGTCTTTATGCAGGCTGAAGCGCGTGTCATCTTAGCCTCAGCCACATATGCGCCTGGCCTGGCTGCACCCGAGCGCTGCGTTGTTACAGTCGACCATCCCTTCATGGACTCTTTAACTACGGAAATGCAAACACCCTTGGCAGTTTATGACCCACGCTCTGCTGCCTACACCATCTTTACCTCTGGAAGTACTGGCCAACCCAAGGGTGTGGTGGTCGAGCACTATGCGATCTGCTCTAGCTGTATCTACCATGGCGGTGCGATCGGATACAAAGAAACCTCCAGAGTTCTCCAATTCTGCGCTTATACTTTTGATCCAAGTATCATGGAGATCTTTACCACGTTGATACACGGAGGCTGTGTCTGCGTGCCGTCAGAAAACGACCGCCTTAACGATATCGAGACAAGTATCAACACGATGGAAGTCAATATCGCCTTCTTTACGCCTTCTACAGCCCGCCTTGTTGATCCCCAGAGGGTTTCCGCTAATTTGAAGAAGCTTCTGCTGGGAGGTGAGAAGGCTGTGGACGAGGATTTTGCAAGGTGGTGGCCTCAACTTGAAGCAGTAATCAACGTCTATGGTCCAGCCGAGTGTTCGATTATTAACTCCTTGAACATCACGAGCCCTTCGAAATCCCAAGACGCAAATATTGGCTTGGCAGTTGGATCAGTATCGTGGGTTACTATGCCTGGAGATCCGGATCATCTAGTACCCATTGGTGCTGTAGGTGAACTGCTCGTCGAGGGACCAATTCTGTTCCGAGGCTATCTGCACAACGAAGAGAAAACAGCAGCGTCTTTCGTTGACGATCCGCAGTGGCTGACGAAGGGGGCCCCCTCAAGCGGCTACCCAGGCCGTCGAGGGCGCCTTTACAGAACGGGAGACTTGGTAAAATATGACGACGATGGCTCCCTGATATATGTCAGGCGAGACGACTCCACCGTCAAGGTGCGAGGCCACCGCGTCGACCTTGGGGAGGTTGAGTATCATCTACGAGAGTGTCTCCCAGAGGCAGCCATTGTAGCTGCTGAAGTGATCACTCCCGGGGGAGAAGATGCTAGCTCAATGTTGGCAGCATTCATTGTTGAGAAGCAGAGTAGCAGCTTTGACAGCTCCGATGAATCCACTGGGCCTGGTCTGGCGCGGGTCATCAACATCTCTCCCGAGGCGGAACAAGCGCTAGCGGAGCGATTGCCGGTCTACATGATGCCCACCGTCTATTTTGTCGTTGCCCAGATGCCGCTCAATACCTCTGGCAAAACCGACCGTCGACAGATTCGCGGTATCGGTAACAGCTTTACAGGCCAGCAGTTAGCAGAGATGCGTATCGGGTTGAATCGTAACAAACGACCCCCCATCACCGAGGCAGAGTGCACGCTACATCGTGTCTGGGCATCGGTGCTCAACATTGAACCCTCAGCTATTGGTATTGACGATAGCTTCCTCCGTCTTGGTGGAGACTCGATCACGGCGATGAAAGTTATCAGCCAGGCTCGTAGCTATGGCATTTCTATTTCTGTTGCCGACGTCTTCCGCCATCCTACCATAGCGGCCCTAGCCAGCATGTCACAAACAGACAACGACTCTGTGGTTGATGATGAAATTCTGCCGTTTTCTCTCCTTGGCGATACTTTGGATGAGGCGGGAGGACTTTCATCGATTGGTGCTGAGTGTGATGTTGAGGTTGATCGGCTTCAGGATGTCTATCCCTGCACACCACTCCAAGAAGGTCTCCTCTCTCTCACATCGAAGTCGACAGGCGCAGCTTATGTGTTGAGGGCTATGCTTCACTTGGATAAGGATATCAACCTGCAGCAGTTCCGCATTGCCTGGGATCAAGTAGCAGAGCAACTACCCATCCTCCGAACTAGAATCATCCAGCACCAGAGACTTGGCCTAGTACAGGTTGTGACAAACGAAAAGATTCTGTGGAAAGAAGGCACCGATCTGCGCCAGTACATGGAACAGGATCGAGCTCTACCCATGGGAATCGGCTTGCCCCTCATTCGATTCGGTTTGATACAAGACATCAATTCTATTCAACCCGCCTCTTTCGTCTTAACAATCCATCATTCACTTTACGATGGATATTTCCTTCCTCGGTTGTTTGATATGGCAGACAGGATATACCGAAGCCAGGCCCCTATGAAGACTTTGGATTTCAATCGCTTCATCAGTCACATCACGCAGGCCAATTCTGAAGCTGCTGATGATTACTGGCGAGGCTACTTGGCTGGTTTTGCGTCTCCATTATTTCCCCAATTGGCAGCAAACTCGGATCCGCCGTCAGCCAAGTCCTTAGTCAAGCGATCGTATCTGATACCACCTACAAAGGAGCTTGATACTACCATTGCAAGTCTCGTCCGTGCCGCATGGGGATTGACTTTGGCTACATCAGGTGGGACAGCCGACGTTGTATTTGGCGCAACTGTCTCTGGAAGAAACGCCAACGTCAACGGCATTGAAGAGATCGCCGGACCGACCATGGCCACGGTTCCAGTGCGTGTAACGGTTGATCAATCCCAAACCATCTCCGAATTCTTGCAACAAGTCCAGCAACAATCTCTGGAGATGATCCCGCACGAACAGACTGGACTGCGGAAAATACAGGCCCTGAGCCCCGAGGCGCACCGGGCATGCCAGTTCCAGACTTGGATCATTACCCAGCCACTTTCTCAAGCAACTCAGCTGGAAGAATCAAAGATTGTCATAGCCGAAGACGAATCAGACGAGTTGGGATTCTCCACCTATGCGCTCAACCTCACTTGCTCCTATGATCAGCAGAACATTGTCATAGAAGCTAGCTTTGATGACCAGCACATCAGCCAGTGGCAGATGGACCTGCTTCTGGGTCGTTTCGACCGCACGCTGAATGGTCTATGCACGTACAATGGCGACGAGCCACTGGCCTCAATTGAAGCCATCTCTGCTGACGAGTGCCGTCAAGTATGGGAATGGAACAAGACAGTTCCGCCTGTCTACGAGAGATATATGCATGAAATCATCCAAGAACAGGCTAGGAAAACACCAAACGCAGCTGCTGTTTGCGCATGGGATGGCGACCTCACCTATGCGGAGCTAGAAGAGCTGGCGACTGCGCTCTCGCACGAACTTGCTGCTAGAGGTGTCAGCTGCAAGGATATTGTCCCCATTTGCTTCGAAAAATCACATCTTACGCCAGTCGCGATGCTTGCTGTTCTCAAGACTGGTGCAGCCTTCACTCTCCTAGAACCGTCACAACCGATTTCTCGACTTCAGGAGGTTGTGCTGCAGGTTGAGGCGAAGCTAGTTTTGTGCTCCACGGCACAAACCAAGCTATGTTCCGAGTTTCCAGCTACTATAATCACTGTTGATCATGAGTCGCTATTGATCGCAAAGGCCAAGTCGACATCAGCAGTCCTGTCTGCTTCTCCAGATGAACTATCCCTAGCATCTCGCCTATACTTGGTTTTTACATCTGGCAGCACTGGAAAACCTAAAGGTGTACAAATCTCACATGGATCGTTCTCTTCCGCTTTCCACTACCAATCGAAGATCATTGGATTTGGCTCTCAGCGAGTATATGATTTCTTGTCATACGCCTTTGATCTGTCCATAGAGACAATCCTGATGACTCTTGCCTCGGGCGGTTGCCTTTGCGTCCCTTCAGAAACCGACCGTAAGGACATGCTGATGGAGTCTTTGACATCTCTGAACGTCACCATGGTTCACATCACGCCATCAGTGTCACGCATTCTGCAAAGAGAAAACCTGAGCAAGTTGAAGGTGATACTTTTCGGAGGCGAGGCACCACGGCTAGACGATCTCACAGGATGGCCTGACACGGTACGCGTGATCAACGGCTACGGACCAGCCGAGTGCACGCCAACGAGTACACTTAATCCGATTACTAAAACACCAAAAGATGCTACCAACATTGGATTCGGTGCGGGTACAGTCACCTGGTTGGTTGATCCTGAGGATCATAACCGTTTGGCGCCTTTAGGCACCGCAGGAGAACTGCTCATCGAAGGCCCGTTGGTCGGGTCGGGATACTTGAATGAGCCCGAAAAGACGGCTGCTGTCTTCATCCAGGATCCTGACTGGCTGGTTCGAGGAACTGAAGGGTATGCGGGCAGACAAGGGCGCCTGTACAAGACAGGTGATCTTGCCCGGTACGAAGAAGACGGCAGCATCGTGTATATTGGCAGAAAGGATGGGCAGGTCAAGATTAGGGGTCATCGTGTTGAGCTCGGCGATGTAGAGCATCACGTGCGCCATTGTGTCCCCGAAGCCCGTCTAGTAGCTGCAGAAGTCATCATTCCCGGAGGTGGAAACGCCAACCCGATGTTGGCTGCGTTCCTGGTTATGAAGGACATCGAGCGAACGGCTGATGACGATACCGAATCATCAGCGCCACGGATCATTAACATTTCTACCGAGGCCGAAGCCGCACTTATTCAGAGGCTGTCATCCTACATGATCCCGGCCGTTTTCTTCGCTCTACCCGCGATGCCACTCAACAATTCGGGTAAAACAGACCGTCGCAGACTGCGGGGGATAGGATCAACCTTCTCCGCGCAGGAGCTTGCAGAACTGAGAATCGGTTCCAGCCGCGATAAACGAATGCCGGTTACAGAAATCGACCAGGCCCTTCAGCAGATCTGGGCAGATGTGCTTGCCATCAGCTCTTCTACTATCGGTATCGACGATAGCTTCTTCAGCCTTGGCGGTGATTCTATCGCAGCGATGAGAGTTGTCAGTCTGGCGCGCGGCCATGGGCTACATCTCTCTGTCGCCGACATCTTCCGCCACCTAACCATCACTTCTTTAACCAGCATGGCGCAGGTGGACGAAACTACAACTTACGGCGACATTGCCCCATTCTCTCTTCTTGGTAAAGACGTCGATGAATCGAATTATCGCAATTTGATTACCGTCACCCACGAAATTGATCCATCGCGGATACAAGATGCCTATCCCTGCACGCCAATCCAAGCAGGCCTGCTGTCTTTGACATCCAGGTCTGCGGGAGCTTACGTATCACGAGTCATTCTAGAGCTGAATGAGAAAGCCAACCTGCAACGCTTCTGTCACAGCTGGGATCAGTTAGTGCAGATGGTACCCATTTTGCGGACGAGGATTGTCCAAAGCCCGCAGTTTGGACTGTTGCAAGTGGTCCTCGACGAGTCGACTCCGTGGAACACCGCCAGCGATCTAGACGAATACCTATTGGAAGACGAGGCAAAACCTTTGGGTATCGCGCTGCCACTCATTCGAGTTGGTTTGATTCGCCGTCCCGCTCCATCTCCATCAGTCTTCGTTCTGACCATGCATCACGCTCTCTACGATGCTATTTCACTCAACTATATTTGTGATCTTCTCAGCCGTCTCTATTACACTGAGCCACTGAACAGTCCCGTTGACTTCAAGTACTTTGTACGGTATCTGAACGAAAGGGACATGGCGATGGATAAGAACTATTGGCAGTCTGCTCTGGCTGACTTCACCTCTGACCACTTTCCCCTCGTCAGACATCATGCAGAAGCCAAGCCGACATGCACCATTTCGCAACAACTTTCCGTGCCCGTTATCCTGGCACCTAATATTACAACTGCTACCCTGATCCGCGTTGCATGGGCGGCGGCGGTTCAGATGTTCAGCAGCACTTCTGATGTTGTCTTCGGCACAATGGTTTCCGGGCGAAGTGCCAGGCTTACTGGCATTGAGAACATTGTTGGGCCGACTATCGCCACAGTCCCTACGAGAGTCAAGCTAGACTCAGCTCAAACGATATTTGAACTCCTTCGCCAGGTGCAAGAGCAGTCAGTCGACATGATTCCTCACGAGCAGCTAGGACTTTTGAACATACAGAACGTCAGCGATGATGCTCACCACGCCTGCCAATTCCAGACACTGGTGGTAGTGCAGCCACCACAGGAGTCAGAGCCAGGGCAGTCCGAAGCAGCTCTAGGACAATGGAAAGACATGTCAGGCGTGGAAGCTTTCTCTACCTATGCTCTCAACTTAATCTGTTCACTTGGTGACGGAAGCATTGGTGTCAAGGCCATCTTTGATGATAACATCATCGACCGACTATCCGTTCAAAGGCTTCTAGACAGCTTGCAGGTCGTGATCAGCCAGCTGGCCAGCGCCAATAAGAAGACGATATTGGCAGACATGAATACCTTATCTGCAGCAGACTACGAAACTGTATGGTCGCGGAGCGGGTCAGTGCCGCCAGCGGTGAACCGATGTGCACATGATATCGTGACGGCGGAAGCAGGAAAACGGCCAAATGCCTCTGCACTATGCTCATGGGACGGAGAGTTTACCTACGCCGAGCTCGATATGCTGTCAACACAACTAGCGCACTACCTCATTCTCGACCTAGGGGTGGAGAAGGGCACTATGATACCGCTGTGCTTCGAGAAGTCAAAGTGGACAGTAGTCGCAATGCTCGCTGTTATGAAGGCCGGAGCCGCTTTTGTTCCCATTGATCCATCTCAGGCTAGAGACCGTAGGGAGAGGATCTTCGAAGAAGCTGGCGCATCGGTTATCCTTGCCTCGGAACAATACGAGCCATCCCTTCGCCATTCCGGTCGAACCGTGGCTTGTATTGGGACCGACTTTTTTAACAAGCAACCTCAAGCGAGCAAGAGAGACGACGTTATCCCGTCTGTAGACCCGGCCTCTGCAGCTTACGTGCTCTTCACCTCTGGAAGCACAGGAAACCCCAAGGGTGTCATCGTGGAGCATCGGGCTATGAGCTCGAGCTGTACGTACCACGGTCAGACAATTGGTATGACTGAAACCACAAGGGCATACCAGTTTGCTGCGTACATCTTCGACGCCTGTATCATGGAAATTTTCAGCACCTTGATATATGGAGGCTGCATATGCATCCCGTCTGATTACGACCGGTTGAATAACCTGGAGGCGAGCATGATTACTATGGATGCAAACACTGCATTCTTTACACCCACATTAGCTCGTTCGCTGAACCCAAGCCGACTTCCTTTGCATACAGTTATCCTTGGCGGCGAAGGACCTACTGATGATGACCTGCTACGGTGGAGTCAGGGTCGACACAGGAAGATTCTGAACGGATATGGCCCTACAGAATGTACAGTATTCTGTGTCATGAACACCGTCACTCACAGCCAGACAGGTGTTGGCTCAATTATCGGAAGACCTGTAGGCTCGGTTTCATGGGTCTGCATGGCTGATGGCAGCAATAGGCTTGCGCCAATTGGCGCGGTTGGTGAGTTACTGGTTGAAGGTCCGACATTAGCTCGCGGATACATCAACCATCAGTCATCAGACGCATTTATCCAAGACCCTCTCTGGTTATTGCAGGGAGGAGCTGGATATCCAGGACGACGCAGCCGTTTGTATAAGACTGGCGACCTGGTACGCTATGATGAAGCTGATAATCTCATCTATCTCGGCCGGAAGGACACCCAAGTCAAGATCCGAGGCCAGCGACTTGAGCTCGGGGAAGTCCAATACCATGTTGGACAGTGTCTTTCGGACATATCCTCTGCTGTAGCTGTGGAGTTGATCACTCCTGAAGGCGAAGGTGCTAGCCCTATGGTAGCAGCTTTCGTTGTGCCGAAAGATACAAACGACAACAACCTTGTCAACGAAGCTGTTACGGCCCATGTCATGACCATATCTTCAGAAGCCCAGGATGCTATTGCGGAACGACTGCCCAACTACATGATACCCGCAATTTACCTCTCGCTTTCACGGATACCGCTCAATATATCTGGTAAGATAGACCGACGACAACTGCGGGAAATCGGATCCAGCATTTCCAGCAAGCGGCTAGCGGAGAATCGTGTTACTTCTAGAGGCAACGAGAAAGCACCTTCAACAGATGTGGGACGGGCCTTGCAGCAAATCTGGGGTAGCGTCCTTAAACTTGACCCCAACACCGTTGGAGCCGATGACAGTTTCTTCCGCCTTGGTGGTGACTCCATCTCAGCCATGAAGGTCGTCAGCGCTGCTCGCGAGGTTGGACACGCCCTACTCTCCCTCTCCGTTGCCGACATTTTCCGTTACCCATCTCTCAATCAGCTTGCCCAGAGAGGGGAGACGGCACAGGCGGGACAGGAAGCATCACAGATTCGGTACGGAGGGGCATCCGACCTGCTGTCGTTGCAGCCTTTCGAACTCATGGATTCCGATGCCGTTGATAGCTTGCGCCAACGTGCAGCCACTCTCTGCCAAGTAGATATCGCGGCCATCGAAGACGCCTATCCCTGCACTGCCCTTCAAGAGGGGCTGTTGGCCCTTACGACCATGTCTACCGACGCCAAAGCCTATGTCCTCAGACTGGTGCTGAATGTGCCGTCCTCTGTCGATCTCCATAAGTTCCGGGCCGTTTGGAACGACATGACGCGTCTCTTCCCTATCTTGCGCACTCGTATCGTGCAGTCAGATGTTGGAGTGCTCACACAGGTGCTTGTTGACGACACAATTCCTTGGACAGAGGGCGACAACCTGCGTCAGTACTTGGAAGATGATACAGCAAACCCCATGGTGCTGGGTGGCCGGCTATGCCGCTTTGCTCTGATTCACGATCCTGCCAAACCCCATCATCGTGAATTTGTTTGGACGATGCACCATGCCCTCTATGACGGTCACTCACTCGGCATCATGGAACAAGTAGCACGTCAGCTGTATGCAGCCAAACCTGGAGACTTTTCTCCCCGGCTTGTTGACTTCAAGTACTTCTCCAAGTACTTGGCACAGATGGATGCAGACGCCTCAGCTCGCTACTGGACTTCACAGCTAGAGGGATTCGAAAATCAGCCTTTCCCGGCGACTCTGGCGGGCAACGAAACACCAGCCTCGCCCGGCGAAACCAAACGAAGTAAATGCAACATATCATCCATTGCCCAAGCGGACATCACCTCTGCCAGTGTCTTGCGCGCTGCTCTGGCCATGACAATGGCGTCCTCAGCCGGTATTGAGGATATCGTCTTTGGTGAAGTGGTCTCCGGCCGTCAAGCCCCCGTCAATGGTATCGAGGTCCTTGGAGGACCGACCATTGCCACTGTGCCTGTTCGCGTGCGCATTGCTCGTGAGCAAACAGTCAATTCCTTCCTCAAAACCGTGCAGAATCAATCTGTCGATATGATTCCCTTCGAGCAGTTTGGTCTGCAGCGCATCCAACAATTGGGTGACGGTCCTCGGCTGGCTTGCCAGTTCGAGACAATGCTCGTTATCGAGCCGCGTTCCGAGGCACAAAACTTGCTCGGAGAAGGAAAGGCAGCGGGCGAGGAAGACGAAAGCCAGACAGACAACATGGGCCAATGGACAAGTGTCGATACCACAACGGATGCGGCAGCATTTGCGTCATACTCGCTTAACATTACGTGCGCACTCGGCACCGATGGCATCGTCGACGTGGAGGCCCTCTATGACAGCAGCCGAATCTCAGAATGGCTCGTGGAATTACTACTGGAGCGATTCTGCAATATGGCAGAGCAACTTGCATCTGCCAAAGACAACCTGGCGCTCTCCAGCATCCTCACCATACCAGAGGCAGAGCTGAAGCAGGTCTGGGACTGGAACGCCGAGGTCCCAGAGCCCGTTCACAGATGTGTACACGATATCATCCAAGATGAGGTTGTAGCACGACCTGACGCCCTGGCGGTCGATGCTTGGGATGGAAAGTTTGCTTACGCTGAGCTGGACGAATTGGCAAATCGACTTGCCCATCGACTTGAGAAAATGGGAGTCAAACAAGATGTCTTGGTGCCTCTGTGTTCCGAAAAGTCTAAATGGACAGTTGTGGCAAGGCTTGCGATCCTCAAAGCTGGGGGTGCCTTTGTATCTCTTGATCCCGCGCAGCCGATGGACCGTCTTGTGTCCATTGTCACAGAACTCGCAACGCCCGTCCTCGTATGCTCACCCAAGGAGCAAGCCAGATGGTCCACCCAAGATTTCACCATCCTCACCATTACGGATTCACTATTCTTGAAGCCAGCGTTGCCTTTGTCTCCTCCCCGATTATCAGTGTCGCCAGACTCTCCCATGTACGCTGTATTCACTTCCGGAAGCACTGGCAAGCCAAAGGGAGTGGTGGTTTCTCACTCAGCACTTGCGGCAGCTTGCAAGTATCAGTCCGCAGGCCTGCAGTATAACCACCAAAGCCGTATTCTGGACTTTTCTTCGTACGCCTTCGACGCCTCTGTGAGCAACCTTTTTATGGCCCTTACCACGGGAGCCTGTCTGTGCGTACCAACAGATGATGATCTCAAGAACGACCTTACTCGCTGTCTGCGCGATACGCAAGCCACCATCATCGACATCAGCCCTTCTGTCGCACGCACCATCGATCCTACATCCCTCCCACACCTTGCAACGGTTATCTTGGCCGGTGAACAAGTCTCTGCCTCCGACATGAGCCGTTGGCCGGACACAGTCTCTGTAGTCAACGCATACGGACCTTCCGAGTGCACCCCATCAGCTACACTCAACGGTAAGGGTTCAGAAGCCGCCACAAAGACCAGTATCGGCTTCGGTGCTGGTGCAGTAACGTGGGTGGTATCCGAGCATGACCACTCTAAGCTTGCGCCGATTGGAACGCCCGGCGAGCTTTTCCTGGAGGGTCCCATCACAGGATCCAAGTACCTCAACAATGACCAGATGACGCAAGAAGCCCATGTCGAGAACCCTGTTTGGCTGGTACAAGGCACTCCAGTGCATCCTGGCAGACGCGGACGAGTTTACAAGACGGGAGATTTAGTCCGTTACGACCAAGACGGCAGCCTTATCCATGTCGGTCGAAAGGATGCCCAAGTCAAACTGCGAGGCCAACGTGTCGAGCTCGGTGAAGTTGAGCATCATGTTCACCAGTGTATGCCGGGCGCACCGGTAACGGCCGCCGAGGTGATTATTCCAGGAGGCACTGCTGCAAGGCCAGTTCTAGCAGTATTTTTGGTCTTCCAGGAAGATGAGAAGCGTGACCGAACAACCGAGCCCGTTCGTATTATCTCGGTGTCAGCAGACACTGAGGACGCACTCACAAGGCGGCTACCAGCTTTCATGGTACCAGCTGTATACTTTGCTCTCCCCGAGATGCCACTGAACTCATCCGGCAAGACTGATCGTCGACAACTTCGAGCTATCGGTAGCAGCTTTACTGTTCAGCAGCTTGCAGAGATGCGTGTCAACACGGGCCGTGAGAAGCGGGATCCATCCACAGACGCGGAGCGAGCGCTACGGAACATATGGGCTCGCATTCTCAATATCGATGCAGCCACCATCGGTGTAGACGATAGCTTCTTCCGCCTTGGTGGTGACTCCATCAGCGCGATGCAAGTATCATCCGATGCCCGAGCAACCTTAGGAAACATTTCCACCGCCGATGTTCTGCAGAAGAAGACAATTGCAAAGCTCGCTCTCAATGTCACTCCCAACTCCCACGGCTTAGTCTTGATGCAATCTGCCCCAGACCACCATGAACCTTTCGACCTCAGCCCTATTCAACAGTTCTACATGCAGACGCAGTCTGAGCCCAACCGATGCTTCGACCAGAGTATCTTCCTGCAACTTCGTCTCTCTACATCCCTGTCGGATGTACGAGAGCATCTCAGCTCTCTTGTAGACTTACATCCCATGCTGAGGGCTCGTTTCCTTCGTGTTGGGGAATCATCATGGAAACAACAGATTTCCAGTGACACCACAACTACCTTCTCCCTGACTGAAGCGAGTAACGAGGACAAGGCCGTTGTTATCAATCAATGCCGTAGCCTTCTGGACATCGAGCGTGGCCCTCTTCTAGCGGCCGTGCTTTTTGACGAGGGCGACTACCAGAGTATTTTCATTTCTGTCCACCATCTCGTCGTCGACTTGGTCTCATGGCGTGTTCTACTGCAAGACTTTGAACAACTACTGACGCAAGGACGTATCATGTCAACCCCTGCAATCAGCTTCCAGACTTGGTGTGCGCTGCAGCAACAACAGATGACCTCAGAGATACAGAGAGCGCAGCTGAGCACCTCAGAAGGCAACTCAGATCTCTTGACCTTCTGGGGCATTGATGCCAGCTCCAACGTTGAGGCGGGCACCATTTCCACACAATTCACGCTCGATGAAAAAACAACCTCTGCGGTCTTTGGGGAATGCAACGATGCTTTCGGCACACGACCTATGGAGTTGTTGATCTCGGCTCTAGTAGACTCATTCAGCACTGTCTTCGATGATCGCGAGCCACCAACAGTATTCTGCGAGGGACACGGACGAGAAGTCTGGGACGACAATATCGATATTTCGAGGACTGTGGGATGGTATACCACTATTTTCCCTGCCACACCAGACACCTCTGGACGTTTGACCCTATCCAAACGGATTGCCCGAACAAAGGACTTCTTGCGTCAACTTCCTGATAACGGCTGGTCTTACTTCACATCCCGTTTTGGCAGCGAAGCCAGTGCTCGTAAACACGCAGCCGGTTTCCCAGTCGAGATTCTATTCAACTATACTGGTCAGTACCAGCAGTTGGAGAGGGATGACTCCGCTTTCGGTGTGCTCTCTTTGCCAGACAACACCGAACCCGCATCCATGTCAGGACTCTTGAGGTCATCCGTGTTTGAAGTCGTCGCCACCACATCTCGAGGATGCCTCCACGTTTCCATCATGTACCACAAAAGCATCCACCATCAAGACAGAATTGCCGCATGGGGAGACCAAATGGCAGTCGTCCTGCAGGAAATGGCATCACAGATGCCATCCAAAGCATCGGAATGGACATTGTCCGACTTCCCGATGGCTTTCCAGACCTACCAGGACCTCGCTGCATTCCAGGCAGAGACTATACCTGAGCTCGGAATTGCGGCAATCGATGTGGAAGACATATACCCCTGCACTCACATGCAAGAGGGCATCCTTATTGCACAGGCTAAAGACTCGTCGACATACAAAACACGGCTTGATTTCAAGATTGAGACCACAGGCGCAGAAGACAACATTGATGTCTCCAGGGTCGAACAAGCCTGGAGGGCAGTCGTTCAGCGACACTCTCTCTTACGAGCGGTGATCGTGGAGGCAATGCCTGGCAGCGACAGGATGATGCAGGTTATTTTGAAGAATCCTGTTGCCAGCATCTCATACGCCGGGTCCAACACCGATGACCAGCAGATTCTCGCGTACAACAAGGGTGGCTTGCAGCACCATCTAGTGATTCAACCGGTAAACAATCGTCAGGTATTGTTAAACCTCCACATGAATCACGCCATCTCCGACGGTTTCACGACCACCATCTTTATGCAAGACATGTATCTAGCATACCATCAGAAGCTAGATGTCAGCGATGCAGCTCTCTACCGGGACTTCGTCTCCTACGTCGAGAACCAGTCGGCCGAAGAAAACGACCGGTTCTGGAGAGCATACCTCCAGGACAGCGAGCCCTGCTATTTCCCTGTACCAGGCGAGCCAAGCACCAAAACCACTCAGGCCGTATCGGTAGTCGTTCCTAGCCTGGACAGTAAACGTATCCATGCTCTCTGTAACCAATTGGAAATAACACCCGCCATTGTCGTCGCAACAGCCTGGTTCCTGGTCTTGCGAGATTTCACAAGCTCGTCGACGCCCTGCTTCGGCATGCTCCTCTCCGGTCGCGATGTTCCTGTCGCGGATGTACACGGAATATTTGGTCCGCTCGTATGCCTGGTGCCCTACCTTGTTCGACTGAACCAGAGTCGACCGGTAGCTGAAGTTCTGCAAGAGGTGTATCAAAACTACCTGGATATTCTGCCCCACCAGACATACCCTCTGATGAGCATCCACCGAGCTTCGGGCAATGGAACCAGGGAGCTTTTCAACAGCATCATGTCATTCCGATCCGACAGCGAGCAGCTTGGTGAGTCTTATCGTGATCTAGCCATTGAGCTTCAAGGCGGATCCGATCCTGTTGATGTAAGTAGCGAGCCAAACTAATCCCGACCCTTTGCATATAATCTCATGAGCTGTTCTAATTTGGGCATACAGTACGACGTGTCAGTTTCCGCATATGATACCGGCTCGACGCTGCACGTTCAAATCGACTTCTTGGCCGGCTTCTGCAGCGAGATTCAGGGCCAGCGTGTTGCAGACATGCTCGGTGCAGCTTTGAATTCTATTGCTGCCGAATCAACTCGTTCCTGGCGCGACATAGAGCTGCTATCAGCTACTGACCTGGGACGCATCTGGTCGTGGAACAATGTGCTGCCTCAAGCGAGCCAGACCTTTGTCCATCAAATCATAGCTGGCCAGGTCGCAGCTCAACCAGATGCCATGGCAGTTTCCGCTTGGGACGGCGACTTGACGTACCATGATTTGGACACTTTCAGCACGCGACTCGCGCTTCATATAATTAGCCTGGGTGTACAGCCCAAGGCGATAGTGCCGCTCTTCTTTCAAAAGTCCAAATGGACCATCGTGGCCATACTTGCGGTGCTCAAGTGTGGCGCAGCATTTTCGTTGATTGATCCTTCATTGCCGTCAAGCCGTATAGACTATATGGTCAAGATGATGGAACCTAACTTCTTGATCTGCTCGTCGCAGAATGCTGCTACCCTGCGCTCGAGATACGACGGACAACTGGTCGTCGTACTCAGCTCCAGCCTCTACGTCGACGAGCTGAGACAGCAGCCCTCAGAGAGCCTTTCAACACTCGACATCTCTGCGGATCCCAACTGGCCGATGTATATCGCCTTTACCTCGGGAAGCACAGGTCAGCCAAAGGGTGCAGTGATCAGCCACAGCGCATTCGCCGCAGCTGTCGAATACCAGAGCGATGCAATGGGCTACAAGAAAGGAATGAGAGTGTATGAGTTTACTTCTTATGCTTTTGACCCATCTATTGAAGCACCACTCATGACGCTGGCCGCCGGAGGCTGTTGTGTTGTTCCGTCAGATTCCGAAATCAAAAACGACCTTACTGGGTCCCTACTTAGCCGAAACGCGGAGATGGTTGAGTTAACACCATCGGTTGCAATGACGGTTGATCGTGATCAACTTGGCTCGCTGAAGACGTTGATTCTCGGAGGCGAGGCGACTCGTCAACGTGACTTCGAGGGCTGGCCAGAGGGTGTAAACGTGCTCAACACCTACGGCCCCTGCGAATGTACCCCGACTAGCATCATCAACCTAGACAATACTGGCAACAAAGCGACCAACATCGGAGTTGGCATGGGAGCCGTAACATGGCTTGTCGATCAAGATAATGTCGACAGACTTGCTCCCATTGGGGCTGTGGGAGAACTCCTGCTGGAGGGCCCAATCGTTGGATCCGGATACCTCAATGACCCAGAGAAAACGGCGCAAGCGTTTATCGAAGATCCAGTCTGGCTGCTTCAAGGCGGAGCTGGCTACCACGGCCGCCGAGGCCGTCTGTACAAGACAGGCGATTTGGTCAGATATGATGAAGACGGTAGCCTGCTCTACATCGGGCGAAAGGATGCTCAAGTCAAGATCCGAGGCCAGCGCGTTGAGCTGGCCGAAATCGAGCATCACCTCGGACAACACATCTCTGGAAACCCTATTGTGGCCGCAGAGGTCATTATTCCTCAAGGCCAAGATGCCAGTCCAACGTTGGCGGCTTTCATAGTCACCCAGGAGGATGCTGAGAATGATGAATTCACCAACACCGACTCTCCCGCAGCACGTGTCATGACTATGACTTCGGAGATAGAGGACGCTCTCACGCAGCAGCTCGCGGCCTACATGGTTCCAGCCGTGTACTTTGCTCTTACACATATGCCTCTCAATGCCTCTGGAAAAACCGATCGTCGGCAACTACGTGCTATTGGCAGTAGCTTCACTGTCCAAGAGCTGGCAGAAAGCCGCATTGATTCTAGCGCCGACAAGAGACTTCCGTCTACAACCGCCGAACGAGCCTTGCAACAGATATGGGCTCGTATTCTCAACATTAATCCCGCCATAATTGGCGTTGACGATAGCTTCTTCCGTCTTGGAGGCGATTCTATCGCAGCTATGAAGGTCGTAAATCAAGCTCGTCAGGATTCCTCCTTGTCGCTTTCAGTTGCCGACATCTTCCGGAACCCTACCATTGCCGCCCTTGCTAACACTGAACTGACTGAAAAGGACACTGTTTACAGTGACATCGCTCCATTCTCTCTATTGAGTGATTCCTCTACCATAGATGGGCCTGGTGGGCTTGAATCTCTTGCTCTGGACTGTGGCATCCAGACGAACCAAATCCAGGATGCCTACCCTTGCACCCCTCTCCAAGAGGGCCTCCTCTCCTTGACGCTGAAGTCTGACGGCGACGCATACATCTCTAGAACTGTCTTGAAGATTGGTAAGGCCATTGACTTGGAACGCTTCCGCGATGTGTGGAATCGTTTAGTAGAGATGATGCCCATCTTGCGGACACGAATCGTCCAAAATCAGCACTTTGGGCTCGTACAGGTCGTGGTGGATGAAGCCATCTCCTGGGACGCAAGTCACGATTTACATCAGTACACACACAGCCCGACTACGATAGGTCTGGGTAACTCGCTGGCCCGATTCGCCATGATCAGCGATGCCACCTCGTTGCAGTCGTTCTTCGTACTCACTATTCATCACGCACTTTACGATGCCGCGTCCATTAGCCAGATCTCGTACATCGCCCGCCAGATGTACTACCAGGAAGCATTCCCCAGCCCTGTCGACTTCAAATTTTTCATCAAGTACATGGTCGACAGGGATCTAGAGGCTGACGAAACATATTGGCGCAAGACTCTAGCCGACTATTCCTCAGAGCCATTCCCCACGGTTTCGCAGGGTGGGGAGCCAAGAGTCACCTCAACCGAGCTCCGATCGCTCTCGATACCTCCTATTCAAGCGGCTGACATTACGGCCGCTACACTTGTTCAAGCTGCATGGGCTCTGACAGCATCCGCGTTCAGCGGCACAGACGATGTTGTTTTTGGCACCACGGTATCGGGACGCAATGCCAGGCTCGTTGGTCTTGAGAATATTGCAGGCCCAACAATCGCAACTATTCCAGTTAGAGTGAACGTGAACTCTGCGGAAACAGTACCTGTGTTCCTTCAAAACTTCCAGAAGCGGTCGGTTGACACTATCCCCCACGAGCAGCTTGGCCTGCATCACATACAGAGCTTGAGTGACGAGGCCCATCTTGCCTGCCAGTTCCAAACACTCCTTGTGGTCCAGCCACGCGAGCAATCCGAAGAGCAGAGTCAGCTTGAAAACCTAGGAGAATGGCAAGAAGATGCAGCTGCAGAGCAGTTTGCCACTTATGCTCTAAGCCTCACCTGTTACCTAGGAGATGGTGAGGTTCAAGTCGAGGCTATTTACGATCAAACCGTCATCAGTTCATCTTCAGTTCAAAATGTTTTAGAGCTGTTTGGTTCTATTACGAACCAGATAGCCGTGGCTGGAGATGACGTGCTGGTAGGAGATGTCAACAGCTTGTCTGATACGGATTGCCAACAAATTTGGTCGTGGAACCAAGACCTTCCGCCAGCCATCGAACGCTGTGTTCACAACATAGTAGAGGAGCAGGCGCAGATACGACCAAGTGCCCCGGCTATTTGCTCCTGGGACGGTGACTTTACATACACTGAGCTTGATGAGCTGGCAAACAAACTGGCCCAACGCCTTCACGACTTTGGGGTTGGCCAAGGCATCATAGTGCCGTTGTGTTTTGAAAAGTCAAAATGGGTCATCGTGGCCATGTTGGCTGTACTAAAATCTGGCGGCGCCTTCGTTCCTATCGACCTTTCTCAGGCCACCGATCGCAGAGAACGAATCTTTGTCCAAACAGACGCGACTGTGATCCTGGCGTCACAGGAACAGGCAACTATTCTCAA
This sequence comes from Colletotrichum truncatum, assembly GCF_014235925.2. Taxonomy (NCBI): domain Eukaryota; kingdom Fungi; phylum Ascomycota; class Sordariomycetes; order Glomerellales; family Glomerellaceae; genus Colletotrichum; species Colletotrichum truncatum. Next base: position 221,528 of record NW_027222411.1, on the reverse strand, counting down.
CTGTCCTGATCGAACTGTCTTGGGCATTGGAGCCGACTTCTTCGATACCAATGTCCAACCTAAGATGGAACAAGTGATGCAGAAAGCCCGGAACACAGTCAACGGAGTCACCCATTCCACTGGTCCAGACTCCACAGCTTACGTCCTCTTCACTTCAGGAAGTACAGGAGAGCCGAAGGGAGTCGTCGTTCAACATCGAGCCGTAAGCTCAAGCTGCACATACCACGGCCAGGTAATTGGCTTTAACTCGAATTCACGGGCATACCAGTTCGCCTCCTACATATTCGACGCCTGTATCATGGAGATCTTCACTACACTCATCCACGGTGGTTGTATTTGCGTTCCATCAGACCATGATCGCCTAAACAACCTAGAATCGAGTATTGCAGCCATGGAGGCAAACGTTGCCTTCTTCACGCCAACTGTATCTCGTTCACTTAACCCTAGCCGAGTACCATCGCTTGCTACAGTTGTAACTGGTGGTGAGCGGGTCGATAGCGATGATCTCACACGATGGGGACCGGGTCGCAAGTGTCTCAATGGATACGGACCTACAGAGTGCACAGTCTTCTGCGTAATGCACACCGCCGATAATGAACAACCAGGCTCCGGGTCGATTATTGGAAAAGCAGTCGGCTCAGCCTCATGGGTGTGTATGACAAATGACACCGATAGACTGGCACCTGTAGGTGCCATCGGCCAGCTACTTGTCGAAGGTCCGATAACCGCACGGGGATATCTGAACGACCAGAGCCTAACCAACGCGGCATTTATCCAAGACCCTGCATGGCTTCTGCAAGGAGGTGGTGCTGGGTATCCGGGCCGCCGTGGAACTCTTTACAAGACAGGAGATCTAGTCAAGTACGACGAGGAAGGAAATCTGATCTATGTTGGACGTAAGGATGTTCAGGTCAAGATCCGAGGTCAACGCGTTGATCTCGGTGAGGTGGAACATCATCTTCGCGAGTGCATCTCAGGAGCATCAACAGTCGCTGCTGAAATGATCACTCCTACAGGCGAGAATGCTAGTCCAATGCTAGCTGCTTTTGTTGCCATGGAACATGACAACGATAGCGACGAATCCGATAACGAGCCAGCAACTGTAATGAAGCCGTTGCCAGACGAGCAATTTGCTCTCTTGCAGCGCTTACCGGCTTATATGATCCCCGCGATCTACTTTGCCGTCCAGAAAATACCGCTCAACATTTCCGGCAAGGTTGATCGCCGCCAACTGCGCTTACTGGGCTCTCGATTCTCTGCCAAAGAGCTTGCAGAAATGCAGATCGACTCCATCAATAGCAAGAGGCAACCGTCCACAGAGACAGAGCGAGCCTTGCAACAAGTATGGGCTGGAATTCTTCATCTCGATACCGCCACTATTGGAATCGATCAAAGTTTCTTCTCCCTCGGTGGCGACTCTATCAGGGCGATGAACTGCGTCAGCCGAGCCCGCGACGAGGGCATGTCCATTTCTGTTGCTGATATCTTCCGCAACCCCACCATTCATGCCTTGGCAGCTCTTTCACAGTCACGAACAAGCCAAGCAGACATCCACGATGAAATCCAGCCCTTCTCTCTGCTCCAAGGAGCGTTAGAGCACCCCAACCACATCGAAGCTATTTCTGCGGACTGTGGAATTGAGGCCGCTCAAGTCCAAGATGCTTACCCCTGTACTCCTCTTCAGGAGGGTTTGCTCTCTTTGACGTCCAAGTCCGCAGACGCATATGTCCTCAAATATGTCGTGGAACTAGATGAAAATGTCGATCTGGACCGGTTCCGTAACGCTTGGTCTCAACTCGCACTACAACTGTCAATTTTGCGAACGAGAATCGTTCAAAGCACCCAATTTGGATTGCTCCAGGTCGTTGTAGACGAGGACATTCCGTGGGACGCGGGTAGCGACTTGGACCAGTACCTCGAAATGAACCGTACCTCGCCTATGGGACTCGGCTCTCGACTGATTCAGTTTGCTCTCATTCGCCCGAATGGTGCTAAACGGTCCTCGTTTGTGCTCACCCTTCATCACGCCCTATACGACGGGCATTTCTTGTCTCGCCTGTTTGAATCAGCAAACCGTATGTATCGCAATGAGTCACCGCACGGTTTCTTGGACTTCAACCTGTACATGAAATATACCGCCAGCGCAAGATCTACCATTGCCGACGATTTCTGGAGGGCATACCTCGACGCATTTGAGTCACCCACATTCCCCGTCTTGACAGCCGGTGCAGAGCCACAGGCTAAGGCTCTGGAGAAGCGAGTCTGTTCGCTGCCGACAATTTCTGGCTCCAACATAACCGTCGCAAGTCTTATCCGCGGAACATGGGCATTGACCCTGGCTGAATCCAGCGGAGTTCCCGATGTTGTATTTGGTACAACTGTTTCAGGAAGAACTGCCAACTTCAAGGGCATTGAGGAGGTCGCTGGACCAACTATTGCCACAGTCCCTGTTCGTATACAGATTGACCGCTCCAAGAGTGTTTCTGCCTTCCTACAGGATGTCCAGCAACAGTCTATCGACATGATCCCATACGAGCAGACTGGACTTAGCCGTATACAGACGCTAAGCCCTCAGGCAAACCAAGCATGTCGTTTCCAAACCTGGTTGATTATTCAACCTGACGAGGAAGCTGATGTCGCAAACACGCAAGACGCATCAGAGGACGCGGCATTTTCCACCTATGCGCTGAACCTCACCTGCTCTTACGGCCACCGTGATATTACCGTTGAAGCCAATTTCGACGAGCAGTACATCAGTCGTTGGCAGGTAAAACTAATCCTCGACCGTTTTACCGCCATACTCGACGAGCTATCTTCCTCACAAACGGATAAAACTTTAGGCCAAGTCAATGTTTTATCAGCAGATGAGCACCACAGAGTGTGGGAGATGAATAGTACTGTACCATCAGTCTGTGAAAGATACATGCACCAGGTCATTCGGGAACAAGCCCTGACAACGCCGCACAAAACCGCCATCTGCGCATGGGATGGAGAGGTGACGTATGCTGAGTTGGAAGAATCGGCCGATAGGCTCGCACATCGCCTAGCATCCCTGGGTATCGTCCACGGAGATATTGTTCCCATATGCTTTGAGAAGTCTCGCCTGACAGCAGTTGTAATGCTTGCTGTGATGAAAGCCGGTGCGGCTTTTGTTTTGCTGGATCCATCGCATCCTCCATCCCGTCTTCAGGAGATTATATCACAAGTTGGGGCAAAGGTGCTTCTTTGCTCTGTGAAACAACAGGCTACGACTTGTGTCGACTTCTCGGTGACAACAATCGCTCTTGATTCTGAAACAATGTTCAATCCTCAGAACCTTTCAGGACAAAAGACCTTCTCCGAAGAACAACCAGGAGTTCTATCCCCGCTATACATAGTCTTCACATCCGGTAGTACTGGAAAGCCGAAGGGTGTGAAGATTTCACATGGAGCACTCTCGTCAGCCTTCCACTACCAATCGCAACGCCTCGGATTCAGCAGCAGTCAACGGGTATATGACGTCGCGTCCTATGCTTTCGACATTGCAGTATCTACAGCTCTAATGACCCTCGCATCAGGAGGTTGCCTCTGTGTTCCTTCTGATAGAGAGCGAAAAGATATGTTGACCGAGTCATTCGTTGCCTTCAACGCCACCTTGATCCATACGACACCTTCTGTTTTCCGAATGTTCGATCGTAAAAAGTTGACAAGCCTCCAATTCTTGTTGAATGCAGGAGAACCAGCACGCAAAGATGACTTCGCAGGATGGCCGACGAGCACCCGCCTTATTAACACCTACGGACCCGCAGAATGTACACCTTCTAGCACTATCGATATCCATGCTGGCGTTGGGCCAGGAAAGTTATCCACCAATATTGGATTCGGTACTGGTGTGGTGACTTGGGTAGTCGACCCTCAAGACGCCAACCGCTTGGTGCCCATGGGAACTGTGGGAGAGCTCGTCCTGGAAGGCCCCCTGGTCGGTTTGGGATATCTGAACCAGCCGCAAACGACTGCTGCCGCTTTTATCGAAAACCCTTCATGGCTTTTGCAGGGCTCCGCGGGGCATTCTGGCCGCAGAGGCCGCCTCTACAAGACAGGCGATCTGGTCAGATACGAGAAAGATGGCAGTCTTGTCTATATCGGCCGCAAAGATGTGCAGGTCAAGATTCGCGGCCAGCGCGTGGAACTAGGAGAAGTCGAGCACCACGTCAGACAATGCCTTCCGGAGATTGATGAGATTGCAGCTACCGTGATCTCTCCAGGAGGCGACGATGCCAAACTCATGTTGGCAGTTTTTATGGCTATGAAGGGTGGCTCATCACAATCGGATACCACTCCCACCACGGCCAAGATAGTGAGAGTTGATGAGGCTATCGAGGAAGCTCTCTCAACTCGAGTTCCTCCCTACATGGTACCCAGCGTCTACTTCTCCATGAGAAAGTTGCCGATGAACACCTCGGGCAAAACAGACCGGAAGCAGCTGCAGCAGATTGGTTCAAGCTTCACCACTTCACAGATTGCAGAGCTGGCAAGCGAACCGCAAGCTAACAAGCGCATGCCTTCGACAAAGACAGAGCGAGTACTGCAGGAGGTATGGGCACAATTTTTAAATCTTGACGCAGACTCCATTGGCGTTGATGATAGCTTCTTCCGCCTAGGCGGAGACTCAATCACGGCCATGCTAGTCTCCTCAGCTATCCGGCAGCGCCTGGGAGATCTCTCTACTGCCGATATCCTCGCAAGGAAGACCATCACGTCAATCTCTCAAGTCATTGGTGAACTTCGTGATTCTAAAGATCAGCAACTCAGCAACGGAGCTGTCCGAGCTACAAGTCCTTTTGTGCCTTACTTCGACATGAACAAGATCCCAGACAGCACCTGGACCCAGTTGGGAATTACGACTCACAACCAGGTAGAGGACGTCTACCCGTGCTCATCCATGCAAAGCCATATGCTCAAGGCTCAGACCAGAGACTCTCGAATCTATCGAATGATTCATGAGTTTGAGATATCTGGTTCTCCCGGCTTCGACAACGCAAGAATTGCTGAAGCATGGCAGGCAGTTGTACAGCAACATTCTCTTCTTCGCGCAAAGTTCTTCCGCCACGAACAGAATGAGACAATGACGGCGATGCAAATGATTCTCAAGAGTCCACCTATCAATATCTCTTTCCATGACTTGGGCAGTCTTGACAGCATGCCCACAAGAGAAATCTCGACACCACCAACCTACGACACTGAAAGCTTACAACATCACTTGTCTGTCTACAGGACCAGCTCTGACAAGTCACTTGTCCGCCTTGAGATAAACCACGCAATCATGGATGGCTATTCCATAGACATTCTGTACCGTGACTTCCGGTATGCTCTCGAACAGCGCCTTGAGTCTACCAAGGCGTCATTCCGGAACTTTATCGAATACGCCGAGGGCTCTCAGCAGGAATCATCGCGCGAGTTCTGGACAAAGAAGCTGGCGGAGATGGAACCCTGCCTGTTTCCCACATATGAAATACGCCAATCTGGCCAGGGAACCATGTACGTGAAGGTTCCTGATTTAGAAGGCGTCCAAATCCATGCATTCTGCGCTCGAAGGGAGATGACCCTGGCCACCTTGATCCAAACTGCCTGGGCCATTGTACTCCATCGCTTGAGTGGCGGACAGAATATGGAGCCCTGCTTCGGCACAATTATGTCCTCACGCGATACGCCTGTTGATGACATTACTGAGATATTTGGGCCGGTAATGTGTCTGGTTCCCACTCACGTGCAGCTTAACAAGCGGTCTTCGATTCTTGAGACCATGGCCGATGTACATGAAGAGTACATTGGCAAGCTGCCTCACCAGACATATCCTGTCATGGACCTTTACGAAGAGCTCAACGGCGACTCTCAACTGCTTTTCAACACGGCCTTGTCTATTGTCAGAGGTGATGGAGCAGTTGAGCCAGTCGAGGCCTGTAACGGAGCTATCCTTCGCTTCCACGAAGCTCGGGACCCTGTAGAGGTAAGATTATCCGACAATTTGCTGCCGTTACAAATTACCATGCTAACCTTTTTGATCAGTACGATGTCTACGTCAGAGCGTTGGACGAGAGGAACAAGCTTACCATCGAGCTTGAGCTGTGGGAAGACCGCATATCCCCCAGCTTGGGCACACGTGCTGCTCATCTTCTCGGACAGATTCTTTCTTCTATTGTTTCTTCTCCCGAGAAAGATTTACAGAGCCGTAGCTGCCAAAGCTACGTTGACGGATGCTGAAAAAAACAACAACCAGATTCTGGCATGATGCATAGTTTCTTTTTTCTTTCTGGCTTTCTTACTTAGTGTTATGGATTTCTTTCTTGCTTTTGTTTCCCTATCTAAACTGTTTTTCTTTGGTTTTTGTCTTTGGTTTTGGTCAAATTAGTTGAGTTTTGTTCATCAATGCTTGTTATTCCGTTGGTTTACTTCTCGTTATCTCGCAAATATAGATTTTCATGCTAGATTTTTGTATAAAGTGATGAAATTATATGCTGGCTATTCTGTGATTTTGTTCATATGTAACAATCTGGACACCGGAGACTGCATATAAAAATTTCTGTTTTATATAACTCGAGGTATCTTGCTTATTATAGGCATGTGATGGCTGTTCTATACTACTTGCCTTATTTCCAGTCAATCACCTGCTACTCGTGATTTGTCACAGGTTGAATAACGGCAGCCTCTCAAACTAGCTGATGTTTTAACACGATACGATGGAGAACTCATCCTTAAAAAATCAAGAATTCAGAGCGTTTAATGATGGGAAAATGTAAGCAATACTGAGACTAGTTGTGTGTACTAAGTGGTGTCGTGAGAAATAACAGATACAAAAGGCTCACTGTCCAAAGATCAAGATCACAGGCTCATTGCATACTCAGACGTACCCTACAGTCTCGTGATCACTACACACAGGATTTTAATGTACAAAAATTTGCAACTAATGCAAAATTGGCTTGACATGGACTTACCTAGCTAGCAGCCACCTCTTTTTCGTTACGGATGTACCATACAATCTGAGATGGTCAGAGGAATCTAATTGATGTTTTTCTGCCTTGCACTAATGGCTCTCGCAGCAGAATAAACACTATTTTGTCGGTGATGTGCGCAATATGGTTTTGTAAATTGGAGGAAGAAAACGAGCAAAGAAGGAGAGGAGAAGAAAATAGACCACCCAATAACACATGTGCAGTACCTTGAAAACCCTACTTTCTTGACTAGTTTTCTATAGAACATACCCTTTTTCTTTTTGGACCTCATTACTAGCAAAAGAGAAAAACATCAAGTCTAGCGACACGTATTTTCCCTGCCAACATAAGCCCCAATCTCTAATTTACAATGAGACAGCACCTCATCAATCTCTGCACGAGCGTACTCGTACCCACCAGTAAATTCACGAAGTCGCACCTCGTCTCCTTTCATGTCTTCCAAACATGCCTCAAACACAACCAACTTGTCATCCGTGATCCTTTGCAGCGTCTTTCTTTCACTCCTGTTTAGTAACTCATCGCTTCTCGCTACCCACACTTCCATATCGACAAAGGCACGCGCAACTCCCAGCAGAAACGCCTGGTTCTCTTTTGGCCGCATTGACCAAGAAAGAAGTTCATAGGCAAATTCCGTCGCATGAGCCATATCAGGGGCGATGGTTTTCGTCTCGTCGTTAAGCACATCGCCTAGGCATGTCGGCTCCGGAATTTTGTGTCTACGAGCCATAGACAGGCCAAGCATGACAAGATCCAACATGTGTTGTGGGGACACCTGCTCGTCTATGCCTGCAATCCCCGAAGTGTTCATTTCGTAGCCCATTTCCGCTCGCAAAAGCTGCAGAATCAGGGAGTTGAACCTTGTGGCGGTTTGGTAGGTGTAGGCAACTGTATTCTCGAGGAGACATGGGTGAACAAACCAGAGGGCGAGGAGAGTATTCAATGAACAGTTTTTGACTTGTAGCGGCGGCCATGGAGTAAACACCGGACTGCCCTTGCTTGTACGCTGCCTTTGTGGCGGAAATGTGGGATGCGTTACAGCAACATCGTGTCTTGGTGGTGAGAATGAGTTTTCGACGGTCTCGAAGCCGCCCACCCGTGTCCAGTATGCATGAGCATCGGCGTTGTTATCCTCAGTTGGCAGAGAGTCAATCCACGCGCGAAACAGATCTGTCTCTGCGGACGTGAATGCACCAAACATCTTACCGTTCCAAGAGAGTTCTCGCAGCAACCGGCTCTTGTCGCTCCGACCACGGTAGATCCAAGGCTTGGATCTTGCCAGATCGTCGAGAAACGCCTGTCCCCAAATGTCATTGCAGCTGGATTCATTATTCACAGCCAACAAAAACCATTCCGTGATGCTCCTCTTGCCAATGCGGGCTTTGCTGCCGCAATGCATCTTTTGCGCTAGTGCTGCTTTCCGGTACAGCATTTCCGCCACTCGCTCCTCATAATCATGTACCGTTAGCTCGTCATTCAGGCTCTGGGACAGAAGGTAGCCAGCTTGGATGCGTTTCCACGCTTTTTGGTAGTCCAGGATACCTGTTCTCTTAACGATATCCATGAAATTAACAATGGTCGCTAGCGCCATGGCAGAATGGCCTGAGTCGGCATTGTCAATCGAGATGTGAAGGGTATAATAGTATGCCGAGATTCCAAATTCGGGTAACTCTCTCGTGGCCTTGAGGTCGGATCCAGACAGCGACTCAAAATGCAAATTAAATCCAAGCATTTCGGGCAGAAACTCGTTAGGAAACAAAGAAATAAGAAGTTGTCCCGCGGCTGTTCTCCAGCTTTGCTCCTGTTCCATGTCGTGCCGTGGATTAAGGAAGTCGACTGTATCAGCGTCTGGGAGATTTATGCCAACGTCCTGCAAAAGTTTCCGGTAAAGGAAGATGTGGTTCTTTTCCATCTCGGCGTCACCGAGCTCTTCGGAAAGTGTTTGCCATGTGTCCCTGGTCACGGTTCTAAGGGCGAATGGCGTCGTAATTCTGTGTACGCGGCACAGCCAAGCTCCATCAATAAGATTCAGAGGTGCTCGGCACTTCAGCCAGTCTACAGCCTCTCTGTGGGTTGTAAAGAGCTCTGGTCCAGATCCCTGTGTTCTTCTATCGCAATACGATTCAAAATCATCCAGGATGTCCTGACGTTCTGCTCGAAGGAATTCTTCTAGGGCATCCGGGTCAAATTCTTGTACACTCAAAATGTTTCGTTTATCATTTCTGTATCGTGCCATTGACAGCCCTGATTCAAGAAAAGATAACAACAGCTCCTTCGCTGCAGGTAATATTTCTGGAAAATCTTCGAGGTTCTGTAATTTGTGAAACATGTTTTTGTATTCGTTCATCCGCTTAAACTTGGCCGCTTCGAGTCTCAGCTGTCTCTTTGCCTCTGGTGTTGAACGACCCTTGACATCGCCTTTCATTGTCAAGACCATGTGCTTCCATAACAGATAAACTACCCAACATATGCCAGCAGCACCGAGGATGCTGGCATATTGGATAGATCGCGCATATTCCATAGCAGAGGAGGCTTATGTCCCAGTGTTGCGCTAGTGAGGGTAAAACGACAAAAGGCAGGTAACAAAAACGAACTGCCACAAGGGTACTTCGCGAGGACGGAGCTGTTTCCTCTCGACGCTTTACCTTCTTGCTTTTATCAAAGTAGGCAGTGACACGTAGCTCGGGATATTGCGCACACCACGGGGGCAGGGCCAGTTTGGCGCAAGTGGATCGCTAAGGATCAGGCTGAGGGACGCCCTCCCTGGTCCTTACAATCTCGCGCCTCGGTGTGGCCGCTCAAAAGTGGACAGGGACTGAAGTGTTGAGTATGAAGACCGCAAGAGAGACTCATGACATCTACTTGTGTTATTGGTCAGGCCGTGGGTTGAGTACGACAGGTACCTCTATGCATCGTATTTGACCAAGCAGTCATTTGAATTAAGTAATCCTCCGTCTCATAAGAAAAAATAGGGTGTGTGATGTTGTTCCCAGGCAATCTTTGAGCTACCACGCCATAGCAAAATCAAAGTATCCAAACTGATCTTTGAAGAAAGAACTCGACAAGACATAGCTTAAGACTCTATTAATACACCTTGATACAATTTTTCAAAAATTTGAAGACTAGAACTCATAAACCTTTCCCTTCTGTGTATTCTTTATGCAACACTTAGGACACAGAATCATGTTGTTGATCAGGGCACATGACATTGTAGAATGGCCAGGATGGATTAAGAAATGACAATGAAAAGATGAACATTTTGGACCCACTAATTTTGGCCCTAGCATGTACTTAACCTTGGGTGTTTAAAAGGTCTTTATGCGCTACTATTGGTATTCTATACGATGGGTGATTCAAGTGTAGCATGTTACAGCATCCATCCGTTAGGAACAAACATAATACACACTAGGCTGTCTACTGATGCAAGGTTTCGCACACGTTGGTGGCCCTACATCTCGGTGACACCGAATGTCGATAGCTCTCCGATCGGTGGCCCTGCATATTGGTGGCCTTGCATATTTGAGATCCTGCAGATCATTAGCCTCAGCTCCAGTAAATTACTGCCATATTGGGAATAACATGTACCCACTTACGTAAACTATAAGAGCTTAAAAATCAGTACTGTATATTTCGAGTATAGTATCGTTATTTTTTTAAGCGGATCGGAAAGCGGCTTTTCATATTCAATAAATTAGACAAATCTTACACCCACTACTAAGAATGAACATCAAATCGTAAAGACTGACTACGGCGAACGGGTGGCGTACAATTACACCAGATTTGAGATGCTTTTTACTTCGCAAATAAGGAGCGATGAGGGTCATTGCGTGGAGTGCTGGAGCATGAAGGAGCAGCATGATGAGAAGTTGAGACCATCAATAAGCCTTCATGAGATCGAGAACATTGATGGTGAGAGCACTTTCAATAGCCCCTCTTCATATTCCTCCTTGAGTAGAACCAAATACAATCAATTCACTTTAACACGGCCGCCGCCTCCCGCTTCCCATAATTCCACCCCCGGGAGTATAGCTGCACAATTTACAAATGGCGAGCTAGTGTTATCAAAGCCGAATTTGCTGGAGTTGTGTTCAAAGTATTTTGTCCTGTGCATTACATTGATCCACTATGGTGTTTTGGACTGGATGCTTTCGGGGGTTTCAAAGACACTTGAGGACCAGCGACTCATGAATAAACCCAACCGCCATATGATCGAAAGTTCTTGGTTCATCCTTCAAACAAGTGTTTGTCGGTCACTTCCCACTACAACATACTCTCCTGCAGTAATGACTCTTAAAAATCTCTCATTATCACCCTCAAAGCTCTAGTATTCACACAGCGTCTCTCTATAGCGATAACTCAAGCAGCAGTGGCCGATACTGCCTATACGACTAAAGACTGTACTCTGTCGCCGCTTGTCAAGGAGTTTCCTCATACAACCCCTCAGTTAAACCATCTGGTTAATCACGACAGTTCCGTTCTCGCCCTCGCCGTTAGCCATGACAGCATCTTTGTCGGCACTCAGGATGGCGAGATTGTTGTATGGGCACTGGGAACCTTTGAGGAAAAGTATCGAGTACAGGCGCACAAACGTAGCATCATGTGCTTGTTCCTATCAGATGATGATTCTCTTCTCTGCTCGAGCGCGACTGACCCAATCGTCAACGTCTGGGAGGCCCACATGATGACTCGTCTCTACGAGATTTACAGCCCTCACGACTCATTCGGCGACATCTTCTCCGTTGCGTACTCTTCCCAGCATGACACGATATACTTTGGCTCCCAAAACACCACAATCCAGTGGTGCTCGCTGAGGGATCCGCAGCGAATAGTGCGGCAGGATTCGTCAAGCCACCCCGATCGTCGAAATCACCGATTCTTCGACTCTCGGGGCGTAACGGGCGGCAGTATACCGCGGTCTACGGATGAGCGATATACATTGGTCCCACGAGCACAAACAGTTCTTGAAACTGACCGGAGAGCTTGCACATTTTACGCTCACTACGGCTATGTTTTCTGCATGATCTTGACACAAGGAGCTACAGATCTCGTGGAGCCTGAGGACGATGTTTTGATCTCAGGTGGTGGCGATGGAACGATTAAGGTGTGGCGACTGGGTGGGCAGGGCATTGGTCCACACGGGATGCACAATGGTCTTGAGGAACTTATGGCTCTCGGAGAAGACGATGGAGAGTCAGTCATGTCGCTTGCCATTGATGGTTCAACCCTGTGCAGCGGCAAGCTCGACGGTATTATCGAGTTTTGGGATCTGAACACCAAGCAGAAGCTTCGTGTTGTAAAGGCTCATGCGAGTGATGTCACATCATTACACATCGGTTGTGGTTACCTGTGGAGTGCCTCATATGATGGCACCGCAAGCGTTAGTCTTCTGTGATTGTTGCTATTGAGTATGGCCACTAACAAGCTTACAGAAACACAACATTGCGCACCATGATGACTACGGGCCTGGCTCATTAGAGAGTTCTGGGCATGCTTACCAACCCCTCACGCAATTCAGAGCTCATGAGGGTAAGGTTTTAGCCACAGCCATTGCGAGTTATCAGGACCACCAACTCTACATCACCGGAGCGAATGACAACAATGTGGCCGTTTGGGAGGTCAAAGATCGCCCGCTTTCTGAGCACCGTTCGTCGGAGCAGAAGGAAGACGAGATGATAGCCTCCCTTGGCGAGTTTATGTCGCATAAAACAATCTCTTCAAGCCAAGAATCTGCCCAAGATTTCCGACGAGGGGCTGGGTTTCTTTACAACTTGTTCCGCTTGCAAGGGGCCACAGTTGACATGCTCGTTACAGATAACCGACAACACCAGCCGGTTGTGTTTGCGAAGTTTAATGGTAGTCTCGGGCCGCCTGAGAAACGAAAGAGAATTCTCTTTTATGGCCATTACGACGTGGCGGCGACAATGGCAGATGACAAAACGGACATTGAAAGTGCTGATCCCTTCCAGCTTCGAGGCATGAATGGGTATCTGTACGGGAAAGGTGTGAGCACCAATAAAGGACCCATCATATCCGCCTTGTATGCTGTTAAAGATCTCATGGAGACGAAAGAGCTGTATTCAGACATTATTTTCTTGATTGCGGGCGATGAAACAACCGGTTCTCGAGGGTTTCGGGAGATTGTACAACGGAACAAGGCCAAGATTGGTCACATTGACTACATCCTCCTCAGCAATGGCTACTGGCTTGACGATAAGACCCCTTGTCTGACGTACGGTCTCCGAGGAGTTCTCCACGCCACTGTCTGCGTCTCCTCCAAAACTTACAATCTTCACTCAGGTGTCAACGGTTCGTATATAGCTACTGAACCGTGGACAGATCTAATGTTGGTCTTGTCGAATTTGAAAGGGCCGCATAACAAGATTTTGTTACCCGGTTTCTATGACGGCATTCTGCCACTCACCCGCGCCGAAGAGACTCGATATGACAAAATCACCCTCCTGCTTTCTTCAAAGAGCCGTGATGCGGCAAATCTGAAAACTTCTCTTATAGCCAACGGACAAGAACCAAGCTTGACTATTCATGATTTCAAATTGTCACGGCCCCAGAACAGCTTAGGCCGTAGCCACGCATGTGCACACATCAGCTTTGAACTAGTGCCGGGTCAAGAGGTCGACGAGGTAGCCAGAGCGCTGAAAGTTTACCTCGAAAAGAAGTTCCACACTCTGGAAAGCGACAATCAACTATCATTGCAGACTGACATCGTAAAAGAGCCTTGGTTGGGAGACCCTAGCAGTCACATATTCCAAACCCTCGAAGGTGCTGTGCTTGACGTCTGGGATTCCACTTTTGATCACCAGCTTGGAGTCGCAAATGGAGACGATCTTCGTGTTCTTGATGCTGGCAACTTTAAGCTTAACGGAGGCTATACACAAGAATTCTACAAGGGCAATGGAAACTACCGAAAATCTACAAAGCCGCTATACATTAGAGGGGATGGATCCATTGCAGCGACTCGATTTCTCGAGAAGGAGTTCAACGCTCCCGCTGCACACCTCCCTTGCGGCCAGGCGAGTGATGGAGAACACTCGGGCACTGAACGAATCAGGGTTCTTAATCTGTTCAAGAGTCGAGAGATCTTGAGCCATGTTTTCCAGAAGCTTTAAGCAATAAATTGGAGGTTCTTATAGTACAAAAAGAACGTTATTATAGCATATCGAAGACCTTTTTTCCGTTAGACTGGCTTTTTGTTTTCTTTATGCCCTGATAACTATGCGTGGTAATCAACTGGATAGCTGTTATAAAAGAACAAAGACAGGGCGGAGTTATTGAGATTTCCTTAATCAGAAAACCCCTTTCACTTCAGCTACCATTTAAACATTTTGGATGTCAAGTTTTCTATAATTACATTGCCATAAAGACATGATCAGATGCAGTTATCACACAGGCGTATACTTCCAATTCCTAGATTCTCTGACTTTCGGTCACTGCACAGTCGACCGGACTTCTCCATCCAATTTTTTGAGCCCCTTGTGCTTTCTATTATGAACAAGACTTTGGACACTGAAGCACTTTTTGAGTGGAAACTTCAGCGAAACAACCGAGTGTCTGGCTGCCGGTCACGTGAACCACTTTGGCTGCAACTTGAATCGTCATTTGATGGGACGTTGACTAGATGCCTATATCTTTTAGAGATACTATTGAAATGATGTCAATGCTCACCGAAAACGTCGAGCAAGGTGTATTCACATAAGCCATACAACGAAAAAACGTCTGCGTGTTGTCACTCTTCGCGGGGTATCGGGACACTACCCTTTCCGCTCTAGCCCTTTGTCTTTCTGTTTTAGGACTATAAGGCCCTGGTCAATGTGTTAAGCCTACGTTGTATTCGCAGTTGTTAGGTGCCTATAATGTAACTATTCATAAGGCACCATCAGCGCTGAGAGAAATCAAATTAGTGTATCAACATGGGCTTTAGATGAACATAGAGAGGAGTTGACAAGGCACCAGTAGGCAGGAAATAAGTAGGACAATAGGCACTTTATGCCAAGTCAAGAGGAGTTCATTATAAATATTAACGTAAGAACGGATCTTTAGAAGTCCAGATGGTGATTTCAGTCAGGTTGCAAAAGAGAGCCGATAACAAAGTCAAGCGCCTTATCTTAGGCGTAGAATTGGACATTGAAGAAAAAGGAAGAAACCACAGGTCGCCATCAGGTCGCCATGGGTAAAGCCACATTTTGAGTGATAAAGGTGGTTTAGAATTGGAAGAGTGATGAAGCTACTAATCTCACAATTTGAGCCTGATTAGTAATGTCTAATACTAATATCCTCGTTGAAGGTCTACAAAGGTTAGGCAGACCGTAGCAAAATCGCAAGCGTTGATCCTCCGGTTACCGGCAAAGAAAAAGAAAAACCTGACAAATAAAACCGACAAAACATGGCAAGTGATGATGGCACGTGGGAAAGGACATACGCAACGGTCGCCACCAAAGACCGTCTTCGGCGTCCACAACCAGCCGGGTCCGGTCTTGGTGTGTAGATGTCAGTGAGCTGCAATGTAGCCAAGTTGGTAGGCGGGGTACCTCTCTCGGACTCCGCATCGGCTCTATATACCGAGACATAGGTAAGCATCTTAATTGCAGGCTAGCCTCCAATTTATTCTTCTAGAGTATTAATATACAGAACCATGGGGTGTTGCATCATTCGTCCACTGAACCCGCGATTCGACTAGCGTCACAAACATATGTCTCTGGAATTTCCTTTTGATATAGTAGGGAGATCCTGAATGATTGCGTTGTGGGAGGGGTTTTCAAGGGGGTTGGTTGTCTCTGACTACTTCGCCTAAGCTGAGGCGGTTCATGTGGGCACATTGTTGCATTGTGAAAGTGTCCAAGCTCACAAGCCAAATGTATAGGCGCTTACAAAGTTCTCGGTAACTATAATTATACTAGTATATGACGCTGTTGATTCGTCAGAACCGCTTGAAACCATCGCGACGTTTACTTTATTCGTAGCAATAATAAATTTGATTCTCCACGTAGCCGGAAGAACATGGCGAAGAGGTAAATGACGTACCATCTGTCATGTATCCCTGTTGTGATGGGGTAAAAAGTGGATGAAAACCAGGACCTATGTATTGTAATCAGTCAGCAATTGATAAAATGGGTTGATGGGACAGTAAGCCGTCCTCCAGAAAGGGAAACATTTGTTCATAATGACCCAGTGGTCCCTGCGGACTTCCGGAGGCGGGCGGCGACTAACTTCCCGGTTTATGCACCTGATTGTATTCGCTCGGATATTGTCTAAAATTGGTAGTTTTCTGTGAATTTTATTTCGATGCTTTGTTTCTAACTCCCCTATTTGCTTACTTGCCTCATCCAAAACTTTCCATGGTTAGGTTTCCCGGCTAGTCTCATTGGCATCGGGTCATTTTGCTCTAGTCTTACCAACATGGAAAATCGTCCTGCTTGGCGGATCGATTTTAAGCATTTTAATTTTGCTGCAGAATCTAGGCAAAGCTTGCATGGGAAGGTGAACCCAATAAAGAGCGTGCCCGCAAGAAAAGACCAGGGTAGTGGGATTCTAGCTAGACAAGTCTCTGCTAGGGTTAAACGACCCCTGTCGCAAAGCTTCCCTCAAAGTTGTTAGGGTCTAAATACATATTTGATGGATACGCGTCTTGAATGCTGTGAACGGTTGTCTTTCCGGGAAAAACTAACGCTGTTAGTTAAAGAGGTATACACAACGCCCGTTCAACGCGCTATCCCTGCCTGTTACAGTCGAAACCCTGACGCTTGGCTTGCGTAGGCTATAACGTCTGACCACGATTTGCCTTCGTTGGCCACGAGAAGCAGGATTCTGCTTATCTATTCCCCACTCAGTCTTGAGGCTTGTTTCTCTTCCTTGTAACTAGAACCCAACTGAGTGCCACCAAACTATACCACAGCGTGTGCGGGCTTAACTAACAGATTTTGATATTAGAGTCTTGTTATACAATCACAAGTTTAAACTGTTGAGCATTTAGATACAAACAGGGTTTCAGTTATCCGTAGACTATCTTTGATTATCCGTGCCGTGTTCAACTCATCTCGACGGCTATCGGCGCAGCCGAGAGGGGACTTCCCCACAGATTCATCCAGATGGAGACGACCTATACTCTATCGGGCAGCTCGTCGCCGGTCGGTGCTGACCCCCGTCCCCCGGCAGCCAGGGTTAATAATATACTCCTTGTTAGTCTCATGGAACAATCCCATGATGGAAAATGCTTTTGATTCGCTTATTTGACGAGATATGCTGCGTTAATCGCTTTACTGAGGCAGTAACATATCTTGCCACTTTCGGACGGGCTCTCGTTCCTAACCTGGCACACTGTCGGAGCAGCGATATCCAATCACTTAATTCATCTACCCAACATCAACCTGCAAACCCAGCAGCGTCGTTTTATGTCTTTACTTCCCGTTTCACAACCAATAGGACAGCTGAGACCCTGCACGCTGGAGTTGGTAGAGGGTCGGAGACTAAGGCTTTTATGGAAGCTTCTTTTTGGGACTTCTGTCTTGCCCCGAAACCTGATGCAGTTTATATCCGCTATTTCTCTGCAAGGAATCGCATTCGGTCTCGCTACGGGAGATGATCTAAGGAGTTTCTACCGCCTCTTTCTTGCACTGCTATTTTATCACTTACAAAGCAAACAACGCCAGCACAATACAGTATATAGTAATTTGCTTCCAACTTTCCTTACTCCTAATGTGGTAGAAGTGGCTCTAACTTATCGATATTTCGTCTACCCTATTCGTGACTTCCATTCTAAAATAGCAGTACGGTAGTGAAATGGCACCATGTACCGTTCTCCACACCCCTCATTCAGCCCAACAAATGCATGGGGGTAGGGGGTGGTGTTTGCTTAGTTGAACAGGGTGCATATAGATATCTCGCTTGCTATACGCAAAACTGCAAAACTATACCTCCAGTACCGTAACCGTGCCGGCCCGGCTTGGCCATCTACTCCCCCCGATGTACAAAGTGGGCGGATAGTAAACCTCCTTATACCTTGCAAGTCGGTTTGCTAAAATATTACGTTAATTAGGTAGGAGCTATACCGTCTAGCACAATACCAGGAGAGTTGGATACTTGGAATCCTTGAATAGCCCTGTATAACTTGTTTCAGGGGTTGGTAGAGGAGGTATCCAAGACACTAAAGCAAACATCCATTTATATCAAGTCAAGCTTCTTGTTCTCCTCTGCTCGTGAGACACCCTTGCTTGGCACGTCCTTTGATTCTTGGGTTCTCCCCTTCTTTTATACCCAGATTCCTCTTTTGGCATTTATAACACACCTCAACTTCCAAGTTATTCAACCTCACACAGGTCGCAGCCGCTCCAGCAAATCATTGTGGGATCTTCAAATCACCGTTATCTCACCCATCAACATGTTCGCTCGGGGTCGGTCACCAACTTCCAACACGATAGATGAATGTGTGTATAATATAGACTATTCATCTTTGAACTGTGACTTGGCAGACGAACTGCAATGGGATCCAATGGTCCAATCAACGTCAGCGTGGCACATGTCGCAATTCGAGGATAGGAATGCAACATCGATTGGTGCTTCCAACCCTCTGGCAATACAAAACACTTCACGGCCAGTATACCAAGATGATGCTGCAGACGATGGCGAACAACATGGAAGTGGGATAATGGAAGGCTTCGACCTGCCTACTGAGGACAGTTTGTCACATCAAGACGAGCTCATGTTCTTCAATCCACATGCAGCTATGCATTTAGACTTTGCCTCAGGAAACGACTGGGAGCACCCTGCACCACCAGGCTTCTGCCTTGGGCCGGCAGTTCCCACATTACAGCCACCAGGTGACGATTCCGTCGATATGGGTCTCGTTGCATACATGCACACGGCTGCTAGCGGCTGGAATGCGCCGCAAGCTTACATCAACTCGAACGGATTGGCGCAATCCGATACCATACCTTCAGGCAGCAGCCTTGGTGTTGCAGCAAATACAAATGCCGAAGAGAGCTTCGACCCCAGTTTTGAAACTGCTCTGCGATGCCCACACCCATCCTGCTCTTCCAAACTGCTTTTCACGCGACGGTGCGATTTGTACAAGCACTATCGTCTTCACTTTCGAAAGTATTTTTGCAGGGCCCCTGGGTGCGTCATGTCGCACGAATCAGGGAACAAGGAGTCTGCGATGATAGGCTTTCCCACAATCAAGGACAGAAATCGACATGAGAAAAGTCACAATCCCTCCATTCCCTGCCCAGCATGCGGACGACTGTTTGGTCGTCACGATAACATGAGAGACCACTACCAACGACAGCACGTCAGATGAGTCATGTCTCGTTCGAGAGTAATGTCTACGGCCAGCTATTCTTTCATCTTGCGGATTATGGTTGGATTGCAGGCTAGGATTGGGCCACTAGACTAATTTTGCACAATACAAACGGGTTTCAAACAGAAAACGGGTATTCTCTTAGATTAGAGGCAAAGCATAACCTACAAGCGAACTTCAATGAACATTTTATTTTTCTAGCTATTAATCAGATAAACGGCTTAATGAATATTGCTAAAGTATCTTATGAAAAAGACAATATGATCAGAAAACGCTCTAGTCAACGGGAGAATCTTAGTTCGTATACACACAAATAAGCATAATTCTCCAGATCGTAGGTTTTACATTTTTATCGCTAGCGGAAAAAGCTACATCCAGTAGTCTCATAGCTAGTACGCCATGTAAACATGCGCCAGACCCTTGTTACATGAAACATCCCTACTCGAGAGGATATAAGTTCTCATTCCCTTAGATTTACCACGCGAGCCATTCCCTTAGATTTACCACGCGAGCCATTCCCTTAGATTTACCACGCGAGCCCGCCATATGCCGAGGCACAGGGTTGAACGCGTGCATGCCCATAGAACACTAGCGTGTGCAATTAAAACCTACTTGAGCACGCAAATGCTTGTCTTGTTCCAGACCATTTAAACCCTGGCAATGATACTAAGATGAAAGGGGACTCAGTGGCAAGTCGGTGTCGTGGTTTCAACTTCGGTTCAACCAAGTTCGATACGAGTATACAGGGTCATGATCATTCGAGCACATTTCGCGATGCTACCCTGCCACAGTAGCAGGGGCTTGATAATCCTCTTGTGACTTCCGAAGTGGACTTCTGAAAAGGACTTTGGTGTTGAGGTATTTTTCTGGGACTTTGGTAACTGTACTAAACCTTGTTGCTCCGGGGCTAAGATAAGGAGACCTGGGGAAAGTGGATACCGACCTTGTTCTAGCTCCAGACCGATAAGATTTGCTCTGCTTGCTATCGAAATCTTGCTTTGCATAAGGATCTGGATTTTGATGTAAGCTTACTGCCAAATAGTAGGTAGGTTTTCATCCCTGAAGATTCTGGAGCAGCCACAATCCTTATGAGATAAGACTATACGTACGCCTTCCGTTAGGGGACGGGTTTACGAACAGCAGAATCAGGAACACTGCTTAATGCATACCAAAATCGGAAGCGCGCCGTCATCTGTAGCAATCTCATATATTCCAACAACTACGGCCTGGCCGAGTGCTGTCGTATATGGGGCAATAGTCGCTCAGGTGCTGGTCAGGACGTTTTCTAGCCAATCGTATTGTACATAATATCGAGGTGTCTTTGCTGCCTATGCATTCACACTATTGTGGAAATACAGTACATCGTCCACCTCAAGGTACATATGTAGTAGTAAACGTAGCTAGAACAACACTGGTGTAGATGATGTACCGCTATGTATTCTTGTTATGAGGGGGGGACATGGATAAGAAAAGAGATGCGAGCCTTCTATAGTCGGGCAGCAGTCGATTGAACATGATGCTTGCGCTCCTATCGTCGATAAGATTCATAGTAAGAGGGTTTCAATCTTCTTCCATGCCTTCTTCTATGCATTGTGGCTTTCCGAAAATGAGTTTCCTTGGTTCCGTCATTCCTCCCAACGGACATGGTTCGAGGAAAGCACATTTTTTGTGAAAATTATTTAGAGTTAGGAGATTGGATTAGAAATTGACAACGTTTTCTAAAGTAACCAACAAAATTCGTGGAATTCATGTTTGTTATTTGTCTGTATGGAGCACTTGACTAGTGTATTCAGATTAGCATCCATGACTATCCCTCTAATAATTACCTCTACCTACCATGGGCTTGCTTGCTGAGGCTCAAAGATTGGGGACTGAGGCTGGCATGTATGTATCGCGAGAGTGCAGTTTGTATGATATATGAAAGAAGGGTTTTGTGGGAATGCGGTTTTGTTGGGAACTTATTAAAAGAACGTAAGGGTGTCTTGATTAGATATATATAAGTCTATCGATGCAGTTGCTTCAACCTCAGATCGTCCCAGCTGGGTACTGCACCCGTCAGCTTTATCGTCTTTTCTTCCACCATGTTGATAGATAGTTGTAGATCACGTGTCATTAAGCTCTTGCTTTCGGTCTCCGGATTTTGACCTCCGGAGTGAACCGTACGTTTCACAGAAAGTGTTACCCAACCCGAAGGGTCCAAGTGTTCATTCTGCCTCAAAGAGCATCAAATAGTAGTACTAGTCGTCATGAAGTCCATAGCTAACATGGTTTTGGCAGATTAGACGAAAAGGCACCCCTTGTAGATTCACCCACTTTTCACGCCGACCAGCATCTCGGAGAGAATCAAGCCTTGAAGGCGTGGCTTGGCTGCTTGTTCATGCCCCTTGGCAAACCACCGTCAAGTCTTTAGCGAGAGAGCCAAGATTCCTCCATCCCACTCTTACGTTCTGCCAAGACCCCGACCAAGCCTTACCCGTCGTAAGGCGCTGCGTCATTACAAGACATTTATTAAAGTTCAGCCTCAATTGCCTCAATGGCTAACTTGGTAGTTATCTCCAATATTTAGACGATTGAGACTCTTGAATACTTCTTATCGAGCCAATCTTCGCTCACAATTGTTTCGTGCAATTAGATGTCTTCGGCTTCCTGCCATAGTGTACAGAGATATATTTCACCTTGGAAGTAATGAAATACCTAAATATTAGCAAAGGAAGACACACAAATATGCTCAAAGCATATCGTAGTTTTCAGGTAGTTAGAATAGGAAGTCCTTGGAATAAGGGTACGTCATCCGCAAATGCCCCGTCGACCAGTAAGGTAGGGAAGGGTAGAGAGTGATATTTATTAATAATGATCGAATTGAATTTGTATTCATTCAAAGGTCCTTGAAACTGTCATTCACACAATCAAAGGTTCAAAAAGAGCAGAAAACATGTGCCAACTCGGCCCCACTCCGATCCGATCCTGTTCCGGAACCGGTTCTACTAAGCATTGCTCGCACGACGTCATGCGGCCTTATTACGCAATGAGACCCCTAACGCAAGTTCGCTTAGTCACCCATGTGGCTGATTCTGCGCCTCCACAAGCACAAGAAATCCACTGTTACTGGATACTGCAATTCGACGAGCGATTGATAACAGTGGGGCTCATGCTGCGTCAACATCTGGTATGCTTGAGGAAGTGTACACCAGTCGCATGACACTTTTATATTGCGTAGCTCCTTAAGCACGAGGCTTGAAAATATCGGTAGAAGCTTTGTTCTACCAACCTATTCAAAAGAAGCACTTGGTAGATAAAGTAAACGCTGCAATGAGAAAGTGGCTGACGCTCATGAGGCCGTTGTGGCGTTGTGGCGTTGTGGCTGGATGAATTCGGAACCAATCAGAGTAACGTGCCAATCTTGTGATCCGCCAAGTGGTGAAGCTCATTCTTTAGCCAGTGTGGTGTTAGGCTAGCCGCAGTCATGAAATTACGTATCGAATTGTGTTTTCTGCTGGGTGTCTAAATGAGAAATTGCCTATTAGTCTTTCCTTTTGCCCTTGAATAAGCCACTGGAGGCTGGAATTCTTAATCAGCGAGACGGAAAGAGAGGCTTAGCCACGATTCAGAAATTTCAGTTGTGGCAGCTCCTCTGTTTATTCCTGCCAGAGTTTGCTTGCTCTATCTAAGCTAAATAGGTCCCTCACTGCACTCAGGTACCTTGGAAGTAAGGAAGACAGTTCCGGGGTGTCTAGTTGCAGTTGCTTCACTTTGAGTAGTTTACAGCGTGCAGGAGGCAAGAAGCAGGAATCTCGAAAAAAGTGAAAATAAAATGGCGACCTACTTGATCTCTTTATGGTGCAAGCCTTTTCTCCTATTTTTCTTCTAGTTGAGACGGGACATGGCCATACAGACCCAAGCTTGCTGCGAGGTTGAAATAAGAACGCTGCTACTATGAACCATCTGCTTGTTCTAGGGAGTCAAGGATCCCCTGCTAAGATATGTCTAATAAAGGTCTCATGCTGTCATAGGGGTAAAGAGAAAATTCAGTGGCTTTGGCTCTGACATTGGGCTGTGGGTACGAGGTTTAGCCTAGTGGCTCCCCCACCCCCACTGTATTTAGAACACCAAGCCCCAATCTTACGCAACAGTCTCAGTATGTGTGAAATAAAGAGGCTCCTCAAGTCTGACCTAGACCATACGTAATAGATCTGGGCATTAATCAAGAACTGAATGCCGAATTGGAGGGAAGGACGAACAGACGCCCGCGGCGCTATTGTTAAAAGAAGAAAGAACTAAAGAAAACGCGCTCCACCAACGCCGAAGAAAAGGACAACGGCAGCCCTGCATATCCCCCAAAAGCAAAATGTCCACATGTAAAGGAGGGAGAAAACATCTGCTATAAATGACGTCGTACTTCATCCCTCACAACGAGCCTATGCCCGCCCTCAATGCACTTCCTCTTCTCCGTCGACAGACTCTTCCTTGGCGTGGGCCGCGCCGCGACGATAGAACGCTCTTTTGATCCGACAGGGATCAAGCCAAGACCCGGCCTTGTGAGAATGATGGCAATGAGGCCGTCATCAAAGGTCTCTGAGTCGCTGTTTCCAGATTCGAGGACTGGCGGAGAAGTTGGAGTAGGTCTCGGAGCCGCAGAGAGGGTTTGGGAATTGTCCTGGAAGTCGAAACCGAAGCCAAAATCGTTGTAGCTGTTATTATTGAAATATGGTGGAGAGCTTTCTTGAAGAGGAGGCGGGGCGAGAAAGTGGAGGAAGTGAATGGTCGAACTCGAGCTTGGGACTTCTCATGTTCGGCCAAGCATCTCGCTTTCTCAGTAGGCTGTTGCTGCTGAAAGATTGCGGTCGGGCACAAACTCGGCTAGATTGGCGATGGTAGGGCCCTGAGGGTAGTAGTACTGATTGACCAACACTTTGGACGTTAGTGTTAGTCCTTGACAGCGTTGGATAGGTAGGTAGTTCGAGAACAAAAAGAGTAGAGGTAAACTCACCTTGTCGCCAGGGAGAGAGCGCGTTGGTTGAGACATGTCGAAAAAAGAAAGCAAAGTAAAATTAGATGACACTAAAACATAGAATAGGATTCAGGAGAGTTTGGAAATTTGTGGCACCGCGAGAAGGGACCCCATAGCCGAGCGAAGTAAAAGAAGAAAGGAAGGAAATGCAGTGATAATAAAAAGAAGAATCTTTGATTGCGTGTCTATAGCTAAGGTACAGGTGCTTGTGGCTAGAGCTATTGCCTCCACCACATATCGTCGCTCTCGCAGTGACTACATGCGGAGGCAAGCACGGTCCAAACTTCCCAAGACTCTAACTCGGAGCATCTTTTGACTTCTATTTTCCTTTCCCCAAATTAACCGTCAACAAACAACATTGCCTCAGCTCCAGCCTTCAGCTTCCCCTCTTCTACCTTCCTTAACGGTAGCATCGGCAATCTTCTCATACGAATCAACGATTTCATTTACCTCCGTCACATACTCCCTCAATCATAGCCATGGCCGTCCATGGTAAAGCCTTGAACGGCGCCATCTCCGATGCTCATAACGTCCGCCTTACGGAAAACCAATAAACAGATGGAATAACAACCGCGACAAGCGACTCCAGGGAGAATTCGCCCGAGAAGGCTGCTTCAACATCTGCCTCAACATGCGACTCAACGTTGCCATCTATACCCTCAAGCCCTCCTTCTCTCCACCATCCATCCTCACCAAATCTAACTTTGAGCCCATCTAACTTCATTGGATTATTTGGCTTACAGTTTTATAGATGCAGCACATCGCACCTCAAGGTGATGATCCGCACGGGCTTTTGGTTGCCCTGAGCCGGGTAAGCTGCACTTTTCCTACTAAGGTCTCAAAGCTTAGTAATTAGCTCACTAACGTCGCACACCCACTTCTCGCACACCCCCACATTTCGCACACCCATAAATCGCTCATGTAGAATTTTACCCTCTTCAACATTCTTTAATATCTTCACCACTTTTACAGCGATTATTATAATTCTTTGAATAGTTACTCTTATACGCTTAATGGGCCAGTATACGGAAACAGAAGTCAATCAAGCTCTCAATGCAGTTGCAAGTGGGCAGAGTGTCCGAAAGGCAGCTCATGATGCTGGAATTCCACCATCAACCCTCCAGTCTCGATTAAAGGGTTCACAGGCAAGAAATGTAGCTTTCTCTAGCTTCCAGAAGCTATCTCCAGCACAGGAAAGTCACTTAGCTGAATGGGTGCGTATCCAGGCGGCGTTAGGGCTGCCGCCAACACATCAACAACTCAAGGAATTTGCCCAGCGAATCCTAGACATCAGAGGCACTACCCAGCCACTTGGGAGAAACTGGATTCAGTTCTTTATTAAGAGAAATCCATCAATCAAGGTTCATAGAGCTAGAGCCATCGATTCTAAGCGTGTCAATGGGGCCTCAACTAATGTAATCAGGCAATGGTTTCAACAACTCGCCCTTCCAGAGATCAAGGCGATCAAACCACATCATCGCTATAACATGGATGAAACTGGTATCCTAGAAGGCAGAGGATCAAATGGCTTAGTACTGGGATCATCAGAAAGCTCATCAATGCGAAAAAAACAGCCTGGGTCTCGGGCTTGGACAACTATGCTTGAGTGTGTCTCTGCAACTGGTCAGGCGCTTCCTCCACTTGTTATTTATCGAGGGAAATCGGTTCAACAACAATGGTTTCCTCTTGATATCCATAAACGTGATATTTACAGTGGTTGGAAGTTCACAGCAACTGAGAATGGCTGGACTTCAGACTCTACAGCTGTGGAATGGCTTGAGAACATCTTTATCCCTCTGACTAAGCCTGATCATCCCTCTGAGCAGAGACTATTGATCCTAGACGGTCATGGCAGTCATGAAACAACAGAATTTATGTATCTCTGTTATAAACACAAGATATATCTCCTTTTCCTACCGCCACATACATCCCACGTTCTCCAACCTCTAGACCAAGCAGTCTTTGGGCCTCTCAAGGCGACCTATCGAAAAGAGCTTGGATACCTCATTCAACACAACGATTCTACAGTTGTAGGCAAACGGAACTTTCTTACCTGCTATGGAAAAGCACGCCAGATGGCATTTTCAAGCAAGAATATCAGAAGCGGCTGGAAAGCAACAGGACTATGGCCCATTTCGATAGCTCGACCGCTCATGAGCCCTCTACTGCTTGAGAATGCTTCCAAGCCCTCAAAGCCAGGCTATTCTACGCCTATGAGGGCCTCTGATGGTGGAAAAGACGAAAACTGGGCATCTGCTACATCCATAGTAGCCTGGTCAACGCCCAAGAAGACAGTTGATCTATATGATCAACTTAGCTTATTCAGCAAGTTGGATAAAGATCAGCAAACGCAGCGACTGTTGTTTCGGAAGGTTCAAAAGGGATTTGATGAAAAGGACTATCAATTGGCTACAGCAGAGAAGAAGATTGCAATGTTGGAAGCAGAAGTTGAGGCTGGAATGGTACGGAAGCGGCGTAAGGTCCAAATGAGCCCAAATTCGAAGTTTGCCAACATTGAGGCAATTCACAAAGCCCAAATTGAGGCTGGCGAAATTGAGGATAGCTCAGATGAATCTAGCGAGCCTGAATTACCTATTAAAACTGGCGATAGTATCACAGTTGCAGGAGACGAATCAGACTTATAGTTATGAAGTTGATGAATACCTCATGATGACCCAATTTATGGGTGTGCGAAATGTGGGGGTGTGCGAGAAGTGGGTGTGCGACGTTAGGTATTTCGCTAGGCTGGTCAACCTTGGACTACCAACGACGTGCGCCATCCGTTCCAGATCCTCCGCATCTACCAAGGCCCCTTTGCCGTCGACACCATCGCATTCTTGGTCAACCGCGAGAGCTTCGAAACAGCTAATTGGATCATTCGCTGTCGCCAGTCAGCATACGTTGAGTGCGAGCCCCGCAATGAGGTCTTGGGCAGTCAATACAGAATTGCGACACTTCACTGCCTTCCCATCGTCTACCGCTCTAGCAAAGGTGCGAATATTGTTATTAAAGGTGCTGACGACTTGCGCATTCAGATCTAGAACCAGGGTATTGTTACCCAGTCTTTCAGTCTCTGATCGACGGAGCCTACGCAGCAGACACGAGCCATTCCCCGTGGAAAACTCACCATTCAGTCGTTTTTGTACTGTTGGTGGAAGTTTATCCTCGTTTACTTTCCACGTGTTGATTTGGAAGAGGCTACTTGTGCATTGAGGACTTGAACAAAGGAGATGGACTCAGGCTGCATTGTTTAAACAGTCGAAGCATAATAGTCCCATTTATGAACGAAACATACACCCATTTATGAACAATAGGCCGTAACACACAGTTTTAACCTGGACAAAAGCACCCAGCAACTTGAGCTTAAATGGTTCAAAAATTTCTGGCTTTTGTTAAAGTGGCATTCTCATCTTTACCAAATCTACTGTCTCCTTGGTTCTTGATCGAATTTAACTTAGCTAATTCTCAGAGGTTCAATAATGGCTACTGTGTGTATACTTGAACAACCTCAAATATTGTTCCTTTGTATCAGCCAAGACCCGCCACCATGTTAAATTTTCACATCTCTCGTCCCACACATTGATAAATGATTTTGGCTTGTATTTGCTCGCTCCTACCACTCTCCCAGTCACAGGGTCACCCCACAAAATCTGGCGAAGAGTTGTCACTTAGTCGCTAAGCACCCCGGGATTTTGTCCGTTCCAGTTGACCTGCAGTTAGCTGGGTTGCTATTGAACGGCAATCTCCTCATACCTTAGCTATCACCACCGCGTCAGAAGAGTTCCGGCATTCATAAATTTCAGCCTTAAGGTTGGTGTTGCACGGCAGAGAGCAACAATTTCAAGCAAACAACAATTCGATTGAGGAAGGCTTGGACTTGGACGCAGAGACAGACTCGCTCTATCGCGCCCTCTCTCATGGGACTGACCCAAGGCTTCACCTCACGCTCTTCAATGATGTCAAAGTTCTTTCCACTTTTCACAATGCAAGTGTGAACCAACCACTTTAGACAGATAAATTACTACGTGGACTGAGAGCATGCTTACAGAACTTGGAAAGGCCCTTCTACGACTCTCAGTACGTTAGGGGGGCTGGCTTCACCAAAAATGATAATTCATATTCCACGCCTTAGCCAAAATATCTCCCTTTGGTAATCTGTCCTCCGCACCTTTGAAGATGTCTTGCCGTGGTGTGAGTGGTTTGACCGGCTCGACTTCCACCATGCCACTATGTTCGATTGACCTCACCGGCAGCCAGACAATTCATGTGGTTGATGAAACATTTTCAAGGATTTTGCCTAACATCCTCAGAACATGCTTTGCAGCGACACGAGCATAGAGAGACGAAGAATAACTTTGTGAAGCAAATAATGTTCCTAGTATCATTCTCTCGACATAATTACTAAGTAAATATAAACGATCGGGATTGCAGTTGATTTGGCCTGTGTTCTAGTCTTACACAAGTATATGTCTCTGAAAGATGCCTCGGATATGGGCATTAGCTGCATAGTCAAAAGGCTTCCGTCCGCTATTGTCTTTTAGATGGGGATTAGCCTTGCCTTTATTGAGCAGGCATGAGACAGCATTGACCCTATTCCACTCAGCAGCGTATGAAAGTGGTGTTCGCCCAAAGCTGTCTCTTGAGTCGACCTCAACCTTGCCTGTAGCAAGCAGAAGCTTGATTATCTCTGGATCACCAAAATTGCCTGCAGCATATGAAAGTGGTGTTCGCCCCAAGCTGTCTCTTGAGTCTACCTCAACCTTGTCTGTAGCAAGCAGAAGCTTGATTATCTCTGGATTATTATAATTGCTTACAGCATATGAAAGTGGTGTTCGCCCCAAGCTATCTCTTGAGTCTACCTCAACCTTGCCTGTAGCAAGCAGAAGCTTGATTATCTCTGGATTATTATAATTGCTTACAGCATATGAAAGTGGTGTTCGCCCTGAGTTATCTCTTGAGTTTGCCTCTACCTTGCCGGTGACAAGAAGAAGTCTGATTGTCTCTAGGTTATTATACTCGCCTGCAGCATATGAAAGTGGTGTTCGCCCCAAGCTGTCTCTTGAGTCTACCTCAACCTTGTCAGTAGCAAGTAGAAGCTTGATTTTCTCAGTTCCATGATACCGATCCTCTGCGGCATATGAAAGTGGTGTTCGCCCCAAGCTGTCTCTTGAGTCTACCTCAACCTTGTCAGTAGCAAGTAGAAGCTTGATTTTCTCAGTTCCATGATACCGATCCTCTGCGGCATATGATAGTGGTGTTCTATCTCTCGAGTCGAACACATTAGCCGTGGCTCGACCAGTCTTGATAAGCAGTTGAGCAACAGAGTAATGTAAACCAATCAAAGCATGTGATAATGGCGACAGCCCGCCCTGGTCCTTGTGATTGACATCAACCTTGCCAGTCTTAAGAAGAAGTTTAGCCACTTCCAAATTTCCGTTCTCAGCGGCGTATGAGAGCGGCGTTTTAAGTCTCTGATCTGTTGCATCGGGGTCGACCTCTCCCAGCTCAAGGAGCAGGGCAGCGATTCTTTCGTCCCCCAATTCTGCAACATGTGAAAATATGCCTCTTTTTTTCGAAAAAGTGAACTCTCGTGGCGATTTGTCCAAAATGGATTTTGGCTGTTGATATTGCAATTGGAGGTTACCAAGTGCTAAGCTTCTGGGGTTGGCTTCTTTGTGGGCAGCCAAGAATGCATGAACAGCCTCATAACTCCTAGTTACTAAAGCTGCAAGTATCGGAGCCCCATACCTCTGAGCTTCGAGGTTGAAGAAATTTAGCTTTGAGTCCTCTGTCATTATGAGATTTGCCGCGTTATGCTCGGCTAAAATATACAAGAGACTGGCGTGGGTAGTGTGTCGGCGTATTTGTGTTTCTCAAGGAGATTATCCAGAGCTATCCATTCAGGAAGATCAAATGTGTGGAGAAACCCACTTTGACTGACTCCTAATCCTTCCGCGGTGTCTGCGTGATAAAAAATCTGCTTTGTAGCATATCGCAAAAAGGGCAATCTCTCCTCTGTAGAACGACGAAACATGGTAGCTTCATCGGAGGAAGCAGGAGAGAAAGCTTGGTCGATCTCCATGGCTGCGGCAACAGATAGATATTTGAGACAACAATGCTTCAATCTATCGTGACATTGCCCTTCAATATTGCCCCGAAGGTCGCCACAAATTTGGCTCAGTCCGTGGTGTTTCAGTAGAAAGTCTCGCGCTGACTCGTGAATGAACTGGACTTTTGGCTCCTTTGCTTTGGTAACCTCAGTCAGACCCTTTGATGAGCCAATGATGAATCGCTCCATGATATCGGTCGTAATGTCCTCAGGATCCCAGTCTGACAAAGCCTCAGTTGACTCATCCTCAATCCCGGACAGTATTGCAAAATACAGTTGCTCTGGCCTCAGCGGCTCTTTTGCGAAGAGCACCCATTGGAGACATAAGAGTAATCTGTCTCGGTTATGGTGATCGCGGGTCAAAATCTCGCGAAACAGTTTGTCAAGGTCGCTAGGAAGTTCTTTGAGACGTTTTCGAAGTTCATGGATGCGGCCACGGTCGCATTCCTTGATCAAGATGTCCACAACCAATACAACCCACATGAAAACTCCAGATGCCTTTTTCTGAAGATCATGGCGGACCTCTTGGGCAATTTTACCTTTGCCTATTTTCAGCTTGCTGCTTATATATTTGACGATGTCATCCTCGTGCCCTTGCTTTGTTTCAAGCACGAGGTTTACAGCCTTCGATATGTTGATTTGAGGATAATGTCTGCTCGAAAAGCAAACTTGAAAACTCACCCGAGTCGATGTAGTTTCTTCGCTCATTTGCTTGAAGAACGAAACCATTTCTCGGATTTGGTCCTCGTCGCACTCATCCAGTGCGTTAACAAAACATGTTACAGACGAATTCTCGAGCTTCAAGACAGCCTTTTCAAAGGCAATTTTGAGGAGATCAATGGTCCACTCGCGGGGCCCAGTGTTGGGTGCCATCAAGTCAGGAAAGTCCAATATGGTCCGAAGTTGGGGAAGGCCATCGATGAGCTGAAAGAGCAGTGATCGATACATCCCAATTGTTGACTTTTCCAGTTCCTCGCCTCGCGCGTTGAAAAAGAAGGTAATGATGGTGTCTCGTGGCGTTTCCTTTCGGTGCCATGTAGAGATAAACTTCATTAGGGTCGACTTGCCCGCTCCTGGCTTTCCTTTAATCCAAAAGAAGCCATCATGTGCTTCGCGTTTGGTAGGATCCAGCCAGTCACGATACTCCGAGCTGTTCAGCACCCATTTGCATGAATCAGCATGTGCGTTCTTGATAGTCAGCTTTCGAGCGTCAATTTGGCTGAAGCTCAATGACTCCAGAATTTGTTGCCGCCGCTCGTCGATTTGATCTTTCCGATGAAACTCTGTTGTCGAGTTCCATAATTCAGTTGACGTGGCAGCGGGTGAGGCACAGCACAGCGGGCTGAGCTCGTTAAGGAGATCTTTCGCGTATGCAGCAGCTGTCATTGCTGCATATCCTTGCCACTGCTTGTTTTTGTGGGTGTCTGAGTAGTCGCATATACCGCGAATAACCAAGCAAGGAAAGTTT
Source organism: Colletotrichum truncatum (assembly GCF_014235925.2). Taxonomy (NCBI): domain Eukaryota; kingdom Fungi; phylum Ascomycota; class Sordariomycetes; order Glomerellales; family Glomerellaceae; genus Colletotrichum; species Colletotrichum truncatum. The sequence continues at coordinate 189,650 of NW_027222411.1, read as the reverse complement.
TTCATCAGGCCTGCAGCTTCCATTTCAAAGCATAGGACATGATCTTCAGCTGCAAGTTTGTCCCGAGTCTCGGCGTTCTTCATGACCTGGTTAGCTGAAGCAATTACACCATAGTGAACAACAGGCTTGTTCCCAGCCCGTGCAGGTCTCTCCACACAGTTTGAAGGACCATATTCACAGACTGCAGCGCAGGGTTCTCCACCGTCTTGGAGGTGAACAAAACTGCTCTTGTACAGCTTGTCGTCATCCGAACTCGGGCGGGTATAGTGACTCCTCAAGTTTGGGTTATGATGAAGAATGTCATCGATAGCCTCTTCGATTCGGTGCCCTTCTCTCCTGTACCGGGCCTGGAGCCCCACGACCGCTCCACATAAGCGCTCAGGCGGCTGACCCAAGACTCCGGTTCGTTGAAAATTTTGGCCTTGAATGTCTTTTCCAAAGTCGTATTGAAACACACCGCTCCGCCCATTAGAGCCAGCGCTGACGACGATATCGCCAAGGCGGATGTCATTTTTTGAAGACGGGGCGCCACCGCCAATTCCCACCATTAACCGGATCTCAACGTTGGGAAAGCTGTGCTGCATATTCTTTGCAGCCGCCGTCGCTGACGCGATTCCATACTCCGCTAGAACGGCCATTACAACGTTATGCAGGCCGATTCTGCCAAATGTGTAGTGGTTTCCATCATTCGGAGGGAGGTTGTGAGGGTGTGCATGCTCCTCGTCCAAAAACTCCTGTGCCGCGACGTATTCCGTGTCTATAGCGCAAATCCAACCTACGGTATATTTGTGATGAGCGAGCTTGGGCTTCGCTTCTCGGTCGAGCTCATGACGCTTGCTAGGTGGGACTCGTGATTCATGGTAGGGAATCCCGTTAGAGCCTTTTCTTTTGCGCTCCATCTGAACGGCCCTAGAGCTGTGTCGGTGCCGTAACGGAATGCGAGAGATACGACGCCGCGACTGCTTGCTAAATCAGGCTGCACCAGCGGTTAGCTTTATCTGAGTTCTTAAACACTCTGTTGGTGGCCTACCAAGTTGCAGAGGCAGTAAAGATGAAGCTGGGTTTGATGGAATCGGCAACAAACTGGAAGGACTTGACATGAGGTGAATTTGACGAAGCTGTAGGGGCGAGAGTTTTTCGATGGAGAGTGTATGTAAGAAGAAGAAAGAGTAAAAAGTTAAGAAGGCAGGAGAGGTTTCGCTCAGCCTGATGTGATGCTGGGTGGAAGCGGCCAAGACCGCCAACTTCGCATCATCTCCAGGTATCATTGGTCAACTATCTATGCCATCGGCTACAGCTGAACAACAGCTGCAAGACATGCGGGGTCACAGCCAATCAGAAGCATACAAAGTGAGCTTCTGTTCAGCGTCGAATATTTTTTCATTGAACATTGAGTATGAGCTGATTTGTGGCTTGCAATATATCTGTGACCCAGCCGCAGTCGATTACATGGCAAACCTACACTGACAGCCTTCATTCCTGTGTTTGTCGATATAGTTTCGTTGACCTTTGCCTAAGGCCGAATCCATATCACGGAATGTTGAGACTAAATCTTTTGGAAATTGGTCATTACAAGGTCTCTCTTCATTTTCTAAGAAAGGACGATCTCGAGAAAACTTCTGTGCCTAAATCCACTCCCTGGCCCGAAAAAATTGCGCCACTTTCCAGCGCTCGCTCATATCCTATGGATTATATTTTACGTGAGGTTTTGTAAAGGTAGACATCTTGTAAGTGCAGACCTCTTTCTCGCAGTAATTTTCTCGTAATGGGCATCACGCAGCCTAGACCTCTTCACCAGGATGGAGGCGTGTCACAGCCCATGCCTTTGGTCATAGACTACAACAGGATTGGCTAAGTGCACGAGGCTCATAGACACGTATGTTGGAAATGTTAGCTCCTAGTGCAGGTGCAAGCGGATGTTGTGTAGAAAGTACCCGTAAGGAAAAAAACTAATCAGACGGCATGGAGTTTGTCGGCTCAGGGCGCACCAGCATTGCCAATCATGGTATACGCTTCACGACACGTTTCGCTTTTGACGATTGATTATGATTTTCTGTTCGTCTTGAGTCTATGTAATCATCCCTTATCTTTTCTCTGATATCTCGGCTTTGGTAGCTTGGGAACCTGTATAGATTTCCAGTCTTCTCCATCCTATGATGTCGACTAACGGCCTTACAGTCGCCCATTAGTAAGGTATGCAAGATGAATGTGAAAATACTTCTTTTCCGGAACAGTTTGAAAACTAGGTCGCCTGTTTCAATTGGCAGATATTGGTGGGCATTACTTGAACTATTTTTATATTAGTGAACTTGACTGCAGACAAAAATCTGACTCTACTTTACTGGACTCCAGTCGCAGACCATTAAAGATAATCACAAGCGACGCTTTACAGATGATGCTGATCGAAGCAAGAGCATAAAGACAGCGGCGAATCGATGTAAAAAGTATAAGAAAGAAAGCTAACGAACTGACGTACCTTGGAAGCACCCTAAACGCCTAGCAAGTCGTGTGTCTCAGTGATACTTATGCCTATTTAAATGGCAAGGGTTTTTTTACTGATTTCATTATTGATCAAGCAACTATAAAAGTCAATTTCTCGAAATGGTCGTCGCTCGCTTTGTACTTTGTAGCAGACTAAGCTGCGTTTTACAATGTTGAAGTTGCGGCGTATTCAATAGCACTTTCTTCGGGCTCTTACTGGAGAATATAATACCGCGAGCTTGATCTATAAACCCTCCTCTGTTAGTCGCCGGTTCTTACATTACTACTCTCTTTTGATTACAGCATCATTCAATTGGATTTTCCATAGCTTCCTTTTAATTATCCAGTCAATCGCCCCAGCCCAGCAACATGATGGTGGGGTGAATTTGAAATCGGGCAACCCTGTACTTATGGCCATGTCAAGCGAAACTTACTCATGCTTTACAATTTTCGGCTACTCATCGCTAACCGGCTGCCATTGCAGCTCCCCAGCTATGCGAATGCTTCACAGCATGATTACCCTGACATGGATGGGACACTCACGCCCATCATGTCCCAAGCCGGGGAAAACGCCTGACCGCCCCCCAAAAGAAAAACCTCACTAAGAAAGATTGCTCGTGAAGCGTTACATAAGAGAGGGGTGATATCCCGATCACGAAAGAGTTAACAACTTCATTAGTCCAGTAGCTAGCTCTAGCCAGCGAAACGAGATGATTGTGAGTAGGTCCTCGTATGATACTGCTATTTGCATGGTTTTCGTTCAGGACTGTTCAATTACTATTGAATTTTGAAGTCTGAGCAACAAATTAAACGTCGCATACACGGAAAATTTTGCAGCTACCTAGGGTTAGGGGGCTACCTTGCGTTGTACCCGCTAAGTGGAGAGAATGAGGGAGTTGAATGACAGAAAGAGAGTGAGGAGAACGTATCCATCGCCTATAGGATGTGACAAGACGGACAACTGGGTGATCAGATTTGCTTGATTATGTTTTATGATCAGTCTCACTACTTTAATCCAGTTAGTGCAATTTCGACGGCTTTGTGTCCATGGATACCGGAAAAACCGTTTTATGGCTGGCTGGAATAGTCTCATGGCTACTTGAGAATTGTCAGTCAAGATCCCAGACCGAAACCAGATACACCTACGCTCAGGAGGCATCACGAGGGCGGACGCCTTCTGAATCACATTGCCTTAACTGTTGAACGGCACTCATGCGTGACAGTAGCTCCAGCCCAAAAGTGAGGTTATAAACAGGAGAGAAAAATAATGAGGATCAGATTAAATCAAAAGTTTCGTTGCAGACATGTCCATATAGCTCTCCTTTTCTTGTGTGAATGCGTAAAGTGGTTGAGAACTGCAGGGTTTTACTTCCTCGGCTCCGCTGGGTTGATATTACGTCCCGATAATTTCTCCTAAGCTAACTTTGTGTTTGGAATATCAAGCTTAAATATGAGTCAGCTTATTCTCTGCTATAAGCTGTATCCTAGTGTTATGCATAACATCTCTAACTACTAGGATAATCACAAAATATCGTCGACGTAGAATGGTTCCCCGATTCAGGGCTAAGATGCTTTACATACGTACTTTATACTAGCTTATTGTGGTGGGCGGGAATTCTTTACTAGGATAATGCTGGCATGAAAAAGTTTGTTTCATACCCAAGTTCATACGACGTCGAAATAGGCAACTTCCTAAAACAGAGTGATTCATCGTATTTAATACGGCTTTTAATAAGCATACACAGGGAACTAGCTCTGAGTCTGCTTTAGAATCTGCTCGATAACGTAATAGCCACCTTTAATAAGATAAAGTTTATTAGATTTAGATTCTGCCATGTTGTAACTGTAGCAGTTTTACGAGTGTGCACAGGTAGCTACGTGACAAATCAACGGCTTTGGTAAGGACGACATGGTGGTAACTTCCCTCGGTTTCGGACAACATCTGACAGACCTCTCAAATTGACCTCATGAACAGGTTTAGCCTAGGCAGTCTACTTATAAGCGACACAGGAACATAGCAAGGCGGGTAATGCGACCACTGTCGACATGATTTCAGTCTCGAATTCTTCAAGATGTCTTTAGAAACGAATGTTGTCTGTCTAATGTTCTGTTAAAAGCTGGGCTTGCTTCGCTGTGATTCCAACCTAAGTTGCCTTGAATTCTTAACAGCTTCCTGTACCTTCGTTAGGAAGAAATATGCCCGATCACATCTGCTTTGCTTCAGCTCAGCATCTACATTCCCGAGTTCATCATTGCCTAGGCCCCAAAGGTGCAATCCATCTCTCCGCGGACCTGAGGACAGCCAGGTCCAGAAGGTCCTGCGACCTTCTTAATCTGAGCACAAGAGCCTTGTCCACGATCAAGTACAACAGTGCAGTACTTGTTGTTTCCAGCGATGATGCGCATGTTGCGCTGGATTCGGCCGGTTCCAGCTGGAACGACGTCTTGAAGAACGACGTCTCCAGCAAGTCTGAGATTCTGTTAGCATTCTTAAACCATTGTTTTTCCATAGGCGTTTACTTCTTACATCTTGCAAAAGCAACCAGTCTGGCGAGACTCAAGGGATTTTACATCACCGACAGCAGTGGCTGACGCACCCGGTAGGGCAAGCAAAGCTGAGAAGAAAACAAGTCTCATACCGAGTGATTATGTTTTACCATACAGCAGAGATTAGAATCCTTTTTTTTCAGAAGAGTCGAGAGAGAGCTACATAATGAAAATAGAATATCGCTAAGCAAATAAGTGTGGTCAAGCGTCACATATTAGTAAAACTACGCTGCTAGACTATGGGCACGGATCTTAGTCAACTACTCTGAATGAACAAACGGCCACGGGGCCCTCGTTTTCATCTTTTCACATGCATCGGCACTTTGTGAAGTCTTGGATTGCCACATCCACATGTTCAAATTAAAGCCGCACCGATGAACTTTCCAGCATCGAGGCTGTTTTGTAGGCACGTGCATCAAGCTGCAAGCGGGTTTACCTTGCCGACAAACTTAACAAGCAAAGATCTGTTCAATGACATCTAGACCCTTGTTTATCTGGTGGAGAGAATGCAATTGAAAGACAGTGTGACTGCCACGAACGCATTTAGATTGGCTTTACTCGTGTATCGCCAGAGCTGCCTAATATGCATATATGTGAATGGTAAGACTGCTGGCATACCGCTAGGCATATTAAGCAGTGAATACCTTGTATACCTCAAACATACTGGGAGTTATCTTCAAAGTGCCTTAGAGTAATAACATGCTTTAGGAAGAATTAAAAAAGCAATGTGTATCTCTACTGAAGATATGAAGTGCGGAGTATTCGGTACGAAATTAACCTGATTCGGAGACTTAAAAAAAGCTTTGAAATCGAAGAGCGGGCAGACACAGTCAACACTCAGTAAATTAACCCCACCCGGTACCCCACTTGCCTATCTTGTCTGCTAAGGCTATTAAAACTCGCTGCGGTGGCAGAAGTTATCCGAGACGCTCAGAGTTTATTTGGCTCAGCTTTTGTGCTCCATGTCAAAAGCTCAGAGCAGGCCAGAGCACAGACACCGACAATAACGACTGTGTATGTCGAGGTAATGTTTCAATGAATAGCATGTATTGATGTAATGCAACACTTGCATGTTTTTAAAAACAAGTGGCTGATTCATGTTATTACTTGAATGATTCTGCAAGCCGGTTGAAGGAAATTTCCGTCGTGTATCTACAGTAATCTAAGACTGATAAAGTAACCGGAATCACGAATCACCAAGTTGACAAACGCCTTTTCATTCATTTAAAGACCAATCTACAAGAATAAGCATAATATTGGCCCTAATAAGCTAGTAAGCTAAACAAAAGTGTAATAGCTGAATTTGAGGACGTGACTTGGTTTATCAGTAGCACATCCACTACGAAAGCGAACAAAACGACATGAGTATGATTAATCCTGCAGTAGCTAGTATCAGATGAGCCATGGGTACCAGTATAAGTAGCTAGATTCCCCTCCTATTAACTGAACAAGATATTTTTCTTATCCTTAGTCTCTTTTTTTACCCTTAGCAAACCACATACTACGTATTGCTCTCATCATGCATATCTTTATACTCTTCTGTCTTTTTGCTGTTTCTGCCTTAGCTGAAAACCAAGGGCAGGAATGCAACCCTCGCTTTTACAAAACAGGCTGTTCTGGGAACAATATTGTAAAATGTTACATTTTCCCAGGCAATAACGTACCAACTTGAAATTACGTGCGTTCAGCCCGAATCCTAACGCTTCAACCATACTAGAAGTAATAAGCTAACCGTTCTTAGCATGCCTCGTGTGCCGATCAAGGCCTTGTCTGCTGTAATGACTCGTGTACAATTCCCAAGTTCTGCGTCTAAGCGCTGGCTTTGTTGGAACGGACTGGCCGGTGTCAGCATTGCCAAAAATTGCGGCCAGAGTCAGTAGTTTCCCCTCATCAAAGCATCACGATGGAGCAGGCAGGCATATTTACTGTATAGGACTGTGACCTTTAAGGGTTATAAATAATGGGATAGGGTAGCTTAAACGCATTCCCATGTTTCTTTTTATCCTATGAAATGGAATAGACTTTATTTTGGTCAAGGACGGGCAGAATCAATCAAGACAACTATATTTACTGCGTCTGTCAACTCATGTACTTAACTTACGGAACATCGTCTCTCCACAATATGTAGGCACACAAAAATTATGGGCAGTCTGATATGTGATACACAGGTATCTTGAACAAGCGATGTTGTGCCTGATTTTATGGTTTGCCAGCCGTTCTCTCAACGGCCGAATAAATCATTTTATTCATGCTGCGTTGGATAAGATTCTTTCCCCTTGCTGGCTGTGTCAGCATTTGTCAGTTCAGGACAAAGCAATTGAGAAACTTTCATTGGGTGAGGACGACTGATGGTCCGACAACGTGGACACCTGGCATTCAATTGTCGTTACTCTAATACCATATCGTGGTAGCGCTAAGCGCCGTTGCAGCGTTCATTCCATTGACAACGTTATTGGCGTTTCTGGAGGCGGTGTTACAATAGCCACCTATGTTGCTTAGGGAAAGTCAACTGAGGAAGCCGCCCCGAGCGCTCATGAGGAGATTGATTTGCTTTGTTAAGTGTGTTGCCAACGTGTCTTTGCAACGTGACTTAGTCAGCTGGGCGGAACTCAGCTCAGGTTCGTGATCGATTGCGCTGCGGAAAAGCCCATCACCAAGTCCAACCCGATCCGTTGCAAGACTGCTAGTGTTCCATACCACCAGTCAAAAAGTAAAAGGAAATGAAATGTCGCTGGATTCTCGAAAAATGGTCTCAATAGCGCCCTTCCAACCGCCACCGGAAACCCCCGCATTTTAAGTACGTGCCCCTGTTGATCTGTTTTCAGGGGTGAGACACTGGAGAAAAGCAAGGGATAACTTATCGCTGACACGCACCTGTTTACATTAGTGTTCCAACATAAACCTCTAAGATTTACTTTAAAACTCACCGTGATCATTGTCTCCTTCGACTTTGAGCCGTTTGACCGCTTCAAAAATCAGACGATGCAACAAAAAAGCAGGTTTTAAGCCTAGCTCGTACTTAATTAATCACGAGGCGCTGTCAACTAGAGCCCGAAAGCCTGTTCTTATTAAACGCGATTGAATGTGCTCTACAACGCGTCCAGCTATGAAAGGGGCACTTTCCCAAAACTCAGGAATGAAGTTCTTGGCACAAAAGGGAGGGCATCTCAGCCCGGCGACCCTTGAAAAAGTGGATGGATGCATCCCGCGGTGGCATTTCGAATTCTTTTCCAATATGTATCATCGCCTGAAAGGCCTTCGATCAACCCATCCAGATGGGCATTGTCGGCAGATACTCGAACCGGCGCATCGGCCGACGCACCAATGCCGTCACTATCGCCCTTTTCTTCGTATTGTTATGGATTTACCGTGAACAGCTTCATCTTGACCGGGTTGGACTTGACTCCAGTCTGGTGCCTTGGATCCCACGCCCACCGCAGGACGTATTCGACTTCGAGCCCCTCAATTCCGAGGTCATCGAATCAGTTTGTAACGCTACAGAATGGGACACGGATAAAAATAAGCAAGTGGTTTTCACCTGCGAGAACAATGTCGGCGGTATAGGCAACATTCGCAATTCGATCCTCAACTGCGTTAGGTATACAATGCTTGCGGGTGCATCCTTGGTCATGCCACGCATCTTCATACGGAACGAGTCTGATATCTCGGTAATTCGCACTGGAGAGAGGGAGAACTTGGAGTACATGTTCGACCGGGACCACTTCGTCAAGTCACTGCAGCTTTCTTGTCCGCAACTTCGCCTCTTCAACGACACAGACGAGGTGTATGAGAGGCTCGGGCCTCCAAGAACCTGGTCTCTCGGCCTCTTTCCGGAATCGCTTATCAAGGAAGGCATCCCAAGCACAGGCATGGAACATCCCGAACAGTGGAAGTCCTTGCTGTACGAATGGCTCAACACCATCGACGAGAATATCCAGACTGCGCCGACCGGTAGACCCACTAATGGGCCTATGTTAGTCGACCTAGGCAGGTCGTATCTTACATACCCGATCAACAAAGATGGCGAAGCCTTTGCGACCACGTTCGGAAACATCCTCAAATTTCGAGCCGATGTGCGACAGCTCGCAACTGCCACATTCCTCAGTATCGGCCGTCACTTCTTCGGCGCCCACCTTCGCACCGAGAAGGATGCACTAGACAGCTGGAATCCCGTGGATCCAATGTGGGAATGGTCTGAGTATTCAAAGCAGACGGAGGCATATTTCGATCAAGCTGGCAGATGGGATCTCTCGGTGATGTATATCGCATCCGGGAATCAGACACAGATGGCCTTGATGGCAGAGGACGCGAAACCACGTGGATTAACGGTCCTAACGAAGCAGGACCTATTAGTTGGGAAGAACCGGAAGCAACTTGATACCCTTGCGTGGGACCATCAGGCGATGATAGATTTTCTGGTCATGCTTGGCGCCACGCAATTTGGAGGAGTTGGCCATTCAAGCTTCGCGTGGAATGTGGCGCTTAAGAGACACATTCTCTCTGTGGAAAAAGAGAGGTTTCTTGAGGGCCCGCAGATGTTGAGCGATGAGTTGAGTCAGATATATGGAACACCCAAAAAGTACCCTGAGTATGCCTCATGTTTGTGGCCATAAATTAAGAAGAGATTCATTTGATAAGAAATGTTGATACTGAAATAAATGAATAGAAGAATATAAACAGTTTAAGAAGACTTTTTAAACAACACTAATGACTTAGCTGATTCCGGAAACAATTCTCACCCCAAACTAGTAGTATAGATGAGTCTAGCTGTAATGTTAGCCAGTATTGGGATTATTCTCCCAGCCCCGAGTCAGGCTTACTGGCATATTAATGCCTGAGTGATGCCTAACTAGGTACTAACAGCTGGCCACTTTTATGTGTCCACTACAAAATGTCTCAGCCTCCCTCGTGTTAGGCAGGAAATCAGGCCTGCCTTAAATTGAGCCACCATAATCTGTCCTTATGTGCTTGCGGCAACTCATGTCAACGCCCTAAATGGCTAGAAATTTCTCGGCAAGCTCAACCGCATCTAGCGTCTCGATCATAGGGATTATTATTATTTCCTTATGAAGTAGCTTGTTCTAGGCTAGCGTCGGTATACCCTGGAAGTTAAGGATAGGCTACGCGTTAGAACACCTGCGGGTGCCGTTGGCAGCTAACTTGGCATATTGACGAGCTTGCGTACTTCTTCAACCGTCTCAATGTGAGGGACGACGACGGCAGCTACTTTACAGTCGAAGGCCCTACTTTCATGCCAGTGAGACTTGGAGGGCACCCTCATAATAGGTGAAACGCCGACATAGTTGCATTCATTACCGAGCAGACCTCGCCTGCTAGGGTTAGACAACGAGTATGTCGTCGCATTTTTGACACCAAGTGAGCCCATGACTGAAGTATATTGGCGGGAGTTTTATGTGTCGAAAAATGTCTTCCAGGCAAGGTAAAAAGGGAAGGAATCTAGTGCTTTCATATTAGAAGTACTTAAACCTTTGGTATCGCTCCGATATCTCAGATAGACATCTCATCGGACAAAAGCCTGTCCGCAACTAAATAATCATAACCGAAGGGGTCCGAAATACTTGAACAGTGCTTGACTGGACTACAGCGGAGCCCCGAAACCGTCCATCCTGGTGACTTGGGGGCGTCGGACCATGTCCGGGTTTTTCGGAGGAGGCCCGGGTTCGTAGAATTATATCCGACCCCACCTCACAACAGCATGCGTATAGTCCGTTTCAATCTGCAGAGTTGAGATATCTTTTGTCTAACTATCTAAGTAGAATTGATACGGATGTTTCCCTAAACCTTTCACTTGTTGTTGCCGACACAGACACCCTCAGTATTCCGTTGCATTTCTCTGACACTTAATATCTTGTCAAATTTAATTGTTCCACTATGAAGGACTAGCTAATGCCCCCAATCAAGAGCAGTCTTAATGTCAACAATCGCCAATTTCATTCTCTACTGCCACCATGCTATATGTTCTAACCGGTCTTTGTGCTTTGATGACGTTGCGAGACCACAACCCGTTGCCTACTAAATTCCACAGTCCAGCTTTGGCTCTTGACAAGATTTTGTCAGTCTTTCCTTATGAGGGCGGATGGAAGTTCACAAGCAGACAATCTTTGCGATTGGTGTCTATAATTCTAGCAAATCGGAAGCAGTGGCCAGACCATATTGAGTTGGATGCCTAAAACCCCTTAGTTGTTGAAGTAAAAGTAAGTTAACTCAGATGACTATCCCCAACGCATGTTCTTATATAAGCCAGGAACATATGATAAGAACAGATGCAAAAGCTGCAAGGGGACTAAGAAGTCTTAGCAGAGTTTGATATAACAGTCCTTCTAAACTAACCTGAGCTGTGTGGCCTTGATGCTGCTAGAGGCAGTGTTTTTTAAACTGTTAGAGCCACTAGGCTTGGCACAAGCCCAGCAGTCCGCCACGGATGCGTTGCCGCACTTGGTACTGAACTGGGCCTTCTGCGGATATGGGCATAGGATGCGGTTGTGAACTTCATTTTCACCGACTGTCACCTTAACAGGAGTGCTTTCCGGTGCAGTGCCATTCTCGACCCAGTTTCGTAGCTGTTGGAAAAGACTGTCCGGTTGCCCACTGACACCACCAAAGCAATGACCAAGGCCAGGTACCTCGTAGTATCTGTAAAAATCATGGATATTGGGAATTACCCCAGTGACAGCGTTGTAATATTCTTTGGTAGCCCTCGAAGGAATACTGCTGTCAGCCTAGAACAAGGGCGAAGTCAGTAAACCTGTAATCAGACATGTAAGTATTGAAAATTTGCGCAACGTACCAATCCATGGAAGGTAAGCAACTTGCCCCCAGCCTCCTGAAATCTTCTCAAGTCCGGATCCGCAGTCTCCATGAAGGAGTCGTACTGTTGACGAGCCGAATGTACGAAATCATCAAATTGAGCACGGGTAATGTTGGAGACATCGGCTTCGGCGTTCTTCTCTACAAATAGCCTGAAGAAAATCGAACCTTTGCCCGCTCCCACACCACATCCACTCTCATTGCACAATGTGGCCGCCAGTCCACCTTGGCCCAGCGAGTTCTTGCCGTTCCCAGTCAAGTCTGCTCCGGGCAAAAGGCCGTGGTATACCTGCTGCCCATCCTCGGTGGTCATACCATGCCAAGTTGCATTAACCACGATGGCTGCCGTTTTACTGATCGCCTTCTCCGTGCCGTTAAGCTGTGCACAGGCAGTTGTTTTCCCTACCACGGAAAACGGGTCGAACCGAACCAGGCATTCCTCAGCTTCAGCAATGATACCATCAGTGACGCCGTCTAGAGAGTCGCAAGCGGAGACAGCAGCCGCAGTGATCGCATCTACTTCGCAAGGATAGGGGTATTCCTTGATTTCGCTCATGATTTGGTATGCCCACCCAGCGTATGACGCGAGTTCGTTCCAGTGGATTGCCGGCGCGCCAGCAGCAATACCATCATAAACACTTGGAAACCGTTGAGCCATCATCATGCCCTGCCGGCCACCATGAGAGCAACCGTTCCAATAGGAATACTTTGGGTCTTTACCATAAAAGCTCTTAATAAGGGACTTGGCGATAATTGCCTATGAAGAAAGTGAGTATCCAGCATGTATATTCCAGGAGGAGAAACTTTCAAAAAATAACATACCTCGTCGTTGAGAGCAACAGAACCCATATTCTGGTACTTGAAGAGATCGACAACACCGGGGCTCCGCAAAGCCCAGGTTTCGGGTGTCGAACTATTTCCCAAGCCGGCATCGGTAGTTACGGTAGCATACCCATCCGCGATTGCACCGTCCATATTGCTGTAGGACAGAAAGAAACGACCGGCAGTCCATCCTCCTCCACCAGCCGCCATGAATCGCTCGTTCCAGTTGAGTGGAAGCCAGGCCTCAGTAATGACCGTGTCATTCTGACCAGGGTGGGTGTACGTGACTGTGACGTTGCAAAATGTGGCATTTTCCACCTGGACGGATGGTGCGGTGTAGCGGAAGTAATCAATGGCGAAGCTACTATAGTTGGAAACCAAGTTCGCTTGGACAGATGAGATATTGGCACCAAAAACAGATGGGCTGAACGTTCCAGGAACGCAGGCGTTTGGTAAAGAGAGTGACATATTATAAACAATTAAGTAGAATTTGGTGTAACGAGTGATAAACTTCTGGGAGACTAACTCAATTCTAAATTCTTCAGCAGAAATGACCGAAACTTATACTCTATGATCCCGCCCCTTTTTGTCGATGTCGTCACGCATAATCCGCCTCGCTGGTTAAGACCCAGAGCGGCGTATTTGGTACGATTTATTACATAAGCAAAATCAATTAGTCCCTTTTTCTGATCATGACCCACCTTTGAGGTTTCGAAATCCTGTCCGGCAGTTTGGTTCCCGATCACCCATACCGTATCCGAAAAAACACGGCCTAACTTATATAAGCGGCTTGATGCTTGTTAATAGAATGCGTTATCATATTTGAAATTTTCACTTTCATAAGAAGACGCCCATGGGAGTTCAAAGTCCTGCGAAATATCAAGTCGTCAGCACCTATAATCTTTTCTTACATTCATACTTTAGTTATTATTATACAGTTTCGTTCTCTAACTATGGTAGTTCAGTGCTGCAAAGGTCTAACATGATACAAGCCTCCGTACTAGCTCAGGTAAGACCCACTGCGGTAATATTACAGTGTGAGAGACTCCATAAAAGCAATAAAACTATCTTCTCTTTGTGGCCATGAGTCAAGAAAACATTTAGTTGCAGAAGAATTATTAGTACATTGTTTTATTAAACACATAACCCTTCCGTATGGATATATGTGGCAGTTACCAAACGAACAAGGAAGTAAAGGCCGGTTCAGCAAAACTAACAAGCGCTAAGCATGCCGTTGAAGTAGGTATATCTTGAGGTTGACAGTACACAACCCTTCAAAGTAGATTCATTTGCCACGAGCTTTTCGTGAATTCTCTCTCTTTTAATATACCTATCTCCCCAGAGACAATTACCTAGCGGAGCTATTACAGTCAAGACAAGCGAAACAAAAACATATTAGGAAGACAAACAGGTGCTACAGTATACTGGTTAAGCTTAAATGGGTCTTTTACTTCGACCCGCGCATAGAAGTGTGTTCTGAAGTTTAACGCTGACTATTATACAATTCTTGGAATATGCTTGGCCGCCCCAAAAGGTCTCTTGGTGCCCCCCATTCCACCAACTTTCCCCGATCAAGTACCATTACCCTGTCAAATGCTGCAATTGTGTATAGATGATGGGCGACGACGAGTACCGTGCAACTAGCAGATTTCATCTGCACTATATCCATCATTTTAGTCTGCGTTGCTACGTCCAGATTTGATGTAGCCTCGTCAAGGATCAGCACTTGCGACCGCCCTAGCAGTGCTCGCGCCAGACAGAAAAGCTGCTGCTGGCCGCGAGACATCGAGTTGGCGTCCATTTTGGTGTCTAGAACACCACGCCTCAAAACAGCTTCCCACAGATCAACCCCCTTGAGTGCAGAGATGATGGCATTGTCAGTGTTCTCCGACCAAGGATCCACGTTGAAACGAATAGTACCAGAGAGGAGGAGGGGCTCTTGTGGCATGACCGTTACTCTGCGGCGGAGGGTGTCACGTGGCATTGCCACCAGGGAATGGTCGTCTATAATAATGTCGCCGTGTTCAATCTCTACCATCTTAAGGAGCGAGAGGATAAAAGAGCTTTTGCCGCTAACACATGGTTGGTCAGTGAGCCTTTGATTAGTATGACAAGCTGGCACCAACCTGCCTGTGCGGCCACAGATGCCAAGCTTGTGACCTTTCTCGATAGCGAGAGATATTCCGTCCAGTACAAGCTCCGTTCCAGCTCTGTGTTAAGTCAGTAAGTCATCTACTGCGGTAGATCCAGTGCCACTGACTTATAGCTAGCTGATAGGTTATTTACTTGAATAACACCATTTCTCGGCCATTCATTAGGCGGTATTGAACATTCTGAAGGGAGGTGTTCGCAGGGCGTCTCCCTCCCAAAGCTTCTCACGCGAGCAACAGCACCAAGAGATGTCTCCAGATCGACCCATGCTCGTATTAGATACGTGAGGTTTTGACTGAATGTTAGTATGCTCACTAAGGAAACACCCAGCGAGCCGGCGGATGACTCCCCTAACTGTGTAGCCAGTGCCATTATTGAAGTGGCCAAGACGGTGACTATGAAGTCCAGTACCAAGCTTAGCCAGCGTTGGATGCCCCAAAGCAGGTAATAGGGCTTCTGTGACTCATCTAACAAGTTGTATTTTCGCTCCACCGATACCTGCTGCCAACCAAAGGCTCTGATAGTGACTAATCCTTTTAGTGTCTCTGAGAACTGCGAATAGAGCGGGGATTTGGCCTCGAGCTCAAGCAACCAGAGTTGACGCGAGGTACGCAGGTAGAACTTTTGCAAAACATACAAAACCGCCAGTATTTCGGGATAAATTGCGAGTGACCATTTAGATGTTGATGCAATGAGGATGGCCTCAATAAGGCAGAGCGCTGTGAGATACATTGAGTTGAGGAACGCGAGTAGAAGCTGCATGTCAATCAATGAAATATCCTAGCTGAATCTGTTTAGTATCTGGCCAGTGTCCGTGGAAACGAAAAACCAATACGGCGCTTTCAAAACAGCGCTCAGTAGTCTGTGGTGAAACGTGAGCGACGATCGGGGCATTCCTACGTGAAGAAGCAGGATGACGACCAGCAAGAACGATATGAGGCAGATGAGGGAAAACATGCCGTGAATGCCCAGGTACATGTCTGTGAGGGTTCCAGGAGACTCAGCCTCTGCGACAGACCACCAATTAAGCAATACAGTTGGAAATTTGAGACAACAGGCGTAAAGAGTATCGCCAACGACTAGTCCAATAGCATTGGCCCATCTAATTGCCTTCAAATAGTAACCGTACAGACGCATGTCTCCAGCTTGGCGCGATAGCTCATCCTGGATTGCATCATGTTCCAGAACATCATGTTCATAGGATGCGTTGCCAATGACGCCAGTATGATCGCCAGAGGGTATGGCCGTATCAGATTTGTTGCTCTGGGCGCTCCCGCCAATGTCTTTAAAAGAAGAGAGGCTCCGTGGAGGTCCTTGTTCCAATATCTTGCCTCCAATGCCCTTGACGATGGCGTGATCCGCTCTATATACGTGACGGACTGTCTCGGATTAGTGATCCGTTCATCAGTAAGGTGAAAACTCAGGAAAAATACCAGAGTGTATGGCCAGTAATACGGTCACCCCATTGTTACGACATAGGCCATTCTGCCCAAAAACGCGTTCGACGACCCGCTGCTCAGTAGCTGGATCAAGCCCACTCAAAATATCGTCCAACAAAAGCAATTGCTTCCGTGAATACAATGCCCTTGCCAAGCTGAGCCGCTGTTTCTGTCCACCGCTCAAGCTCAAACCGTTGGTACCGATCATCGTCTGGTCGCCCGAGGGCAGCTCGTCCAGGTCCCGGGCCAACGCGCATGCATCTATCACAGTCGAGTACCAGTTATGTTCAAAGTTAGAATTACCGATAACGACCTGGCGGAGCGTCAGGTTAGGTAGCCACGGGTCTTGGGTACAATAGGCAAGCTGCAAAAATGGCTGTTTGTAAACCGATCCATTTGTGAGAGAGAGTTCGCCTAGCAGCGCCAGCAACAATGCGCTTTTTCCGCTTCCCACTGGTCCCAGTAGAACAGTCCAGGTTTTATCGGGGAGCTGCATGGTGATGTTGTGTAAGGTGGGTTCTGTTGTAGCCTTAAATGCAAAATCGCCCTTATTTACCGAAAGCAGAAGTCCCTTTCTGTTACTATGATCGGGAGTAACCATAAGACATTGCATTTCCATATTATTGTCCGTCAGCGATTTGGACACCTCTGCTTGTTTTCTGTCACAACGATGCGCGGAATGAGTCATTAGATATTTCTGGATGCGCTGGAAACATCCCATGGCCGCGGCCATTTGGGGAATTGCTACTGACAGCTCCTGGACGGAGCTGGCCAGCAAGGATATAAGGGATATCATAGTAAACGCAAGGGCTGATCCGAGATTTATCCCAGTACTTGAGCGCGATACAAGAACGTAGACTGTAAGTGTGGCGGTGGAAAGAGCTGGCGTCGACATGTTACTGATGGTTGCAGAAGCCGTCAATATCCATCGGAACTTTCTGGAAATCTGTAGTTCGGTGACACGCAAGCCTTGAAGCTCTGCATCAACAAATCTAGACAAGCCGGTCATCTTCACTCCTTTCCTATTAGATAACACAGAGACAGTTGCAGATACGCGGCGCTGCACTGCTTCAACCAATTCTTTCTGGGCAGAGGCAGACATCTTGCCAATGGCAAGACAGACCGTGACGAAACCTGTAAAAAGGTGTCAGAAACATAACAGCCGGATTACACTAACAAGTCGCCAAGAGTATTGAGACGACGCATGATGCTCCGATCTCCAGGTAGGGCAGATAGGTACTAATGGCAAACTCCACAGGCCCTGCCCATAGAACATCGAAGAGTTCAAACCCTGCTGCTATGCGGTCAATATCTGTACTCATAAGTGTCACCGCAGCAGATTCATGAGCATCGCCCGAATTCAAGTTTAGGGTGGTGTCAAATATAGGCAAACAAGGCCACCTCGAAACATAGTAATGAATCTGTATGTGTTATGTCGAAAGGTTCCTGTCATGATGGCGATTCCAATGTAAATGAGAGCAGTTGCGCCTGTCAAGGCACGACCGATGTTTGTTTTGGACTGGCTGTCAGGCTCAGACAGAAGTGCTACTGCTCGGTTGATCAGTAAAGGTTGAGAGAACTTGAAGCCGATGAGAAGAATGCGAGAGCAAATAGCTGCCAGAATAGGTTTACGAGCACAGCAAATCGAGGTCCAGAGCAAGGAACATGATTTAGATTTCGGAGAAGAAGCCCAGGCATGTCGGAACCTTGCATGAAGCCGCTCCGACCGCAAATCCTTATCGAGATCGAAGAGGTCACCCAATTTCAGAATACTGGATGAGCCTTTCAGTAGTAGCGAGTTGAGCCACCAGAAAACGCTTTTGTTTACAATTCCTCCCAATGCCTCTGGCGGGTAGTTGCTGTATGGGGTCTCAAGGAGCTGGCGCTTCTCGATCGTTTCGGTGACAAGTGTAAGAATTTTGAAAACGACGCTGATAATGAAGACACTGGCAAGGGTGGTATTTTCCTCTCTGAAAAAGAGAGTCCGAGCTTGACTAATATCTAGGAGGGCAGACAGCACGAGATAGACGCTCACTACCGCAGACGGCCTGATCGACCTGTCGTGCTCGACGAAGGAGAGTGTTGCGATCATCAGCGACCCGGTTACAGACAGTACCGAAGCAGGAATAGATGCCCTGGTTGGATTAGACCCAGCTGACGTCCATAAAATGAGGAGTGCAAGCTGCGTGACAGCAAAGCAAATGATGCTAACCTGGCCACAAACATGAATAATTAGAGTTAGAGCTTCATCGGAGAGGGAATTTGATCCTTACCCGTTTGGCCTATTTCAAAGATACCTTGGACTTAGATATCGTTTTGATGCTTTGCCTACTTAGGCGTAAAAGATAAAGAGAAGAAGTCAACAAGAGCAGGGCCGAAGGAACGGCAGAGAGGATGACTTGTTCGAATAATAGCGTGAAGTCAAAGCCTTGTCTACAGGTGACAACTTGTGGTCCAAAGGCGTCATCTGCCTGGGGATTGCAAGCGTCTATGTATGGCATTTCGATATCTGCTTAGATTACGAACTAATCTGTTGGGAGAAGTGGAGTTCGAGATACTTATAAGTTACTAGTATTGATCTGGTGAAGTATAGGGCAGTCCTGAAAATAGTAGCCTTTACTACTAGTTAGGATTAAGTGATTTGCGGGGTAAATAATAAATACGATTGCGTAGAGAGAAATCTGGTTGGATTGTCTTACGTTAGTAAATCAACGTCATTGTCAGGCCATCCTATTAACCGCGGCATAGTCCCGTTTTCGCCAAGGGAGGGGGAAGGCCAATCAAGGCTTCGGGCTATAGTAGTGATTTAGTGCTTATAAGTCGATTTTTGATTTTCCTATAACGTACATGATAAGCGAGTGAGACAGACAAGCGAGTGAGACAGTAAACCAGACCTTCGCGACAATAATATCGAAATCTATAACAAGAAATCTTAGATTGATTAATACTACTCGGATTCCTGTTCTTCGGATGTTTCCTCAATAAATTGACATGTTCTCGCGTTGTGGCCTGTATTCCCGCATACGCCACACCGACGATGAGTCGTCTCAGACCTCACTTTGCGACCACTACTCCGTCGCGTTTCCTCTTGTAGTTGCGTGTCTGCCTCTCTTTGCGACTGTATATCCTCTCCAGTAGATATAGTAAGACTTCCTCCTTTCTGTAGACGTGTTTTCTTAGCCTTTCGACGCCGACTTAATATTGCATTCTCCTCTCGAAGGATTTGAACCTCTGACTCTAGTAATGCTACCCGATGCCCTAGTCCTTCTGTCCCTCTGGCTAGCTTACTCACAGCACTATAAATTGATGCTGGAGAGCTGCTTCGGTGGCGTGAGATTCGACTCTTAATAAAAGTAGACTGTGATCTTGCTTCGCTTGGGTTGCTCGGCGTCCTAGAGATCCAAGGGTCTGGTGTCTGAGGGACCCCCTCCTCAGGCGTTGGCGTTCGGAACTTTACATCCAGCTTTGAGAGAACACTTTCTGCATTCAAAGGGACAAGTCTAGCTCCTCGGAAACCTCCCTGGATATTTTTCCTCGTAAAAGACTGCTTAAAAGCTTCGTGAAATGCTGCAAAGAAATCTTCCTTCGAGATATGGGTTGTGCCTCGCCGCATCTTATTCTCAATTTGCCGACCGTAGGCATTCTTTAACGGCTGAAAACAACCAACATCTAAGGGTTGAAGTAGATGAGACGAGTGAGCCGGCATGCACAGTGTAATAATGTTGTTTTCTTGACAAAAGAGCTCGAAGGCTGCGGAGTGGTGACTTTCATGACCATCAACAACGAGGAGGCGATATTTCCCAGACGTACGTGGTTTTGTATAAATGTCGAAGTGTCTGATCCAGTCAATACCTCTCTCGTTTGTTGTCCATCCATTTTCAGACGTTGCAATAGCCCAATCGCCCGGAAGAGAGGTTTCTGTATACCAGCTTGAGAGGTGATACTGGCCTGCAACGATGATGTATGGCGGGATGCTCTCCCCTTGGGAATTAATAGCCTGGATAACTGTAACCCATTCCCTATTACCAGGCTGTGTCATCTTCGTATTTGAACGCCTTTCAGCACTTGTAACAACCATTCCAGAAGCAATAACGCCCATCATAAAGCCGGTCTCATCAAAGTTGTAGATATCAGCATTAGCAATACTATACTTCGCAATTATATTCTTCACAAGCGAAAACCAGCCACGAATCACCTCTGGATCTTCGCATTGAGCTCTCTTATAGTCATACTTGCGAAAGAAACGCGTCCTAAGCTGTGGTTGTCGCTTGACGAAATTAGAAGCCCAGCGCTTCCCAACTGGAGGCGCGTCGCGCTCTGCGAGAAGTCGATTGGCCATTTCTTCCACACCACTCAGCCGGGGAGGAAATGATCGCGCATCTAGGTCGAGAATATACTCAACTATTGTCTTCTCTTCTAAATCTGATAAATTCCGTGAATTAGGCATGCTGTCGCGTCGTGAGACTATTCCCTTTAGTCGCCGGCTTAATGTTGCGTGACTGACTGTATAGAGTGCACCTGCGGCCCGAGCACTAAGTTTTAGGTCATTTCTCATTGCTTGAAGGGCAATTTGTAACCTTCTTTCAATACTAGCTGATTCCATGATTTATTGTAGAGGAAAAGGTGCCGGTCGCGTCAAGGTGCGACGGTCGCGGTTTACTGTCTCACTCGCTTGTCTGTCTCACTCGCTTATCATGTACGTTATAAATAAACCAATTAAGAAATATTTTTTCAGGGGAAAACCCTGATACATAGTTGTTATATTTCTTATCTATTAACTTTTACTACAGTTTACTATATTACCCTAAGTGTCTTCTACGAAGTGTGATGTTCTAATAACTCCGACGTATTTGATTACTAGGTATAAGAGCTCGCGCACGAACTTTCCAGATGTTATCGCACGCTAAGGGGGCACGGATCCTTCTTTATGAAGGGGACAACCGGGGACCAGTCTATCTCTGGCCTGTTTTATTGTCTAGCATCGATTACAACATGCCTAATATGTATTACTTTCTCTGTGTGGAAGGTGATGCTGTTCTGTCGGACTCATGTTCGTCGTTGTGGGACGTTACCAACTTTATCGGGGTTTAAAAGCGACCCATAACCTAGGGGTGGCACTAGCGGCTCATGTCTTGCCCGTAGTGGTCGTAAAAGTGTTGGCTATTGATATGTCGTGTCTTGTGGCTTGCTCTCAAGTTTTTTATAGTGGTTGGGGCGTGCTCTGTGGCCATCTTTTGCCTCTTTTGGACGCAGAATCAATGCAGGGGATGGCATTGCATCAAAGTGGGCTCTGTGGCTGCGAGCACCCGTATTTGGGCCCTTTCTGCTTTGATTTCAAATGTTTCGTTCTCGTTGTTGTGGATGTGTTTTTCTTTTTTAAAGGAAAGAACATCAGCTGATAAACTAGGAGGTTTATGGGACTGAAGTGAATGACATTCGGCAATTTCGGGCGCCGTCGTTCAAAGTAGAGCTTAAATATCGTATAACAAGGGTAATACTGCAAATGGAATACTAAACTCTAAAAGATGAAGGAATTTGTTGAATCAATACAGATCAATACTTCACTCCACTTTTCGATTACATTTTACGAAGTACATCCAACTTCCGTATCCGTCATAGCCGGGGAAAAGCGGGACACCTCTGTAAAGATCAAAATACGGTTTCCGTTTCGCAGTATTTAAGGGTGAAGATAGATATTGAGACTTCACAAAACTTCGTTCCCCCATCAGCTAGTGACACGTTAAGATAACGTCCCACACCCACTTCTGGGCACCCCCCACATTTGGGCACCCCATTTACACCAAAAACGCCGTTTTTCGAAATTCTATATTAAACTAACTACTATACTTACTAAGAAAAGAAAATATATATAAACTATGTTAAGTATAATTATAGCCATCTAATTTTTTATAAAGGTTTAAATATAATAATAGTTATAATATAGAAGTTTAAAACTAAAAGCTTTAAAATGTTAGTAGATACTAGTAATGTTCGAATATTCGTAGGCGCACATTCAGGGGTCAATCGTGATGTGTATTGTGCTTCTTCTTTTCCTAAGACCTGTCCGTATCCCTTACGCGCCTTCTTCCGGCGTGTTCCCTGTGACTAAGCGCACCTAGCGCGGTCCTCGGCCAAACATTCCTCCTAGCGCCTTCCTGGCATCCTAGGCGCTCTGCGTGTGCATCGCTTCCAGCGCCCCTGGCCTACCACCCTTTTTGACACACCCCTTTAGCCTTCGCGGCTCGAGACCTCGGTCCTAGGGCGCTCCTGCGCGCTTCATACGCAGCAGCGGAGGCTACCCTTAGGGGTGGCAGGCCAACCGACTTCTTCCTTATTCCTCTCCTCCTTCAAAGATCCCTCCGCTCCATGCGGTCTCTGCGAGAGGGTCCCTCTCTTCGCGTAGTGGTTCCGTCTCCTTCTTCACCAAGTTGAGCTGTTTTATGAAGTCTTCAAACGGTTGCCTTGCGAGGCTCTTCGTGAGTCCGTCCGCAACAAGGTCTTTCGTTGGTGTGTGGACGACGTTGATGGTGCCGTTCTCAACCTCCTGTCTCAACCAGTGGTTGTGTATATCAACGTGACGAAGCCTCGTCTTTAGAGTCACGAGTTCCTCAGTTACTATTCGAATCGTCTAGAGGTTGTCGCACTGGATCGTTATTCCGCCGCTTGGAATCGTCGTATTAAGAGCACTCAACAGACGGCTAACGAATATAGCTTCGCGTGCTGCTTGTGAGAGGGCGAGAAGCTCTGCTTCTGTCGTTGATGTTGTGACTGTGTCTTGTTTGTTCGCTCTCCATCCGATCAATCCTCCAGCAAGCCGTAGTGCGTACGCCTGAGAGCTCTTTCGATCTAGCGAGTTATCTGCGAAGCTGGCGTCTGATGCGACTTCGAAACTCTTGTTGTTGCCATCGTACTCGAGACTAAGGAAGCAGGTGTCCAAGATGTACTGTAATACTCGATCTGCAGCGCGATGATGCTTCTGAGAGGGATTCTGGTTAAACCTCGCCAGACGGCTTGCAGCAAAGGCGATATCGGGGCGCGTCATCACCGCCAAGTATAGGATCGATCCAATCTTTCGTTGGTATGCCGTTATTTCGCTCTTTGAGGCGTGCTCCTCGGCGGGCAGTAGCTCCTCGTTCGTCATAGGTGTCGTAAATCGAGTGTTCTTCCTCTGTGATCCTTTATGTGTGCCTTGACCAATCAACCGTGCGATCTTCTGTGCGTATGCTGCCTGAGATAGCCAGATTTTCTTCTTGGCTCGGTCGCGCGTGACCTCGATTCCTAGAAACCAGTGAAGAGGGTCTCCGCCTTCCAGGTGGTACTTCTCTTTGAGCCCGTTAATGAGGCGCTCAGCAGCGTTTCTACACTCAGGGGGAAACGCGAGAACACAGTCGTCGACATAGAAGAAGAAGAGCACGCGTCCCTTCCGCCAGCAGCAATTCTCGCCTGCGACGCGTTCCATCCCCATTGCTTTCAGACCGTTCTCTAGATGCCGTTGCCACAGTAGAGGGGACCTGCGAAGGCCGTATAGAGCCTTCTTCAGCCGCAGGACCTTCCCCTGCTGCTCATGGCCCGGTGGAAACTCCATATATACTGTCTCGTCGATCGGAGCGTGGACAAAGGCATTAACTGCGTCGTACTGCAGTAAGGTAAGATCTTGCTAGGCCGCGGTGGCAATAAGGGTTCGGAACGATTGTCCAGCGAGGGTCGCAGCGTATGTATCCTTGAAAGCGTTTTTAGCCTGTTGATCTCCTCGAACAACGATCCTTGCCTTGAGTTTCTGGAGTGCTCCCTTCTCGTCCGTTTTATAGACGTATACCCACCGGCAACCCAGAATCTGGTGCCCGGCGGCTTCTCTACGGTCCACGACGACGTATGTATCCATCTCATCGTGGCTCGCGAGGTGCTTCTCTTCCGCTTCTCGGAATCCCCTCTCGTAGGGGTGGCCGTATAGATCGGCATGTTTCTGAGGCACTGGGGGTAGTACGCCTGCTTGGCTTTTTCGCTGGGGCAGAGGACGGTCCTCTCCCGGAACGCTAGAGGCCACGGTCTCAACCGCGGGCCCCCCGTCACCTGACACGGGCCTACCGTTGTGGGAGCTTAGCCCAGAGGGAAGGTCTTCCTTTACCCTCGAATCAACGTGGTTTCTTCCCTGACGGAGGTCGAAGGCACGCTCACACCCAGGGTTTCTAAGACTCCTCCTGGGCCCAGGGGCAGGGTTCATACCATTACCACGTCCGGCTACGGTGAGACCTTCGAGTCTGTTGTTCCAACATACTACCGCTTCCAGGCTGGTATCGGCGTTCTTCGCCTTTTGCTTCATCTTCACTCGTTTTCTACCCGTTCTAGTGCCGCCGAGGAAAGCAGCTTGCCAGGAGGTACGCGGAGTGGTAATTGGAAACTCTTCGTGGATCGATTCGCGTGCATGAACCGCCTCAGGAGCGATCGAAGCACGTCTCTTCCTCCACCCCTTCACTCCGAGTGCCTCCTCAAGGCCTGCGAAGAACGAGGTAGGTGGCGTCCGCGGTGGTGTATTGAGTTCGAATCGTGACTCCACGTACTTAGGCGACGGCGGTGCGGTGTATTCTTGTGCCTCTTCGTCTTCAATGTACTGGACTTCATCGACTTCTTCGTCTGCGGTGTGTGCGTACTCTGGAGATGTTATCCCTATGGGCGAGACCTCTAGTCGCGCGAGAAGAGCGTTGAGCTCGTTCACGTCGAGGTCTTTGAGGTCATCCCGCAGCTCGTTGATATCTCCATTAAAGAACTCGGTTTCCCTAAACACAACGTCTCGCGTTGTGATAACGCGGGCAGTAAGCAGATTCCACACGCGGTAGGAGTTGCTAGTACTGTACCCAATGAGGTAGCCTATCCATCCTCTCGGTTGAAGCTTTCTCGACTTATTCCTGCCCAGCTGTGCGTCTGTTGTGAGCGCATACACTTTGCAGCCGTACGCTCGAAGGTGGGCTTGATGAGGCTTCCCGAGATCTGGGCCGCGAAACTGATTATAGAACCGTTCGAAGGGCGTTTTCCAGCCGCGCGCCGCTGACGGCGTCCTGTTGTATAAATACGTCGCGGCGGCAACGATTTCGGGCCACAGCATCTCAGGGAACTTGCCTGCCTCGCGAAGGGTCCTAGCCTTCTCCTTGATAACTGCTGCGATTCGCTCGGCGCCTCCGTTCTAGGCCTGCGTATTGGGCGCAGAGGGTTCGAGGACCACCCCTTGAGATTGAAGGTGAGTGGCGACTTGCTGATGAATCGTTGCAACCTCGCGGTCACATTCGAAGACTTTGACCTGTATATTATATTGCGTCTTCATCATGGCCATGAAGAGATCGAATACCTCGAGGAGCGTCTCTGTTGTACGGTCCTTAAGGTAGTAGTCCCACGAGTATCCTGTTAGTCGGTCAGAGAGTATTACCGTAGACATATAGCCTCCGTATCCTTGAGGGCTAATCGAGTGAAAGTCGAACGCCACTCTTGATCCTGGTTTTGCCCACGCTATAGACTCGCGTGGGGCACGTCGAACAATTCGTCTTGTCTTCCCTTTTCCACACGCTGAGCAGTCAGGCAGCTTGTTGCGTAGGTCACCCATGATCTTCACGCCTCGAGAGGCGTTGACGAGGTGCTCCAGCACCCCCTCGCCCGGGTGACCCAGTCTCTGGTGCCATCTGAACGGTCTTCCTGCGAGTCTTTTGCGCGGTGTAAACGATGTGTGGCGCTGCTTCGCCTGCGTGACGAATCCTGCTTTGGTATTGTCCTCGATAACCTGTTGTCCATGGAGATCGTGAAGGTAGCAGACGAGTGTCCCATCCGCTCTTCGTACGCAATTCTGGCCTGGGCGGTTATCCCACCACATCCCTCGTTGCCGTAGAAGGCGGTAGGAGACTAGATTCGTTGCGAATTCTTCGCAGTAAGCGACGTTGTATAAGCGGAGTCTTACCTTCTTCCCCCGCTCAGCGTCAGCCGTTATATCCACGTTTCCATACCCTAGGATTGGGACTTGTGAGGCTCCTGCCCATAGGTAATCCCCTGGTTCAGCTGCTCTGAAACCTGAGAATCGAGCCCGGTTGTTGAACACGTGTAGCGATGATCCTGAGTCGTATATCGCAGAGTTATGTAAGGGGTACTCAGTCCGGATCATGAACGCAGAACGGTTACTCGTATACTGCTTCCTCCACGATGCGTTGGCTGACCCCATACACCGACCATACAGTCAGGTCTGCTTCGCTTCCTTCTCGCGTTGTTCACGGATCTTCTTCACGCGGTCCGCGAGGTCGTCATCGGCCTTGAGACGCTCGGTGACCTTCTTCATGATGTCGTTGCTGGGCCTCCATCCTTCATACGCTTCCTCTGGGAAGCAGTAGAAGCAGTTGGCAAGTAGGTGTCGTGGCAGATCACATCCGTGACACGTTGGCATCTCGTTTTGGGTCCGCGAATCGGCGGCCCTATGTCGCTTCTTGGTTGTACTCCGAGGCATGGTCTCCTTGGGTCCTTCTCTTGTTGTGGCAAAGGCACCTCTTGAGGCTCTTGGTCCTGTCGATAGGGTATCTGCGTAGATTCATATATATCGTCGTACTTCCGCAGAGATCTCGCTGATCGAGGGGTTGTCCGACTCGTGGAACTTCGCCTCGAACGTGGCGTGGAACGCAGAAATAGCGGTCTTCGCAATGACCTTTAGGAAGTCCTCGCTCCACTCGCTGAAGTCCCTTGTCTAGGCAAGGTTAACCTCTTGTCCCTTCAACATTGCGGCCTCCCATTGCTCGAGCCAGTTCTCGATCTCGGCCTTCGTGGTTATCCGCTTTGTAGCCGCTTGCTTGACGGTCTTCTCGTACTCCTCACGCGCGGCGCTCTTTTGTTCATTGTTCGAGATCGAGGCCACGCCCTTCAGCTTGACCATCCAGGCGTAGAGGGTCTCCGTAGGTTTACAGCACGCATTGACGTACTTCTCGGCTGCTGTCGATAGGACCCAGTTGCGGAGCTCTCGTAGAGCAGCCGCTTCACGCTCGTAGATACGGATATCATGGTTGTAGTCGCTCCGGAGCTGTACATACTCCTCACGGTCCTCCTTGACAAGGTCTTGGAGGCGTCTAGCCGTCTCGTTCGATCGAACTTCTTCGATATCTGGTGTCTGTGACACCTCGATGATTGATCCGCGGGTATGTCGCGGTATACCTTTCTTCTTGTAGTCGGAGAAGGCCGGAGGCTCCGGCTTCGGCATCCGCTTCTCGGGGTTTTCGGCGCCGGGATCCACTTGCTCCTAGACGTCCAAGTCGGTGGCTTTACCCTGGAAAACCTTATACCAGGTTGGCCATTGACTGGGGTTGTTGAGGACAATGGATTCCATCTTTGCTTATGTCGTTATTGATTCGGGCTTATCGCGTGGGTTTTGAGGGACGTAAACGGGGTGTTCGTGTGTTTTGCAGTTGATCGGATCTTCGAATAGCTTCGTTTTGCCTATAGGTAGGCCAATTAGTAGGTAATCAGACTGTTAATTGTTCGAATATTCGTAGGCGCACATTCAGGGGTCAATCGTGATGTGTATTGTGCTTCTTCTTTTCCTAAGACCTGTCCGTATCCCTTACGCGCCTTCTTCCGGCGTGTTCCCTGTGACTAAGCGCACCTAGCGCGGTCCTCGGCCAAACATTCCTCCTAGCGCCTTCCTGGCATCCTAGGCGCTCTGCGTGTGCATCGCTTCCAGCGCCCCTGGCCTACCACCCTTTTTGACAAGTAACTTACTAGTATTCCTTAACATTAGAAAAATATATTTTCGCTCATATATACTTATTTAAAAAATCTAGGAAATTAATATTTATACTTATTAAAAGTATATAATTATATCTAAAAGAGATTTAAAAGTATTACTGTAGTAAATATAGTATAATTAAGGGTTAAAATTCTATAATAGAAACTTTTCTTAAGGGAAATTTTAAAATATTATTCTAAGCTTAAAGAATTTTTTACTAAGTATAAGAATATATAAATCTACTATATCTTACTTAAAAATTCTAATCATATTAGTTAAATATCTCTACCTATTTTATATATTAAGATATAGGCTAGGTAAATTAGTATTATAAATGTTAAACCTTGAATTTATAATACTTATTATTAATAATACTAGTATATAGCTACTTAAGTATTATAATTAAGTCTTAATCTATTTAATATATATTTATTCTCTTTAATAAGTAAAGTATTTAGTTTAATATAGAATTTCGAAAAACGGCGTTTTTGGTGTAAATGGGGTGCCCAAATGTGGGGGGTGCCCAGAAGTGGGTGTGGGACGTTATCTCCGGCCTAAGTCTCAACCCTACGCTAGTAATTACATCCTCAAGAACAAATAGTAGTTTTTACTTACTACAACGCAGGTAGTTATGATGCGCTTCACACACTCTGTAGCCTCATTGGTGCTACTTCTCCAGGCTATTTCAGCCTGCGAGGTCACTCTTATTTGCCCGCCTGGAAGTCCTAATCCCGGCATTGGAGACTGCGGAGCGAGTGGTGGCGGGTATGACTGCAGTCCTTCAATTCATGTAGACTGGAGAATCACCGACACTCGTACCTGCAGTGTCGAATTCATCGGCCCCAGCCATGGAGCAACAATTTCGAGTTCAACTAGGTGCTGAGTGGCTGCAAACAATTATCTTAGGCTAAGAGACAGGGCCAGGAGACAAGTCGAGATTGGCAGATGAGAGAACATAGATGTCACTTGGATTAATAGTTTCATTGCCTAGCTTGTCAATAGGGTCTTAAACCATTCAAATAAGTCTTAAACATACATCGCCCTGAGAACTTCACAAAGGATCTTCTGCATGCATGTTCTTATATGCCTGTGACAGTAGACATGGTCTAAGTACCGTAAACGCTTTTAGTAAACCTGACATGGAAGGATTTTATTATAAACAATACCTCTAAAGAATGGGGTTTTGTATCCAGTGGTGATCCGCCTCTCAATAAACCCTAATGAAAAGGTGCTGTGCTGAATATAATTACACCGCTTTGGCAGTGTTAGCACTCAAATACTTGGCTGTACTGAAGAGAAATGGGGTAACGGAACACATGAAGTAATGGAACTATGCACCACCTACAGAGTTTGCGCCTGTGCCGTATTTGCCGAGCTCCGGCACTTGTATCCGCCCTCATTCTAACCCGCATATATTGGTTTGTTCCTCTCGGCCCTCTTGACTCGATGACCTTAAAAGTAGGGCAACCAACTATGGTACAGTTGTCATCTCAAATAGCCCATCTCTCAGCACGGTACCTAGCTGGCTGGCTGCCGCATCTTGGCTCCTAATCAAAAATCATTTAGAGAGGCATCACTCTAGAGAGGTTTGACATACACCCTATGCCGTGAGAAGTGAAGGCTCGAGAATCAAACCACGGGAGGACAAAGCCCAAGGCTGACTGCAACTAGTCTAATGGCCCAGGATAACTCAGCTCGGATGGGTAAAAAGACTTTACGTGCGGTAGGAATATGGCTCGGAAATAGGAAGAGTTTCGTATGATATAGCTTTGGGTCGGATTTTTATTCTAGATACTTTTTTTTTTTTTTTTTTTTTTGGCTTTTTACCAGCTTTCGGTGAACTTTAGACAGTAAAAGTTGACTAGAAGCTTATCAATGTCAATTGTTTGGTTTGACGTCTTGCCGCATTCCAAGACAGCACCAAACAAGTCCTTTTCAAATACCAAAATGTGAGGAAACGATTTTAACGGGGCAAAATAAATCTTGTGACTCTTGGTGTGTTTATGATCCCGTTACAGAATTAATCATCTTTGGTAACTAAAAAGCTCGATTAAGGGAAGTACTTTAATTGGGTGACATGAACGCATGTTGACGTGATGTAGGTATTACGTAGGGGTTTGAAGAATCAGAAGCTCTAACAGCATTTGTTTCTGTCAGGAATACTATATGCCAGATTCCGAAGAAGTATGGGCTCCTAAAATATTGCTAGATGTATACTATACTAGGATACGACTTGGCTAAAAGTTTCCGTTTTTTTATAACTTTGAATACTAGGTAATGGAATAAACCAAAACTAGGATGGAACTAGGAGTTTTGTTATAGTTAGGTGATGCCAACATCTTAGAAGAGTTAGCGTATTAATGCATCAAAAAATTTGATGCTAAAAGTCTTCATTTCTATAAAAACTGATCAGACGCCGAATATATTTGTAAAAAAACATAGCTTCACGAGGGTTAGTGGAAGGAATCTAGGAAGCTCAAAGCTTAATTCAAGCCTTGAAACCCGTTTTCAATTGCTATCGTACTGTTCTCGTTGATCATAACAAGTCGACGATTTAATGGCCGCAATACCCGGCTTTTTCTCCAGGGGCATGCTCTGCACGTATTTAGCAACAAATTAACTCGTGGCGGGACTGTACAGGGCTTACCCATGCAGTCAGCTCCATCGCAACAGTCATTGGCTTGTCCAATATAGCATAAAGCTTGGGGGTTTATTTGTCAGTAAAGATGGGAACGCTTCCAAAGTATCGTCAAAGTGCTTGATAGCTGGCTTGAGCTGATTAGGCCTGTAGGTGGGATGGTTTGACTTACATCCTGCCGGAGAACACGCTGGATGCGGTTGAAAGCACAACATTAGAAAACATATACTAAGCAACGCCGTAGTAGAAGGCCAAGAAACGTACCGACGGCACCGGTGATGAACGCACTAACGGCGATGAGAGCAGAGATGTTGATGTGCATCTTGATTTGAATTTGAGAACAAATTTCAAGGTAATTAATGGTGTCTTGGAGTGAGTAGTGACTGGAGAAACGAGACTGCGCAAGTGAATCTTTCTCGGGGGAGTCAACACTTCGTATTAGTACTTCTTAAAAACATCGGTGGGTCAGCCGGTTTCGCCGGAAAACAGAAGTAACAACAGACAAAACCTAATCTAATAAGTCTTTTATTTGCCTTCAACTAGTAAAGTTACTGACGAAGGAAGCCATCTAGGTACTGGGTATTTGTGCATGAGCCCGGAGGCTGTTTCCCTGGGTTGTCAGCCTAGATTGAAAAGGGAGGCGCTGAATCGTCTCTGCGGCTTATCCAAGCTTGCATTGGTGTGTAGGCATTGCCATGATTCGAAGGGGTCACAATGACTCGTGATTAGCTTTAATCCGCTCGACAATTCGCTTCTGTCACAATCTAGATGTGGCATACCATAAAGTAGCTTTTGCGGCTCGTTTGTGGTCTGAAAGGGGTCGTTACTGAGCGCTCGTAGTAAATTTGAAGTTGTCTCAATTTGACGTTCTTCTTTACCTACACCGCCGGCCACAGAGTCCATCAGATCAACGAAGCAAATTGGTTCGTTAGAAAGGTATCTCTGTTACATTACATGAGGGCCTAAATTGTTTATTATGCGACCATGGGCTTGTTTCGTTTGGCGGTAAACTGTTAATGCAGTACATTGGCCCTGTAGTCCGTATGGACATACCTATTTGCTGCGAATAACTACATAAGAATGAATTTGCCATCTTAAAATGATAGTTGTCATTCAATACAAGTGTCAAGTTGGATTCTTTGAAGGTCTCCTTACTACCTCAGCTGCCAATGTTACAAATAGTTGAATTTCCAAAGAAAACGAGGTGGACTTTCAGTGATATTCCAAACTTGCCGTCGATTAATGAGACACTCAATCGTAATTCAATTGGCTGGGAGCACCGATTCGGATGTCTCTCCTCCTTGAACGGCATACTGAAGAGCAACTGTTGCGCAGTGGGCAACGCCCCTTAAGAAGTTAGGCAAAGAGTACAACAGCATTCTCTATTATGACAAGATTTACAGGTGTCCGCTCGAGTTAGAATCGATAAAAACAGTATAGCTCAATGTTTTGGAACCGTGTTAAGGTCAAGAGGTCTTTGCTTACAGTGTTCCCATTCACTTGCAGTATGTAATTACAAAGTTGGAAACTTTCTCGTAGAGGTATTTGTGCTATATGTCTCAAACCGAAGATCCTAATAGATACAGGGGTCTCTTCAAGAGATGACCAAAACCATGTGATTGTCTCTAGTGGTTGTGGCACTTGTCTGACTTCCGTGTATGGAACTTATTAACTCTCGGCCGTAGTCTATCCCTGCACCGTTCGGCTTGAGCAGCTTAGGCTGCATTAGCAGTAACTTTTAGATTAGATTCAATCGATTAGGTTTGACGCCTCCGGGGTATCCGGACAGGTCAACACGGGTCACCAAGTCTAGCGTCAATAGCATCAGGCCCCACTCAATACCTCAACCAGCTTTAGAGAATTACAGCCACTTATCAATTTGCTTAGCAAGCTAGGCCAAAAGAGTTTTTGAAATAATCCCTATTAGACATTTGTAAGACCCACTGTTTGTCTTCTAGATGACCAAGCTATATAAGGATTGGTATTAATTATGATAGTCAAAATATTTTTAGTTAGTAGTTCTTCAGAAGGGCGTGAGTCATCTAGCGGGGAGACGTATCTATTTCGGGTAGATAAGATGAAAATCCCCAAGCATCATGTTGTATATTACTCGTGCAGTCGTATTATCGGCAATCGGCATACCTACTACTACCACAAGCCGAAAGTTTCTTGCCGCATACCCGATAAGTAACCAACTCACCACTGAGCTTGGTATCGTGTCGGCCCGGACTCGATACCGGGCTACCAAAACTAGCCTAAACGGCTCGTATCGATATTCTCTGTCCGATTTGAATGCAGTACTATTAGGGCGCGATGCTTGTAAACAGCAGCGACATGTGTCTCTAGCCTTCTTACCTAATTTCTACGTCAGACATGCATCATACCGGTGAACAAGACCTACAGCTTCTGTCCGTAGCACAAGCTGACTGATTCTGAACAAAATGCTGCTTTGAGGCTTATATTTTTCCGCAAAACATCAAGCCGCAACTTAATTTATATCCTTTTCCAAGATATTATCATTCAGGATATGCGCGTTTGTGTTGAAGTGGTAGCGATCCATTTAAGGGATCCGATGTAGACAACCCGCTAAAGTAGAATGATATATGGCCTTTGCGTGCTATCATGTTGGGCACGTTTATAAAGCCATAACACTACGAAGGGAGTGACGAGTCTGCTTTTATTCATTATACGTGCGAAGTCTATCTGGAGCGCCGATTAAATTGATGGTATGTAGAGATGGTGTCTATGAGAGGGCTATTCGCACTATAGTATCCGAAGTGTCCAAGATTCTATAAACCCACTCATCGCCTCCCTAAACTGCCTTCGTTGGTATCGAACATTTGAATTCGATCTTAAGAGCAGGGACATCGGCGAGAACACGAGGCCACGGGCCAGCTGCCACTCATACCGTAGTCGGTGATCGAGGGACGACCACAGCGAGACTAAGGTCGGGTACCGGTTTCTGTCGGACGACCGGAGCGCGCGGGTAGCCAAGGCAGACGGCTGGGTTACTATGTGCTTGTATAGCGAGGCTAAAGGACCCCAATTCCCTCTATGACTCTCTCAGTGGGAGGAGGAGTAAGATTCAGTCTGTTCAATACCAGCCATACAGTAGACCAGCGCTATACCTAACCTTCTTTAGTGCTGTAACACCTTCTTTAGTGCTGTAACAATGCACCCCTACGGTTAAGAACAGTTTGCCATCCATTCGCCATTCAGATTCTGAGTTGTCGGATAACATCCGTTGCCTGGGACCTTACACTGAAACTCCTGTTCCAAACGTGAGCGGTTGTTTAATCAAAGTCCGAAGACAACCTCACCACTCGGCATTTCTGAGACGGTTCTTTTCCTGTACTGTCGTTACACATTCCGTGATTTTCAATGCTATCAGAAAGTGAACATGTCTGGTTTACTAGTATTAGCCATCGAACTTAGCAACTTCCGGTATTCATACCCAGTAGCTGAATACAGCTGGGAATAGGGAGCAAAATGCAAGTTTCAAGGATAGCTTCATGATGAACTGGTCCTTGTAGAAGGTAGGGAATATAGTTTTCGGAATGAGATGATTCAAGGCCTCTCATGAAAATGTGGCTACCGTTTTCTTCATATTTATATTTGCGTTGTTTGGATGCTACAAAAAGCCCCATTCTTACTAACATTATGCAAAGGGGTCTACGTGACTACCATTACGTTGATAAAGCGGTACTAAAATAACACCATCTGCGCCTTCTTGTGACATTATCGTAACTGAGGTACTCGCAAGGGCTCTATATTGGCTCAAATTAATCACAAGCAATGACTCGTGCGTAATCGGTTACAACGGCAACACAATGAATCGCTCCGGCACTAGGCATCCGGCTGTAATACCAGGTGTCCACGCCACCACGAGCTGACTGAAGGTTATACGGAATGCCATAATTTAAGTGGGAGTCAATAAGCATTTGAACTTCAGCCTTCTTGGTCTTACTCCATGTCACCACTGCTTGTGCACGTGTGATTAGGAAGCTTGTTATTTCCATTCGAGATGTCGCAACCTGAATCAGGGTAGCGGGTAAATATTGGGCCTTCATCAAGGTTTTCTCACTAGCTCTTCTATGCGTGAAATTGAAAAAGGTCGAAATAGGTCTGTCTGTAAGCCCCTCTCTGAGCTCAGCATATAACGGAAGATTGCCTTCGACTCTATCTACATTGCTCCCTCTTAATGCTGCACAGCTATTCCTCTTGAAACACACCCTACTTGTAGATTCGGAAGAATTGAGGGCTTTAACTTAGATTCACCTGATTACTTAGTAGGTTTACATGCCAATCAACGCAGAATCTTGTTTCACCTGCTCATACTATTTGTTTGTGGCTACGCTTAGATGGTAATACACAGCAGTTAACCCCCCATCGCAGCTATTTGTTACAGGCAGGTCAGTGCAACCAACAATAGCACAAAGCAGAAGCACTAGGAAATATTAGAGTTCTATTTCGATACTGCGAAAGAAGCAAGTGACTTCATCCTGGAGGATGGTGGCCCTTGTAGTGTCAGATGATGAAAGAGGTTCTTGTAAACATTGCTTGTACTCCAGTGTGTATAGCACGTCCATAATGGATTATGGTATAGATTTCTTCTAACATATCTCTCAATTAGGCGCTCCATATCTATTCACAAATCCTATCGTAATAAGGCCGCGATGTCTTTTCTCAATAAACAAAAGCTAGGCGTTATAACTACACCGTAAGTAAACGATACTTCTTTCTGTACTATATTTCGCTGCAGAGAATGGGACTCTTCGACTGTATGAGAACGGGTTGAGAAGCCGAACATCAAATTCGTGCCCCACTGCCAAGATTAGCTCGTTAGAGCAGCAGTGCCGACCCTCCATTATTTAAACTTTCTAACTACTATGATGGTAGTGATACATCGATAGCTTGTTGAGTGCTAAACGCTAGCTACATTATTGCGGAAACAAAATCAAGATGTTGCTTACAGAAAGGTGGTAAAGCTATGCGAGTGTAGTATTAATAACAGCGAGCTTGAATAACTCTTCAGTTCCGGCGCGAAAGCTGCAGCAGCAATAAAAAGAACTTCAAGTATCCAAAGCGCATTGCCAGCGTTTTCTTTTTCCCCTGCTGAACAAAAGGAAGTCAGTTCACACGCGATGCAGAGCTCGCAGTCAGAGGCTTACGGCGCGGTGTACATGACTTTCGTCAAGTTCGTGCGAAAGATGTGCTGATGAATTTGGTTATGTTACTTCCGTCTTTACTGAAACATCAACGGTTTAATCAAGATTCTCTGATAATCTGACGCTGTAAAAAGCCATCCTGAATGCAACCCCCATGCCTCTTGCTGCTATTCGGATGTGCCGTATGTGTTGTGCATTGCGTTTGAGGCGTTATGCTGTTCACTTGTATGTGAGTCAACCATCTTCGAAGTTCCTTATAGACGGAGACGAGAGGAACGACCACAAAAAATGCAGTTTATGGCTGGGTTTTCGCTTTTCCCTATAGGTATAGTGTAGGTCATAAAATCTTCCTAAAGAAAATGCTCAAATCTAATGAGAAACGGCGAAATTACGGATCGAATTGCTGTGAGAGGCTTGTTGAGGAAGTTGACATGTATACCCTTTAGTGTCGCTGCTGGCACATTCGTCTTTTGCTGTGGCGCCGATCTTTCACAACACAACGGACTGACGAAGAGCTGCTGTGGACGCAATACCTTCGAGGGTGTAAGTCTCATGTCTACTCCCATCCGGCCCCCAAATCCCACAAGTAGAGTGCCGCACGCATATAACCAAGTGAACTCGCCCAAAAGTTTCTCAAACCTTGTTGCTCTCGGCACTTAATGGCAATCACTGATTCGAACCGTTCATTTAGACTGGGTGTATTGTCCCTACTGGTAAAAGCAGATCCGACTTCGACAGTTGCTGCAAGGCTCACTCAGGTATAAATTCTTGTCCTCAGTAAACGGTTCAGGCTATCTTCGCCTTATTACGGAACAACCTGCTCCGAATACTGCGTATTTATCAAAGACATCAACTTCAAGTCTTACTAGACCCAGTTTCTCAGCTGAAACATAGTTACAATCTAAGTGATGACATACTATCGTGAAATTGTTGTAGTTAATATCTGTATTAGGCGGGCAGATATTAAGTTTGGGTTTACGTAGCTCTACTTATTTGTAATATTTATACCGGGCTGGGCCTTGTTGGATATCGCGGCCAAAACCGTAGCTCAAACACTTTCGTGCGATTGGTCAACTCAATGTCAGACGCGAAAGTTAGAGTATGATTGGTCGTGATTTTTGAAAACATGCTTGCTAAG
Source organism: Colletotrichum truncatum (assembly GCF_014235925.2). NCBI lineage: Eukaryota > Fungi > Ascomycota > Sordariomycetes > Glomerellales > Glomerellaceae > Colletotrichum > Colletotrichum truncatum. The sequence goes on along the minus strand of NW_027222411.1, from coordinate 152,695 downwards.
GCCTCGGTATCTACGCAGCACGTGAATATTATTGCCATCGCCATTCACAAAGTCTGATACATCGCTACTGAAGGTTTTAGGCTTCTTCCAAAGGCCGAATATACTGGATTAGTCAATGTCATTCGCTTCTTCAAATTGAGCTACATTTAAGCAGGGTCAGATCACCAAAACAAATTTTTATTAAACAAAATCGTGTCTGATATGCACTGCTTCAACAAAGTACAAAAGTAAAAGCTTACCATTTGGTTGTTACTGGAATTTCATTTGTCGCCGAAATGCTCGGCAGGCCATCTGCTTCTCCAAGCCGGGCCGTAGACATAGACGATCGGTAGGGAAATAGCAAATGCGCCAATAAGTCCCGTATAGATCATCATAGCTCCGAAGTAGCCCATTTGAACAACCCAATCCGAGATCTTGAAAGAGAGCACGAATGCTAACAAAGCTCTGAATGAAGCGATGTTCACTAGAGCTGGCCCTGCAAGATGAGGGTAACACTCCAGGACATAGACCGCGCCAATCGAATTAGCTCCCAAGAAACCGAAAGCCATTAGGCCGAGGCCAGCGAGGAATACAAAATAAGAGTACTGGGCTTGATTGGAACCAGCCAGGCCGAAGATCACGGAACCTACAAGGCCTGACACAGTTGGAATGATCAGATTGATCAACTGGTTTTCTGGCACACGAACTCCGCGCCTCTTAGCGATGTAATTTGCAAGCCAGTCAGCAGCACTTCCAGTGATAAAGACCACTGCGACTGCGGCGAAAAGGATCGGTAGAAGACAGAAACCGAGGTTTAGAAATCTCCATCTAGTCGAAAATCAGCAGTGGATCGTGAAAGGCTAATAATCTTACTTACAACCAAGGTGCTGTGAGAAGAGCGGGAGCAATAGTATATCCAGCAGCAAATGCGCAAGCAATCATCACGCTGTTAAGCATAGTGATGAAGAAGATATGTGGGTAAAAGAAGGTACGCAGGGTGTCGAGAAAGGCGTTCCAACCCTTACGCCATTCCATCTTGCCATGGTAAAAGGCAATGTTGTACTCGAAGGTCCTTGGAGCTTTTTCAAAGCCGATTTCATCTCGGGGAACCCCATCTATAAAGTTAAGAGGTTAGCAAGAGCGAGCAAGTCAAGAATGTTAGAGAAGGCTTACTCCTCTCGGCACGCGTCCGCTCCCACCGAGTTTCCGGCATAAAGAAGACAACACCGATAAGGAAAAAGAATGATCCAATAGCTGTAATAAAATACATCCAGCGCCAGCTCAAATAGATGATAACATATGGAGCTGTAATACCCAGGATGATGATAATGAGACCTTGGGCCGCGAAGACGGCGGATATCCATAGGTTGCGCTGATGAACGAAGACCATGTCTTGAACAATGAACGGAATCAGGCTCTCCACACTCCCGGCCCCAACAGCTTGGACACAGCGAGCGAGCAAGTGCGAGAGTAGGGATCGACTGTTGCCAGCCCAAACAGCTCCGATCACAGCCAAGATACCGGTGACCAATACGACGGGGCGACGACCGGTTGAGATAGCCATGGGAACCAGTACTAAACTCGATAATCCGATCACCAGTACCGGGAGAGAGGCCAACAGGTAGATGTGCAGAATGGGTGGCGCTCCAGGGAAACTTGATAGAATCGCTAAAGGGTCAGTGTTCGCCGGAAGGCCACCAGCATCCGTTAATCCCTTGATAATCTTGGGGTCAATCCCGGTGTACTCGAGAGCGAAGACGGGCAACATGGCTCCTAAAATCAGCTCAGCGGCCGCAGCCAGTGCGCCGAAGCAGCAAAGACAAGACATCCCTAAGAGCTTCCGTGGCAGAGGAAGGTTGAGAGGATCTCGTGGGTCCTGTGTCGGGGCGGGTTGAAGAATAAGTTGGCCATCTTTGAAGAGGGCGCCTTGTTTGGCTTGTACTTGGGATTGCATTTGGTATGGCTCGTGTATATAGGGCAGTTTTCAACGTGAATTAGTTTGTTGAAATCAACAAACTGAACTGTTGCCGCTGTTGAAGTTGAATTGGCCGTTTTCGTTTTTGGACGTCTTTGCAACTGGTTCAAAAAAGATCACACCTAATAAATACAAGATCAATGCCACGTCGGATTTTAGTACGGCTGGCAATTCCGTAATTTGATACGTAATTCCAAGGGACAGAAGGTTGGGTAGCGATGCCAGGAGTTCCTAGTAACACAAAGAACAGGCATACAGATTCAAAGTAATAGACTTTGGGGCAGTGGTCAAGAAATAAGTACCGAAACGGATTGAGATTCCCTGTAAAATACATTGAAGCCAAACTCAGATCCTGACCGTCAACCTCAACACATACAGACGATGACGCCTTGGGCCAATAGCAACCGATACACGATATGCATGCACACAATCAAAAATTCACTACTGCGCAGATCATTCTCATGGCACTTCCGAAGGATGAGTCGCGATTGAATTATCCATCTATAGTCGGTTGACTGTTTCGGTTATGTCGCGACATCTGTGTTTACCGCATACTACCTAAAGAACGCCTTCCACAAATGACGAAAACGGACGACATAATATCGGTGCCGGAATGTCCCAAGCTAGGCACATGGTGCTTTCTTGTGCGACGAAAGAGGAGTTGGGCTAAGGCAATCAGATAGCCGTACTAGAGATGGCTACCTCAATCGGTCATCTTGTATGCGATCTCGAACTCTGTCAGCGATAGCTAAGATTGCGGTCGCCATCACAAGCCTCCACACCAGCCTCCCAAACCTGGAAATGGGAATGATGTCTGCTCGTAACCCATTCTGCATCAGGCAATTGTATCCAGCGGTAAATCTTTGATACGCTAATGTTATGTGATACATCCCGATATTCTTTTACTCTAGAATGTTGCCAAAATTTGCGTGTACCGTACTTAAGACGCTTGATCAGTGCCCTCTTCTCGGAGCGTCATGAGCCGACACCTTTTGTGAATACTGAGTCTTCAACTAGTGCTATTTCAGCAGATCCTTCAACATTGTTTCATCCGATTTCTTATCCTATCGAGCGGCATTGGAGCCCATTTTTGCTAAGGGAGGGGTAAAGCTAATCAGGGCTTCAATACCCAAAGTTTCCATCAAATCATATGCTGAGATTAAGAGTACATATATGTACTAGAGATCTTGTGTATGCCAGAGGTGCCAACAATCTCTATCGATAGTTACATAACGTTACATCACAATCGAAGCAGCCCTTCCGAGTCTTATTCCGCTTCTGTGGCCCGGTGACGCTATTCCTAGATATCTCGTTTAGAGCCTGTACGTCACTTCTACTGCCACAGTAGGAACAAGGCAAACTAATCTTCCTCGATCTCTTATTATGCAGTTGCCATGGAATTGAGATATTCTTCTCGTCTGTAGCCCGCCCGGGACGGGATCTCTGGCGAACTTTTCCCAAAACGTTGAATTGGCTGGGCTGCAAGCAATTGACGCCATTGATGCTGGCTTTTGACTGTTTTCCAGCTGGGGTTTCCCAAACCTGAAAAAGGAGACTATTCACAACAACTACTATACATACTGTGGCTAACGGTTATGTATTGTCGAGAGCGTTAATGATAGCGTGATGGGGAATTGATAGCTGTTGATGGAATCATCCAGAGTTATGGACGATTTCAGAAATCTTCCCAAATGGTCCGTGCATCAACTACGGAATTCTTCAGGTTGACAGGAGATGAGTGCATCTCAGAAACCTCATTCTTATTAATACTTTCTTGCAAGCTCGATGTTGATCTAGGTTCGCAATTTGAAATTATAACATACGCGAAATAATTCGCTCGTTCAATTCTCCAAACTGCCCCCACCGTCCTGCTCGTCATGAGATGGAAAAATGCATACCGACTGCATTAGTAGTCTCCCGGCCTGATATAGATCATGTCAACAACCTACTAAACGTAGTGGTCGATAAATGTCATCAATTATATTAGAGGGGAACAATAAGAATTAGTGCAGGGCAATTCTGGCGTTGACCTTGTAGCCATGTCGGCTTATTCCCATGTTCCTGCGCAGACTCTTGAATAACAAAAATGGGGCAGACAAGTCTGAGCCTTTCATTGGCCAGAAACTGCCAGAGGCGTCAGAGCGTTTCGCCGCCCCATTTTTGTTATTCTCGAGAGTCTGAGGCGCCCATGATGAGCTAATGTGGGAGAAACTTCGTTATCTACACCCTCTAATTAATACGAACCTCATTTCGAACTTCAATCAATACCGTCAAAACATCTCGCCTGGATGCGGCCTATTTCTAGTCTCGCCTTCCAGAAATCTAAGCCGCATGTGAAAACGCCTACTCTCCACCACTCACTGAATAAATTAAACCATTTTCTGGTTCTCGAAAGGCTCCTGTGTGGACTGGCGCCAGATCGGCATGGCCAGACTTAGACTGGCTTTTTCTGACGCTACAGAATTGACATCGCCCTCGGAGACAGACAATGGAGATGCCTCTGTATCTTTTCCTCTTTTATTTCACGCATTGACTCAGGTGAAGGTATATCCTTACTGTGGTATGGGTACCTATTCAACCAATGAGAGCTTACGGTCCTCAAGCTCGTCAAGTTCTAACCCAGATCCTCGTCATCCAACTATCGACGGGTTATAACATCTATTTCTCATCCCTCCACTTACAAACCCAGTAGCTAGATGGATTATCTGGGCTGCATTTCGAATCTAAGAAGTATAAACTGCCCCGGCAGCATATTCAGTCACCGTTATGAAGACTATCAACATGTCCTGGGAGAACAAGACAGCTGACTCACTGGACAACTCTACACACCTGATTCGCATCTTTCAGTGGGCCAAATAGCGAGACTTACCGCAGCTGGCCTTACCCACTTAAACCAAGTCCTGTGGGTCCGTTTTGCTCTCCAACTGAAAGATGGAGATGGTGGGAAGCCTAACATTGACGGCCTGGGATAGAAAGATGAAGATGCCGTAGCTCCATATTACAAGAGAGCTATAGCCATGGTTAAACTGACCGGTTGCCGAGTCTCAATTCGAGGCAGTGCTATCAGTTTGGCCGACACTTCTATACTTACGCAGCTTGTCCGCTAGTTTGTTCTAGAGATTAAAGGATGACAAGCTTCGATGGGAGACTGTAGGGAAGTTTGCTGACCGGACTCCTAACTTGAAGTAGGCCTATGATATCGTGGTAAACACGCGAAAGATACGAAAGAGTCGGCTCTAATCCGACTTACCCAGGTAGCTAGTCAGCGAGCTGCATTAGTAGAGTAAACTTTAATCTAGCAAAGCAAAGAGCAAAACAGTGAGTCTCCTAGTAAATAGATTCTCGGCCACCACAATGACTTCGAGCTGCCTGCACCATCAGATACACGTATTTATGAAGGTACCATGTTATCTGTTCCGATGAGCGCTGCTTCGTGCAATTTTTCATTCCAATTCGGCATACAAGGGGTGAACCAAGCTCAAACTTAGGCCACTTAGCCAGTGTGCTGAGATCAGCGCCCAAGCTACCCAAGGGTAAGTCAGACCTTCCCCACGCAGAACGAACAAGACAGATGAGCAGAGCGTCGCGATCGGTTCCAGACAATTGTTGTTGGCGGTTATCTTGCCAAGAATGATTTCTGCAGGGGAAATAATGACCAGCCAGCCCGGACTCAACTGACACCCCAAAATGACCGTTTTGATCGAACCGGTGCATTGGTCTTCATTTCCAATAAGGAATAGATCCACGGACGGTTTGGTAAATGGTTCACAGGCACTGCATACAACCCGGGCTGCGTGAATTATGGCGACATATGTCACAAAATCCCAGTTTATGCCACGGGTCGCAAGAGCGGATTTATCATACCAACAGAGGCAGCCCATGCCTAAGACGACCAAAATGTTGGCGAGGAGAGCAGCAGGACCGAGCTTCGAGATATTGCGGATTGAGACAAGGGGCACAAAGATGATGATCTGGAGGGCGATGAGAAAGGCTGAGTCAATGGGTTTCGCGCCGTTAGTGACGGTGTCAAGGAAGGAGAACAACTGTGAAAATACTGCGTTGCCACCAAGACATCGAGCTATCCTGAGGGTCATGGTCCTGGGGGACCAGCTCCGTTCAGCCGGACCATGGCCGAATACCACCATCTGGCGAGGTCAATGCCCACTCTTGCTTGATCTGTTTGATTGAGTTCTTAGGAATTTATCTGCTTTCCAGAAGACTCTGATGACTTACATCAGCTCTGGCGTTATGATCATGAGTTCCTGGGACCAGAGGTCGAGTATGTTGGTGTAAATTCGAGGATAACGGAAATTCCACCACCTATCGCTGTCTATTACTAGAGCTGGTTGGCGAACGCTAGACTAGGGGAGTACCCTGTGAATGCCTCCTCTGTTGAGACCGCCTCTGTGGAGCTGCTCGATTGCGTGGCTTCTCAGATCTTCAAACTGCTGGCTGAACCTGATGTGGACCCTAACAATCGGGTCCAGATGCTAACACCGTTGACGTTGACTGCACTCTATGTAGAGTAAGGAGGTGCTTTGGGGTGGAAAGACATTGTCCTGGGATACTCTGACAACTGAGACCTACGACATCACACTGGTGCTCGGGTTCCAAGTTTTAAGTCAAACAGGGCCGATTCCACTCCTCATCGAGTCGAACCCACATCGAAGCCAGAGCGAAAAGCAGGGAAACCGAGACGCCCACCCGCACCGCAGTCAAGCTCCTGCCGGCCATTCTGCCTTAGGGCTGATGGCTTCATGCAGATGAGCAGATTGTTACAACTACTTCCCCTTCCAGATGCACGGAGCTGCTGTGTCGGAATTGCTCTTGTACACGGCCATTACGAGTCGAATGCAAACTCAAAAGCAGCAAAGAGTGCGATTTGTCCCACTACTTCCGAAGGAGGCAGTCCAGGCGGACCAAGGCTCGGAACTTGACCTTACAAAAATGCTGGTAAAGCAATATACTCATCCACCACCAAGGCTACTGAATCCGATGCGTTCCAGGTGTCTACCGCTAATAACCGATCAGTCCTGATCACCTACTTTGTAGCTGTTAAGATCCATAAAGCCGAGATCATTCACGAGATTTGCGTATGTGTGAATTCCGAGGGATATCACAAGCTTAGTTTTCTACTTCTGCTCGACTCATCCAGACCGTGGTCATTTGATGCGCGTATCAATATCATACAGGCAGGTGTCTAAATTAGTAACGTCAGTTTGGTGGACAAGGTGATGAAGTTTCAGAGACTCTCCATAGTGTCTGCCACACCACAACGCTTGAATGGTCATCGAGGGTTTGACAGAGGACCCGGAGGTCAGACGGATGTGCTCAGAAAGGTTGACTCATTAATCCCCCCGAACTTCGTCCTTGACTCGAGTAGCTTCACATGTGAACTGCATGGCCTTGAGAGCATTGGTTACTCCTCCGGTCCTGAAGTTCACGGGTGACTAGTCTTTCCAAGAGTGTTGAGGACATCTGACACGGCCTCTCAGGAATCAGACATTGAGGACGAGAGATGATGTGTCCCCTGGCTCATTATCACCACTATAATTCTCTTTAATTTAATCAAACAGTGCCCCCCCAGACACCTTGCAGGAACACTCGGCCTAGGCACTGATGACAACAGTAACACAAAACAAACCAAACGCATGAATATTCAAACAGACGGCACGAATCAACGGGAACTAGATGTTGGAGGCTATGGCGGTAGTTCTTCACATTTCTTGGGGCCTAACCCAGCTTGGCTGGGATGTCGTCCTGCCTGACGGGTGATCCCATTACTAGACAATATTATCATCACTTTAAGTCGTTTTACATCCAAGCTACAGTAGGGACGGGCCTCCATCCTTTTGTTATGTAGGAAGAAGATTCATCACTTAATGAGAGTCCATTTGAAGCACTTGCCGCCGGATATCCGGTGCCAGCGTGCCAGCGTGCCAGCGTGCCAGCTCTGAAGGACTTCCAGTTTGATCGCCGGATTGTCCGCCGAGACGTTGAGCACTCAGCACCGATCGAAGACGTCATCACCTGTGCAGCACATGCCAGATTTAGCTGGTTTTGGTGGTTTCGCAACACATAATATACTTAGTTCGACACACTCTGTGAACCTACCGAGATGTCAGGGCAGATTTCATCATAGTTATGCCAGCCACAGATATTTATACTTATGTCCCCCGGTTGAAATCAGGGGGTGTTTCATGGACCTGATCCTCGCGCAAGAGTTTCAACCCGACAGAAGATTACCGGCTCCAGCGTCTGGTCGGTGGAAGTCACCAAGAAGGCATGTATGAGTCAACCTTGAATGCAAATAGTCAACTTTTAGATTGCAGGGCCGAACTGTTCCTTATGCTGAATGAGCTGGATCGCTTTAATAAGGAGTACCTATTGACCTTCAACTACTGCCATGTCCACGAGGAGATCCTGTCACTGTGGTTGAATGAGGTGTGTGATGGGCTGTCTGACCCCAAGATCTGCACAGGAATATTGGCACAGTCATCAGGAGGCTGGTTTTCTGTCCAACAGGTTCCTCTGAAAAGCTGCAGCTCAGCAGTAGTGGTGAGTGCAATGGTACTTCTGGCTAACTAAGTCAAAAATTTGATTGGTATGGCTATCATTTGGTTGGGGTCTGTGGGCTAAATTGATGCATCCATCTGCCTCAAAACTAGGGCGACAAAGATCACTCGGGCTGCAGGTTTGCATAGTGGTTAAGTTAAAACAGGTCAAGCATACGCTAGTTATGGATCGCCCAAGAGGTGAGTCTTATATTCCATGTTGCTTTCAGAGAATAATAATCCCTGGGCGCCAAATGTCATTAGTTTTGCTGCTGGGTGGAATTTCCTTTGTCATTACAGCGGCTAGTAAAGTCCTAATTGGATTCAGCATCTTAGCAGTTCAATAGGGAAATCGATTTACGTCAAATTCTGTCGAACTAAGTCATGGTTCGTTTTAGTGACCGATAAGACAACGGCGAGAAGCTTATACAAACTCACAAGTTTACCAAAAGGAGGGACTCACGACCGAGAATAGATATTAGGTATAAATAACCGCTCGTGGTCATGTATGGTTATCCCGAGATAGTGGTACTGACTCGGGATGCGACAAGCTTTCTAAAATTGTTAGGATGAAACATTGGTTTAACACGGATATGTGATTAAACCGTATTTTACATTAGACCGAGCCCAAGACCATCCTACTTGACGAGCTGCTTCAGGACCAAAATCGCCTTTTATAGGCTAGTTGTTTTTATTTTCAAGCAAGAAATGGAGTTTCTATTCTTCAGAGGGTAGGTTTGTTCCACGTCCGCTCTAATAGCCTAGCAATCGTGAGTTAGGCAAGCCAGTTTGGCACGATGAACAGACAGCAGTTGAAAAAGTATGTGGCACAGCGAGTGGCAAACGGCAGCGGAATAACAAATTTTCGAGAACTTTAGACTCAGATCTACTTTTTTGTACAAGTTGAAGCCTAAACGGCTGACTCGTAACCTCATGATGGCATTGGGCCACAACTCACGGCAAACAGGTTACAAAAAGCAATAATATCTTTCAATTCCTTCATGCCGCCGCAAAGCCGCAGTATGAAAGTGAGTTAACTAAGATAATACATGCTGCTTTTTCAATCAGGGACATACTTGGGTAAGAAATCATCCTCGGTGCTCTATGAACGACTTGGGTCTACCCCATAATAAATTTCCCCGCCTTCCAACAACCTCGTCTATTTCCCTTCAGGCTGTGACGTTCTGAGGTTGATCGTCCTTGTTCTGCCTCCTCCTAGACACTTTTCCCCACAGATACCAGGTCTCCTTCCGGAAGAAATGCAAGGACAAGAATGAGTAGCGGGAATGGAACCCTTAGCTCACCACTGGATCCTAATTGGGCCGCCGAGAGCAACACCGCGCGCATCATTGCTGTTGTTACCGCGATCCACTTGCTGGCACTCACGAGCGTCGGTTTGCGGTTATATGTGAGGCTATGGGTTATAAAGTCACCGTGGTGGGATGATTGGACGATCATTTTGGCTTCGGTGAGTGTGCATTCCTCGACCCTGCATCTCGTTGGGACTGGCGTTGACGGGGTTAGTAGCTGTGTGCTGCCGGAGGTTGGGTGGTCTTTCTCATCCAAGCAAACCATGGTCTAGGAAAACACTTCTTGACAATCAACAAAAAACATGATTACGTGGTATACCAGAAAGCTGGATTTTGGCAATCCATTATTTCCGCCGGCGGCGCTTTCATGTGGTTGAAAGTATCCATTGCTCTTAGCCTACTTCGTTTAACCGACAGTAATTGGTACAAGGGCGCGTTACGGGCAACAATCGGTGAGTTCTAATACTCAGTCAGCACATTAAGCTGAAACTAAAGCGGCCAGCTTTCACTGTAGTCTACTGCGTTGGGGGCATGTTTCCTTTCTTCCTCCACTGTCGACCCATGTCCGGCTTTTGGGATAAGAGCATCAACCCCAAGTGCGCGGACAGGAATGTTTTAGACCAATTCGGCGTTGTGAACACAGGTGCGGCAGCTCCAGAGACAATGTTACCAAAAACTTCTGCATGCATGCTGCTAATGTCACCCTTAGGACTAAATATCCTGACCGACATTGTATTAGCTGCGCTTCCTGTTCCAATAATCATGAAACTTCAAATGAAACGCAGAATCCGGGCTTATGTAATTGGAATTTTAAGTCTGGGATATTTGTAAGTATCAGAACAGAAAAGTACTATGCAATGAGCAGGACTCCGTAGAACTGACTTAAATCTCATAGCGCCGTCGCCATCGGCATCGTCAAGGCTGTCTACCAGATTAACGCCCACAACAACCATGACTCAACCTTCAACCAAAGCGTGCAGTTTTGGGGTTTGTGAGTGCACCGGATTCCTCTTCACCAGGCGACATTTATGCTTACGCATATTCATCATGCTACTTAGCCTACAACTACAATTGGGCATCATTGCAGCATGTGCTCCAACTTTGAAGCCTCTATTAAGGACCATACGCCATTGTTTACAACGCAGAAGCCATGTGCTCAAAGATTACAGCAGCCAATTAAGAAGTAAATGGGAATCTGCTAGAGGTTTTACCTCTAGTAAGTATAGTGGTCGTAGCCACCACGACACGCAGCGTGATAGGCATCATCATGAGCTCCAAAACTGGACTGTTGCCTCCGGTGGCAACCATCACAGCCTCGGTATTGCCAGAGGCGAGACAAGTGTTACTGCTACATCACAAAGCCGGGATGCAGATGAGTTAACAGGTCAAGGCTCGATGCTGAAGGGTAGCAGGCCCGAGAGAGTGAGGGGCATCATCAAGGCTACGGAGGTCATTGTCGAACACAGTGTCCGGTCAAAGGTCTAACTTGACGTCGAAAATGAAATACTCTAGCGTTTTTCAGTGAACCGCCTCGACATTGTCCGATTGTAGCATTTTTACATAAACTTTCATTTTTTTTAGACTGTTCTCCTGTCCATGAGATCACTGCTATTACCAAAAGACACAGTATTATTAAATAAAAGCATATTGACAATCCCACTTATTTTCTTCTACAGGGCTACTCTAGTCCAACCCTGTTCCCTGAAATGCGGAAGGAATAGACCTTGGGTACACCATAAGGTCGGTTAAAGTCCAACTAAGATACCATGGCGTATTCCCAAGTAGGTACTTGAAGCATCGTATTGAGGCGGCGGAATTGGACATCATGTTTGTCTGCCATGACTTCCCAATCACTTTGGCTTTCTTGATGTAAGAATGTATCCCAACGTGGTCGTCCTCTTCGAGCTTCACACCCTTCAGGCCAAAGAATGGGCACAGGACCCGCCATCTCTTCCTCCAGCTCGGTGGGCCACAGGCTTCCGCCCTTTGTGGGCTTCGCCCTTTGTGGGCTTCGCCCTTTGTGGGCTTCGCCCTTCTGTAAGCACCGCGGCTCTGTGAGCTATTTGTATATGGTCTGTCGGGCGAGAATATCCAAACTCGGATTTCTCCAGGAAAGTTGCTTGCTTTTTACCATGTTGAGGAATGAATAGTCAGCCCATTCCCCCTGAATTTCTAGGAGGAGACCTAGAGCTGAGACCCCTCACATAGCCATCCACATAATCTTATAAGCGGGTATCAAGCACACTAATTTCACTCGGGTAATATCGAGAAAAGTAACAAACGGCGCTTACTATGATAGTTAACAGATCAAAATTTCATGGCTAGTCCCAGTAATTGGGAACCGCGAGCGACTGAACGGGTTTGAAAGACGGACCCTGGCTAATAAATCGCACCAAAGGGGCGGTGGCTTTGCTCCCAGGCAACAGGCCGCAAATCCCGAGAATTTCCGTCCCACATGTTTGAGCCTTAGAGCCATCCGCAAGCGCGGTAGTGTGATGTCAAGTATCCACAGATTATGGGGAGAGGCATAAGCCGTCATCAGATGAGCTCCAACAAGAGAACTTTTGGCACGCTAGGCTACGGTACCTGTTTCTAGTCCACAGGCAGCCTGGTCGATAACACAGAGGGTTGAAGACAGTTCACGGTACATGCTATAGTCTTGTTTCCGTTTCTTGACGGCGGGGGGGTAGAGCAGGCACCATAGAAACATATATTTGTATCCGATGCAGTGATAAAAACCATGCATGTCCACTATTACCGGCTTATATGGAAAACAAGTATATAGAAGTAGGCCAAGAGCTTGTGCTGCGCAACTCGGCACCTATCAAATGCCGAAAGTTACCTGTTACTTGTCTACGCATATGCAGACGTGGATGGAAGCTCCCTTGTGTATTAAGATCGAAAGCAGGGTTATAAAAAACATCCAGCATATCTCGCAAGATAGGCAACCAAAGTAACGTGATGCACGACTACATCCCTTGACGACAAGGGTACTCGAGAAGGATTCTTGGCATCGCGGGCCGCTAATCGGCTACTCGGCTTATAAAGCGGAGCTCTTCCAACAAGGGAAAAGAAGCTCGTGCGAATGAGTGGAGAAGGACGCCCGATGACCCATTTCTAAGAGATACTTATGGTCGCTAGTCCGAACCACTATGGTCCCCTTCTGTTGACGACTTTCGGATCAAACAAACTCGAACAAACCAGACCACAGTAAATCAAAAATGTCTTTCACGGAGCTCTATAGATATTTTTGTTTCTCCGACCAGTTTGAATGCGCTAACAAAGATTTGGTTGATAATTGTATGCGTCGATTTCCTCATTCATGGTTACCCTTTACCAAACTCGAGCATATACTAACAGCAAGGCGATAGTTCTCTTTGGCACTTCATGCATCTCTCTTTTCTATTTGATTCATCTCGTACTCCGAGTTGGGAGCCGAGCTAGAATAACCAGTATGCATTGTTCAAAGGCCCCCACTCAATCACCAGCGGAAACTAAATTGATATTAGCTATATGGCTGGCAGTTGCGTTTATCCAGTCTGTTCTACTGTTTTCCCGGGGCAACCAGGAGAGTCTGAGCACTGAAGCAAAACAACGACTATTGTTTCTATGGGCAGTTCAGATACTATGTTGTTTGATTGTATTTTTGTGGTCTTTTCAGGACCTTCCAGTAAATATCTCACCAAACAAGAGAAAATGAGCAAGATTGAGTGTAGATAGTGGGAGAGAGATATTTACAAATGGTGACAGAAATTTTTGTGTGTCATTCTTGAACCAGCTTCCCTCCAATTCTTCTCACCCAAGTCTCAAAGATTATGAGACTTTACCTTTAGAGGAAGCGAGCCATCTGACCGCAAGAGTCGACGGTCTCGTAGTTGAGACCAAAGTTGACCGTCTCGGGAATGATTCGGAAGTAAAAGTTGGCAGAGTGCCCGGTCTCGACGAAGCCGATGAGATCATGCATGTTGCAGCAGTTGGCACGAGTGTTCCAGTACGTTGCCAGCCTCTGGGACATCTGGATCTGGTGAGCGCGGGTGAGCTTGGACTGGAGACGGGTGGTGTAGGCAATCTTGAATCCCGGGGCCGTGGCGCGCTTCTCCATGCGCTTGGTGATGTGCTCATCGTTGAAGGGCAGGTAGATGTGTCCCTCGCCGCCGCCAAAGTCGTAGACGTCCATGCTGAGTGTTGTGTTGAGGTAGTTGAGGCCCTGCACGCTCGCAACCGATTCCGGAACGCGCTCTGCGCTGTCGTAGCGCGCCAGGAGATGAGGCGTGGCGTCGGTGATGGACTCAAACGTCGCACCATCGCTGGACAGCTCGCGGGTAAGGAAGTCGACGAGCGACTCGACGGTTTCGCCGTCACGGGCCGAGATAGCGCCGGATCGCTGCAGGATCAGGAAAATGCTGGCCACGGCCGCCGCAATGGCACCGGCAAGCTCGTCGCATTGGTTCCCATGCACGCGTCTGCAGACGTAGAGCGCCGTAAGACCGCCGGTGCTGGCGTACACAACAACTTCGCTGCTTGTGCCAATCTTTTCAAGAACGGTGTCCAAAGTTGAACACTCGGCACGCGTCTCAAGGGGCGAGGCAGGACTCATGTCCGATAGGCGAATATCCAAGGACTTGGCATCAGCCGGAGCACCGAGAGGGTGGGCGACGGCGGCACCCAGCAAAACGCTGAGAACGGACAAGAGAAGCATGGTGGCAGACTTGAGGGGGTGTCGATGAGAGTAGTTGTCGAGTGCGTAATTAATGAGTTGTCCTGTTAGAGCTCCCAAATTAACACCACAAACGAGGGCTTTTATACTATTCCTTATATCGTTTACCAACCACAATGATGTTCTTAGTAATAATCTCAAAGTAGTTGTCACATAAGCTTTTCCCCAGATTGCTTGCTTTTCGTGTTAGGTCCACACTTCTTAGGCAGATACGGAACCACCGTTTTCGCTAACTAGGTTGTCTGCAAGAACAGTGGGTTATCCGGCTACATCATGGATAAGACCCAATTCTTGTCAACGCGAAGGATTGAGTTGATGCCGCCTACCCGAAGCTTTCCCCCTAAAGACTTTGATCAGAGCCCGCAGCCCCAGAAAAAGGTCAACTTTGTGCCGACTTGGCAAGCTTCGTTCGCTTTAAAGTGACTGAGATAGTCCAATTGTTTGGTGTCGTTCTACAAAAGTCCCTTTATCCATACCATCCAGACTATCCTGTCCCCGACAGAGGCCGATCTGGAATCATTCGTTCCCACCGGGAGTGTTACTGTCAGCTTATTGTGGAATTCCTCACCAGCAGTGCGTTACCGCTTCAGGCGATAATGAAATGAACTGATGCCTATCTGGCGTGAAAAGATATTTTCATCACGGAATTATAATGATTGCTCGGCCTGGACGGCTCGTTGTGCCTTGGTTCAGAACCTGATGTCCAATGATTGGACGGGATCCAGTGAGAGTGAGAACGCCAGATCTAAAACTCGAGCGTCATCGCCGAGTGCCCTTCGGTTTCTTTTCGCGGTCAACTCCAAGTAAAGGTTGAAATGATGAACGAGCTTCCGGCCTACGACATTGACCCCCTGACAAAACCTCAGAATACCAAGTACAATTTCCAGATGGCAAAAGAACATTTTATAGCGAATAATTATAGATGACCAGTGGCCTGAATTTATTGGAACTCGTGAGCTGATTCTTATTATCTGAATTCTAAATGAACCCAGCCGTCTCTTAATAGTCCTCATTTCAAGATAGTTGATCGCGCCCAACATTAGCATTCCTACCCAAAAGATCGTGGGCCTATTTGTTCCTCGAGACTTTTCATGAACAGAACTGGAATTGAGAGACTGAGAAACTTCGTCAAGTTGCCATGATGGTACTCGATCTGTGCCTTGACTTCTGAGTCCTGTGGGTGGGCTTAATGATATTCCCAGGGTACGACGATCTCTCAAGACTTCTACCAGCCGTGTTTCTGCAGTCTTCGAGTTGTTTCAGAATGGTCGAAGAGTATTTTCGCTTTGCAACTCTAGGACCATCCACGAACAGGATTCCCTTGAAAGTAGCGTTAAGCTTGCACGCAGACCACCAGAAGCTGTTCACGTCGTAATATTGCTAGCTGAGACTCGCTGCTGTTGAATGCAGTCTTTGCGCTCTTGAATTTTGAAGTGCTTCGACGTCCGAGAGTTTTCTTCACTGTTCTTTAAAGCGTGAACGAGTAATTCCAATCCCATAATAGGGGCTTGTGATTATTTCGGAACTAAATCAATCTCACCACAGACTCTGATCGCCCAGCTAAACGACTATGCTTTAAAGCCTTCGGAAACCATTCTGAGTTGGCCTTGGTATTGAATACCGTATATGTACTGATTTTTCAATGAAGAGGACGAGCATAGCCAAGACGGCCATGTCTACTCGGATTTGACTGAGCCCAGTAGGCCCACTCCCAGTGGCTGAAGTTCGAGATAGCTGCTCTGACTCATCCTTCATGCCAGACCACGTGAAAAAGCTCGGTAGAACCAACATCTCTGAGAAAATGCTGGTATACTTTCGGTCTCACACTACTTTTTCTCCTCGGCAGCCGACATGCCTCAGATACCTGCAGATTTCTGCATTCACGTTTATACCCCTGTTCTGGTCATGTTCGGCGCTGCATGAAGCAGGAACGTTAGGTGTACCACACAATATTTAGTAGAGATATTAATATGGTATAGGGTGAATAAACCTCAAGATAAACGAGAGAAAAGCTAACCGCAGTGACATTAGCAACTATTAGACTAACACTACTTATTACTTAGTAGATGCTGGGATGAGTCTTGGTGGGCAACCACAATGCAGTTAATTATCTCCCCTAGCAATGCCCAACTACAAAGCCACAACCACCTTCCATCGAACTCCAATTATTCCTCGTCCCAAGCACATAGAGACCTGCCAGCCGGTTTGGGATATATATTGTGCCTCTAGGGCTGTAGATTCTGGAAAAATCAACGCACTTTGCGGACTAGCATCTTCGTGCCTAGCGTGTTCGTCACAAATAGTAAATTACAGCTCGTTACTCAGGCCACGTTCTGATATTACATTTCAAGACTGTGAGAACGATCCAGCAATAATCGGGCACCAATTAAGCCAAACCAGCAAGTTTAACCATGGTCCGTATAGGCTACAAGAATTGCAAATGCCATTGCATAGGAATTATAGCTTGCAGCAAATCTCCCAAACCTTATTTCAAACCCTTATAAGCCGGACTCTTCCTGATGTGTTGCTCCCAACTTGTGAGATCGTCCTCTAGGATCCGTTGGGTCAACTCATAACTTTCTCCAACAAAGTAGCCGTACTCGGCAATGAGCTTCATGTTGTCAATCATGGTTTCTTTCATCAATCCTGGGCCTTGAACGAAAGAACCCCATGAATCATAATCCAGCTCATGCCAGCCTGCGCCCTTACCAGCCTCGGGAAACGCTCTCTTGAATGTCGTGATGATCTCATCACCGGTAACATCGCCTGAGGTACCTAGTATGTGCTTGCCGACAACGTCATTCCAGTGCCTAATGATGGCCTTGACAAATTTGCCAGTATCTGCAGTATCGAAGAGGGCGATTGGACGATCTGCACCAAACGGCAGAGCAATAGCATACGCCCCGTCATGAGCTGGAGATGGCTGCAACAGGCGCGCTGAGTAATTAGTCATGAAGCTGCCAGGCAGGAAAAATGCTGCTGGAATACCAATGCTTCGCACGTACTCCTCTATCCGAGCTTTAGTGTCGAAATTGTATACGTAGGTCAGAGTTCCATTTGTCAGTTTCTGGACGTACGGGAGAGAAGACCAGATATACTGGGCCACCCCGGCTTCCTTCGCTGCATCGGCCAAATTTTTTCCCTGCTGCAGCTCAAGCTCGATGTCGGACTGCCCCCAGTCCGTATTTCCAGTGGTGGTCATGGAGAAAACGGCGGTTGAGCCCTTCATGGCTTCTAACAGAGATTTCTTATTGTTTGCGTCGGCCTGTGACGGTCAAAATTAGCCTCGGAGCAGGCGGGCGAGAAGGCGATACACAACGGCGCCTCGTTCTGGGACAAACAATAACATACAATGACGACTTCGATGCCTTCAGCAGCAAGCTTCTGGGCTCCATCGGAAGTGGCATCCCGGGTGACTGCGCGAACCGTCCATTCTGATTTAAGTTTGGGATCATGCGTGAACGTCCTAACGACACTACCGCCTTGGGAGCCGGTGGCGCCAAAGACTGTAATAACTTTTGCCATGGTGATGATTGGTAAAAAAGAATGATAATGTAAATTAGGTGTTGCTTTGAGTCGTAGGTCGAAGATGATGGGCTTGCTTTTGGATCATCCGGCTGGCGGTAGGGTGTGCGACCCCTTGATAATTTAATATTGCCGCAGGAATCCAGTGCGAGGTCGGATAAGTTTAATAATTGACACTTACAAATCGAAGTATCACACAGCTCAATAACATGGTTCTTCCGGAGATAGGAATTGGTAACGCCTCAATCACCTCGTACCACCGTGGAGAGATGCGGACTTTTCCGTCGATGAGAGGATGTTTTTCACCAAAAGGTAGTATCATTTCTTGGCGAAGGGTGCCCCTACCCCTTTTTAAAACCATTTCGGATCCGCACTAGACAGGCATCAGGGGACGGACTAGCGAAAATCGTCATTTTGAGTTTCCAGCTAAGTCGAGTATGTAGGGCTGGAATCAAGGAAATAAAAGGGCATATATTCTGTTCGGTCGAATGTGCCTCTTAACTCCGGTATCATAGAGCCCAGAGGTGGAGACACCAGCCGACGTGACTAGATGGAACTGTTTATAAGTAGCGACAAAAGTTGTACTTCTACGTATTGGAGCCTTCTATTAATCCTATACTTATTCTCCTCCGCCTTAAAAAGAAAAGAGAGAAAGAACGAAAAAGAATTACACCCTCCACACTAAAGCTGTTCAAAATGGACTTTACCCCACCCCCCGAGCCCAAGACCGAACTCGGTCGCTATCGCGTTCTGTCTAGCACAGCCGGGTCCGTGTTTCCCCCCTTGTGCTCGGCGCTATGTCCATTGGGCAGGCCTGGGGGTCAATGATGGGTTCCATGAATGAGGAGGAGTCATTCAAGCTTCTGGATGCATATGTGGACGCTGGAGGAAACTTTATCGACACCGCCAACAACTATCAGGATGAGGAGTCAGAGAAATACATTGGTAAATGGATTGCTGCGCGGGGCAATCGAGACCTCTTATTTCTTGCCACCAAATTCACCAATTCCTACCGCACACACGATCTCGGACAGGGGCGTACCGTCAATTATGGAGGCAACCATAAGAAGTCATTGAAGCTATCTGTCGCCGATTCCCTTCACAAGCTGAAGACTGATTACATCGACCTTTTGTATGTTCATTGGTGGGATTGGACTACTTCCATTGAAGAACTGATGGATTCTCTCCATATTCTCGTGGAGCAAGGCAAAGTACTATATCTAGGCATCTCAGACACACCAGCCTGGGTTGTTTCTGCCGCTAATACTTATGCGAAAGCCCATGGTAAAACGCCTTTCTCGGTTTACCAGGGTCGCTGGAATCTTATGTTGCGCGATTTCGAGAGGGACATCATCCCCATGGCTCGCCATTTTGGCATGGCCCTATGCCCTTGGGACGTCCTAGGTGGCGGCCAACTGCAGACGGCCAAACAACTCGAGGCTCGCAAACAGATCGGCGACAAAGGCCGTGGCAGTAATCAGAGCGAAGAGGCGCGCCGGGTCAGCGCGGCCTTGGAGAAGGTTGCTGCTGAGCACAACACGGAGAGCATCCAGCAAATTGCACTCGCATACGTTATGCAGAAAACGAGAAACGTGTTTCCGCTTGTTGGTGGTCGAAAGATCGAGCATCTGCAAGACAACATCAAGGCTTTGAGTATTCGCCTAACGGACGAACAGATCGGATACATCGAAAGCATAAAAGATTTCGACATCGGATTTCCGTTGGATTTTATTGGCGACGATCCTAAAGAAACTGGCAGACAGAACCCCATTATGGAAGTACTTGTTGGTGCAAAGATCGCTTGGCAGCAAGCTGCGAAGCCAATTGGACATGTTTAAGCCGGGTCATACTATTCTGTTCAATAAGTCTATTAGAGAAGGTATTTATTCAGTATATCTATATCGCTACGAACAGTGAATCCAAGAACCTGAATCAGCCTATGACTCTACGGCCAGACCTCAAGCTGCTAGCACAAGCCGCTCCCCGATTAGCCCCCGGTCAGTGGTTGAATAACGTCGTAATCAACACTGTCATCAGCCGCCTTGTTTCGCCCACCACTGCGGTAATCAACTCTTACACAATTCAAGCTCGCGCATCCGCCCGCCGAGACTCATATCTGCGCCGCACCGTAACAGCCGCGCAACAAGTCTTGATTCCAATCAATAAGAGCGGGAATCATTGGGTTCTGTATGCCTTCAATCGGGCTGATATGACTCTCACAAAATACGATAGTCTGCGACGCCAGGATGCTTCGTCTACGGCTGACGATCCGACATCCAAGGACGTCTCCAGAATGCTGAGTGTTGCCTTTGGTTTGCAAGACCACAAGTCCGTTGGGGCACGGATTGACCAAACTGTAAGAACTGCCCCCATTCCCATCCCGCCAAGATGTGTGTGTTAATACTGATCGGCATTGCAGTATGCCCGATAAACAAACTCGTCGGACTGCGGGGTCCACGTGTTACGAAACGCTCGATGTCTTGCCGCGAGCGAATCGTTGAACGTTGCAAACATGTCTGCATTGGAACGTCTCTGCCTCCGCCACGAACTGTGCACGTCGTCAGGTGCATCGATCCCGCCCGCTGCTGTTCACGAGACCTGGGAGCCCATGTTCAACGACCTTAGCTCCATCCCGCCTCGATGCAAGTTCTTGAGCACACATCGCTGAATTCATCATCACCTGCAGCTGCTCGACATGCCTCATAATATCCAGCGGGAGACGTGCTGGGCCACACTGCAAACCCAGGTTCGGCATGCCAAACGCGGCATCCTTGCGTTTCTCATTTCCAGTTTCCACAATGCCCACGAAGCCTGTCTGAACGCCGCAGTTAAGGCAGAGACGCTGCACCGGGAGCAGGCAGCCAAGGACCAGCGGGAAATGGCTGAGTACTACGAAGATCTGCGGAGGCTAGCTCAGCGCCCAATTCCCCGTCTCCTCGGCCAGAGTCCATATACTGATGGTGAGAGAGCCATAGCCGTGTCTATCGCGGGCATGGTGAAAGCTGCAAGCCAGCTCATTGACGAGAAGCGACCCGCGTGGGATGAGGACATGGACGGGCTGGGCTCGTTATCGCTTCACAAAAACGAGTACATCTCGAGCCTGTTTCGGATGTCTGTCGTGCATATTTTGCTTTTGCACAAGACGGTTTCCCGTTTCCACGAGTTATGACATGATTAGGGAGGAAGACATTTATAAGAAGGGCAAGGGTGGAACAAGGAGTTTGGTTTTGTTTACAAGATACCCATGGGCGACCTTAGCATTTAAAGATGACAATGGTACCTATCAGAAGACGGAGTAAGATGGGAAGGCCGAGGTGGCATATTATTGAGAACCTCATATGAACGCAACAGCACAAAGAGACATGATGATTATCAGAACCCTGTCAGACTCAGCACTACCTCGATAGGTGAAGCCAACTTCAGTAGAAGTGAAAGATTGTCTCTACCTAGGCACATCTTGTCCATGTTTTGCTATTAACAACTCGTCTTTAGCATTTCTATTAGACTGCGTAGCTATGAGGGTACATGTGGTTATGGTGTGAGTTAACTTACAACCAGGGAACACATACACTGCCACACACTGCCACACACGCCACACGCCACACGCCACTACGTGGCCGGAGTGGCTGAAGTGGCTAGACCTCCACACTACACAACACCGTTCCTAACCAATGGCATCACAAACCTCTTGACTACCTATGAACCTCACTTTCACAAGTGACAGGATTTTTCATCTGTCCGCCGCCACTTCTAAGGAGATATTTATCCTTCCTTCGTCCTCAGCAATTATATGCATTTCTATTAACATCAAGAACTCCCGGCCGCTCCCAGTGCCTGGCTCGTGGTAAGCAAACCCCGCCCGCTTACATCTTCTCCATACCGAAACTTATAACGCTAGCAAATCCAACCTTCTTCGGTCCGGCTTGGACATTTTTCGCAATCGCTTTTGAGTCAGCATATCTAGGGAGCTACTATCACAAAGCCACCGTCATGTAACAGTCGTCCGTTGGTCAACTCCATGCGGCTCTAGGGATGCAAGCAAGGGATTCGTTGGGAAGCCACTCAGAACTCCCACTCCAAAGGCCCTCCCCCGTCAACAAGTCTCCCTACCACTTGCGGCACTTTGTCACGTTCTCAATCCTCGAGAGACTGGTGCCTTTTGTTGTCTTGCTATCTCCAGTGGCTTCTTGCCACTACGGCCGCTCAACATCCCTTTACCCTCAACACAGCGTCGGCTCGGGGTCAGCGCAAAATTCAAAACAACCAAGTCGACCTCAGCCTCTGGAATGACTGACTGACGAAACAAGGTTCCGGAAGGTTGAATGGTGGGCTGGCTGCTTTTGTTCGGAAGGTAGCGGGTGGGGGAATTAGACAAGCGGGCAGTCGACATCATCATTCACACATTCACCAGGCAGGAAATGAGAATATACACACACCCAGGTCTTACACATCGTTAATAGTCTGAAATCTGATGTGTCCCGGCGAGCGCAGTCAATCGGGCCATTCAAATTCACAATAGATATAATTTCGGCACCATTCCATCTCCGTCCTGCTCAACCTTGCGAAGCACGAAATCCAGCTGCTCCACGTTTCTGACCTTGGCCCTGATGATGGTCTGCTGTTCAGCTGAGAGAGCCTGCCATGTACACGCAGACCGCTGCGACCACTCAATCGGCAACGAGGCCTCATTAGGGGTCAGATCATCCTTACGTGGTCGGCTGAATGCAACCCACCACGGGCACGAAGCCATGTAAAGTTGAGCCAGTATATCCGCCATGAGCGCCTTGACGCGCCGCTTTGCGATTTTTCTTTAGCCCGCAAGGACAATACTCGGGAGTGGTGTTGACCTTGTAAGCTATTCAAACGAAGCTTCAAGTCAATCACAGCTGTCGATATAGAAACCTTCTGGGCTCGTAGCCGGGGCAGGGCAACACATGCGCGGCGAGCAGCGAAACTCCAGAGACTGCAAACTGTGAAAGATACCTGACGGAATATTGTGGCGTGCGACAGGGCTCGGCCGGCTGTGGCTGAATATTTTTGAACTGATGTTGGCGGGGCGTGGGCTACTTCCTGATACGAGACGACAGACCTGTGCCAGACGGCGGACCAAAAGATTTCGGCATCATGAGCGTCGGTGTTGACGCCTGTCATCAACTCCAGGGTCCGGATGAAAGCCTCAATGTCCTTGACCGCCAGTTCCAGACGAACCCTTCGTACATCGACCGCGGACAGGATTCTTGCTAGCTGATCGTGCGCCTCCAGTATCCCATCTGATACGTCGTCGAGTTGACCGAGGTCGAAAGTCGCCACGAGCAGTATGCGTTGCAGGTCAGCAAGTGTGTATATCGTGACTGTAACAAGAAGCTGGCGAGGGCTGTCGAGGGCTGTCGAGGGGATCCGTCTCCCTAACCGGTAGCCCCTTGTCTGGGAGTGGACTACGCAGTGTTTTCTTCGACATGTCCTTTTTCACACCCTGCCCATCATCATGCTCAATATCCGGTCGCTTGATTTGTAACAGGTGGTAGAGGTAGTTTTGCGACGTCCCTAACCAAGCTAAATGGCGTAGAGGAGCCCACCGCGGCAGTCCAGATGGTGGTTCCAAGGCGCCCAGCTGGCAACCAAACTGTCCCCGCGAAACACGGCGTGCCAGATGTATTTTTTGATGATCTCAGGCACGTCTTCAATGGCCGTAGTGGTAAGGATCTTGGGACTTGTCGCTGTCATCGTCTGCATGGAAGATGGGAACTGGGCGATGGGCAGTCACGACACCACAAGTTGGTCGAGGAAGATGGTCGCAGAGAGACTCGGCTCTTAGGATGTGATGAAATCGAAATAGAGGATCCGTAGCTTGTCTGTTGGAGAGAGTTACTGTTCGGCGTGTACGCAGAGAGGGACTTCTTGCGACTTGTGCTGAGTCAATTGCAGCGTCAGCACGAGTACAGAGAAGTCATCGCGAGGGTGTTTGTACTTAGCCGGCAGATAAGGGACTTCCATTACTGTTGTTTCTGCTACTACTGCTGCGCTTGTTTTTGTTGTTGTTATTGTTATAGTTGTTGTTGGCTTTCTTTTTTTTTTTTTTCCAGAAGATGAGATAATGAGAGAAGAATGACTTGGTTACCTTGGGTGTATCCTTTAGAAGATGGATTAGTTTGACTGGAGTGATGTGGGAGAACAATAGCAACCCCTTTCCGATTGTTTGCTGCTACATTCTTCGTATGTTTATATGGTATCTATAAGGTACTATGCGTAAGGCGTTTGCCGCTGTTTGCAATTGAATGTCTTGCGTAGCTTTTTCCTCAGCCTATACCCGAAAACCCACCGATTTCACCCTTCAGTCTTGGGGGTACCAAGGAAAAATCTATATGTCATTAGACACCTTTTCTTCTATTTAATAAGACACACTCTTGAAACTGATAGATCAGATCTCGACGTACTCATCAACCCACCTGCAATGCCGCTCAGAAACGCATTCATCAGCCGATCTACATTTGTCTGGTACGCATCGGCCACGCTGATGTAAGGACACATTAGATATATCACTGATCTTGAGCCCGCTTCACCATTTCTTTAAGCTTCTCATCTTCTTCCTGCTATTCGAAACGTTGTAGCAGGCGCGCATAAAGACTCCACGACAGTTCTGACCTGACCTCTCCCACATGACCGTTCTCTCGCTCTTGGTTGCTCGAGGGGCTAACCTCGTTACAATTCACACAGCTGGCTTTTTCAGTCTCCAACCAAGACGCATGTTAGTACGTAAGGGAAGTACCCGACAGTTTACTAACGACATGTCTGTTCCGTAGTTTCGATTTGCCTCCCCGACATTGAGCGACATCCGAGGCACTACCGGGTGCCTTTTGGAACATTACAGGAGTAAGGCTGCTCTGTCGCAGGCATGGCTGTTATTATGTCGTCCTCTTGCGTTGAAGTCTCGGTTTAGGGTGGTCTTGAAGGTACAACTAGCTAGTGTGAAACCTTTCGAGAGATGAGACGCGCTCAAGGGATAAACGTGGTTAGCAATCATACCCTTGTTCACCACGACCGCCATCAAACCCACCCTCAACGCTATTTGCATCTCCATCCTGGGTTATAACTGCCCCTTTCTCGCCGCACTGTTTCCCATACTCTTCCACTCAACGATTCAAGTGTTGAGAGTTGAAGGTGTTGAAGCTTTGCGACGACTTGAACCATCCTTCGGGTCACGTTTCCTCGTTTTCGGCCGCCTGGGCTAGTAGTGAGCAACTCACCGCGAAGGCTAGGTCCCGATCGGTGATTTTATCCAGGATATTCTGCTCTTCTCTGGTTAGTTGCTTACCTTCTTTTCTCGAAGTGCGGCAGCAACTCGCTGGACGTGTCGGTCTACCTCCTTGTGTGTATTGCGCTGTGTCATAATGACGCCTTTATTCAGGGTGACCTGGAGGACGCCTGTCTCTTCCATATCCATTTTCATGTTGGCTACTTATAGCTGCTGGTTGTTTTTGTTACTCATATGTCCGACAACGTCACGTATGGTGCTGACTCTCTTGGTACAAGTAGCTCCAAGCCTGTGCGAAATGCACCTCGATCACCATATCGATCACCATAATATGCCGGTCTGGAATAGAACAAAACAGAAACGACGTACATTCATGAAGAGCATCAAATTCAACGCATTCTTCTCAACTGAGTTCAATCCTTTCTTCGTCTTGTTGTTTATTTGTTTTAATCATCCGACAAAGCAATCGATTATTACTTCTTGACGGATTTAAAAAATAAAAATAAAAAAATAAAAAGTACATCAATAGAAAATCGAGTCCTAAAACTGTTAGCGTCTATGTATGAAGTATAAACTACCTTATATATAAGCATTTTCTATGTTTAATTTAGGTAGTTTGTTAAGGTTATATCTCCCTATAGGAAATTATATTTAATCAAGTATTAGACCCCCTCTGCGACCTTTGCACCCGCTTTTTGTGCTGTTTACCGATTCTATGAAATCAGGCAGCATCTTTGCCCCCTGGCACTTATCGTCTGTTTCTTTGACATATTTACCGCATTGTAATAATGTTAGACTCATGTGATTGGTCTAACAATGGGTTTTCATGCATACCAACAATCCAGGGAGACGTTTTACTAACCTAGTTAGGCTAAGACTTCTGCATAAGAACTGCCTCTAAAGTAAATCTTTGTAAGAAGACCTTATTCGACTTTAATTTATATTCCTTGGCATTGATCCTTTGCTTCCATGTGTCTGCGTACCCACTTTAGCCCTTCTGTTATTGGATACTTACATAGAGCAGATAAGAGGTCAAATGGCGAGACCTTTCTTCGGACATACGCTGTAAACGGCATGGTAACCGAACCATTGCGCCAAAAAGCCTTCATTACTCAAAACATTATGTATGATGCCCAACTAGGAAACTCGTAAACGCGCCAAGATGGCCCGCCACTGCGATATAGCATCTTCCTCAAGGGTTTTTTTGTTACATAATACTGCGGTCGCCGCCTTATCTAGGATCTGTCCGCTAATTTCCTAACTATCCTAACGAAGCCTGCGGCTATTGTTGTCGTTTGTCATCAAGAACTTGAAGACTACCAACACCACCGCCCGTAACATTTTGCTTCACGGCTCGGTATGTCTACGACAATCGTCCCTACGATTGTTGTGATCCCAGGGTTTGATTCCCCATCCTCAGCCCTGCTGACAACGGCAACTCTCTTCGTGAGTGGGGCAGGCACCGCGACAACCAGCACAAATCCACCAGCCACTAGTACACTCGTCCCCCCGACCGTATGCAATGAGCGATGTGGTATGTAGTTTAGCCGAAATATCGATTCCAGAGAGACTGACCGAGCTTCTTCCTAGAAAATGCTTACGGAACTGCTCAGCAATACGGGAAAGACCCCGTGATTTGCCAACCAGGCTCGGACTTCCAGACCGATCTAGCATCGTGCACAGTGTGTATTGAGGAGAACGCCGAGGCAGCACAAGAGGTTCTAAGGACCTCCATCTGGACTAAACTTGAGCAATATACGGAATTCTGTAAGGGCGATGTTAAGCTATTCACGTCTACGTTTGTCATCCCGAACAACGATGGGGTCTCCATAACAGTCTTCAGAACATACACGACTACCGTGCCGTTTACGTTCCTGACATCGTCCGCGACAAACTCTTCCACGTCGTCTGCCTCCGTATCAACGACCAGTGCGGCCGTGGAGGCATCACAAACAGCCCAGAGAGGTGCGTACCATCTTCGACTTGTCTCTGGCCATGAAACTAACCGAAAGAAAACAGAGCAAGCGCAGCCAAGAAGTTCCGCCTGGATTGCTGGACCTATTGTAGGCGCGATTGTCGTCATTGGCATCCTCCTGGGTGGATGCTGGTTCTGGAGACGACGAAGAAAGCAGAAAGCCATCCTGCCGACTACTGCCATCGCCGACAGCGACGGCAAGGGCAGATACGAAAAGGCAGAGCTTCATGCAAACCACATGCAGCGGAGCCCCCCGATGGAGCTTGAGGGTTCTTACCCGGATCCTGTGCCTGAAATGAGCGCAAACGAGGTTGCTGCACAGGAGATGCTGGCTTCTGATAAGAATAAACCCACAGTTGCGGAGCTGTCACACAGGCATACATAACAAGCTTGGGCCTCGCAAGCTAGTTGACTTTTAGTAATGGCTGGCAAAGGAGTATAAGGAGTCGGCTAGGATTATTTAATGGTGCGCAAGGCTCTTATCTAATGCGGCGCACTTAGTATTAATTTAACCTCTCGTCCTTGTTAGTTGTTAAGTTCCCTACTGTAAGTAACTAGGGTGAGCATCTTCTGGGTAAGAGAGTATTAGGAGACGTTTAGTAAAATATTTACGTAGCTAAGATTACTATTACTTCAGATAAATAGAAATAAATTAAAGAAGAGTTATATTTTATAAATAAATACTTACTATTAAGCTAAGTTTAAGTCAATACTTAAGTAAAGATTATATTTTATCATGAGGGTATCAGCATGCCAACCCCTTGAAGCAATACGAACATCTCATTTCTGATCGAGCTCCAGCGCGGGGATTACATTATCAATGTTTCACTATCTCTACTCTATAAATTTCCGCCTCTTGAACACTATATCGTTTATCATCTAGGTTATTGAATACTTTTTCCTCGTGAGATGTAATTAAATCTAGTCAACTACACTCAATTTACAAATCTACAATCGTCCACGCCCAAAATTCATACTTTCGCCACAATGAACGTCCTCAGACAACAATTTCGAATTTCCACGGTAAAAGCATCGTTCCGCTCATGGTCAACCACCTATGCTGTTCTATCAACTCAGCAGAAAATACAAAAAAGAAGTGTCGCCACTGGCGGAAAGCGTTTTCAATTGAACACAGGCGCTAGCATTCCTGCCATTGTTTTTGGTACTTTCCAAGACCCTGATGCACAAGAAGACGCAGTATCACGAGCTTTGAAGGCGGTAATGCGTCTAATCGATACCGCACGAGTACATAATGTCGAGAAACAAGTAGGAAAGGGTATCAAGAGGAGCGACGTCCCTAGAGAAGACATCTTTCTCGGTACGAAACTATGGTGCAATAACTTTCACCCAGATGACGTTGAGAGAGCCTTGGATGAGTCTCTGACGGATCTTCATACGCCTTACGTGGATCTCTTGATGATGCACTACCCTTGCACCTTTGCGAGGGGAGAAGATTGTTTCCCTCGAGACAGTGACGGGAGAATGATACTAGGGAAAACAACCAATGTGGATACTTGGAAGGCTATGGAGCAGTTGCTAAAGAGTGGAAAAGTCAAGGCCATCGGAGTTTCTAACTTTAGTAAATATGAGCTCGAGACGCTCATCGACGAGTGTTCAGTGGTAAGACTCAGAGCCCTAGAACTTGCCCGTGCGGATGCTAATAGTCTGTTTTAATAAGATTCCTGCCGTTCATCAGATGGAAGTACACCCTTATCTGCAACAAAAGGGGTTCAATGAATGGTTACGCTCTCAAGAAATCCATGTGGTTCAATTCAGCCCTCTCGGAAACATGAACGACTTTTACCGTTCGACGGGCTGGAGTAAAGAAGTTTCGCACATGATGCGGGTCATCGATCAGCCACTTCTCAAAAACTTAACCAGAAATATGGCAAGAGTGTAGTGCAGATTGTTTTTTCGTGGGGTATCAACGGGGGCCGTTCTGTCATTCCAAAGAGTACCATCGATTGGCAGATCAAGGAAAATGTCGAGGCTGATTTCAAGATGGAACCAGAGGATGTTAAAGCCATCGAAACACTAGGCGTTAAGGCGCGCTTCAACGATCCCAGCCTAGACTACCAGTGGAGACTCTATAGTGACCTTGAGGGGACCGAGGATACAATGGACGGTCGAACGCGTTAGACGAGCCTTGGGGTTGGAATATGGTTTCAGAGACCGCTATAACTAGTTCAGCTCGTGGCGCTGTATTGACAGATAGAACTCCATCTCTCTTATTTGATTGAGTTGCCTTTCTTGAGATATAAACGATGTTACATCAAAGGGCTTCTATAAGTCTTTTAGTATAATTTTGATAGACAGACTGCATCCTGCTTCTGAACTCTCGGCACAACAATTCGGAAGATTGCCGGTCGCTCTCTTGAAAGGATACAATGCCATTAGAGCAGTATTAATTTCTCTAACAACACTAAACATTATACCCTGATATCCGTGAGATTTCTCTACTGCCAGCTGTTGATGGTATTGGGGAATTCTCAAACTAGTACACAGACAGTAGAACACACTCTCACATTATCGCTCCCACTCATCAGAAGGACCATCCCAGAGTCGCGACTAAAAATCACCAAAGCCTCTTTACGTATTTCACCTCTCATAAAAATCGTTCTGTTCTCACGACTTGCAAGGCATTTAGGAAATATCAAGTGGAAAGCTTAAAATGACGTAACATCATTTTTCAATAATGTCGCAATGGGTGTACCTTGTTGCCTTCAGCCTTAGTATTTGAGCCACGGTCTTTGATTCCTCCAATAAGCCCCCCCAATATCTTCCTTCATAGTCGCAAATGTCTTCTCGGCGTCCCATGTCCACGCAGTAGGAGCAGCAAATAAGGATTCCATTTCCTCGAGTGTTCGTTGGTTGGATTCTGGATACAAGGCGTAAACTAGAAATTTGAGCAACTAGCGGCACAGCCAAGGGGTTTTGGTCGTCAGGGTTGGCTTACCAATTGGGATGCTAAGGACATTGACAGTAGCAAATATGTACATCATCTTCTCGTTGATCGCACCGTGAGGGGCCGGTCGGTGAGACAGGGGTGAAAATAGAAGGATGGGGCGTGACCGATAGTGGCTGATGGCCAGCTGGAAGCAGGCGCAAATCCAATGAAAGCCGAGAAGTCGAAAATAAAGAAAGACAGCGAAAGGTTTGCATCACCTCCAACTTATTCGGGGAGGTTTGCCCTTACGTAAGATACTCTGCGATCTGAATCTCACTGGACTTCACGCACTTTGAATCCAAGACAGAACAGCTATTGAAGCACCAAGAACGTCAAGACCTCAAGAGAGCTTACCTCTGATAATATGGGTAATCGAGCATCCCGAGACAGCAGTGATTACTTCAGAGAAGCCGTGAAATCTGAACAACTAGTCAATGACTTTCTACATTATATTATGCGATGTTTGAATGTGAAGATTATCAACAAATACCATCGGTAAGGCTTGTATCGAGTCATTGAATCAAGGAAGACCATACAAATATCAAAGGCCCTGGGTGTCGTCCATCAAGTTAGTCCAACCTCGAAAATGATCATTAGAAGGTCAAGCCATTTTCCCTTGTATAAGGGAATGAGCCAAACCTCGTTTACCGGGCACACACTTGCTGACGTAAGAGCGGCTGACAACTTTGGAGGAATCAATCAACCATTCAGCTATTGGTCTACTCACTAACATGTCCGATAGGCTAGGATATATGAGCTATATTTATGATTCGCCCACGATGGACGCTTTGCTTGGTTGCACCTGACTGCGAGCCGCGGTGGTATGCAAACCCCTCATCGTCTTACGTTCACGTAGACATGAGTTACTTGCATTTGCTACCGTATCGTAACTGTCTTAGATAGGCACACAATCCCGGTTCAGCTTCATTCCTGTTTGCCATGTCAACAGTCTCAATTCCTACAGCGCCGCGCGCGATGCTGTTAGAGGCTTCGACCAACTCCGCGGCGGCTTCTACGTCCCCTTCAGAACAAGTATTCGCCACTGCAACTAAAGAACTATACCCACGACTCGCGCTATTTGAAGCACTTTGTCGATTTGACAATGATCAGGAAAGGCGAAAACCATCTGGTGATGGTATGATCGAAGCTCGCAGGAACTTTTTGGATAGTTTCGCCTATCTTTGCGATGTCCAAAAAGGTGGAGCAACCGTGACAGCAGTTGGGCTGCAAAAGCTCACCCACAGCAATATCCTCTGGATGGCTGCAAACGAGGGAGTGCGCCATGATATCAAGATCTATGCGGAAAAAATCTTATCTCATCTCAAGTCGGTAGATTCCAGCACTAAGGATAATGTTCGACAAGCGATCTTCGATCTTGCGGTTGAGAATTGTGATTCTCGGCTTACGACCTACAAAGAGGAAGTGCAGAAGTAACGTCGCACACCCACTTCTCGCACACCCCCACATTTCGCACACCCATAAATCGCTCATGTAGAATTTTACCCTCTTCAACATTCTTTAATATCTTCACCACTTTTACAGCGATTATTATAATTCTTTGAATAGTTACTCTTATACGCTTAATGGGCCAGTATACGGAAACAGAAGTCAATCAAGCTCTCAATGCAGTTGCAAGTGGGCAGAGTGTCCGAAAGGCAGCTCATGATGCTGGAATTCCACCATCAACCCTCCAGTCTCGATTAAAGGGTTCACAGGCAAGAAATGTAGCTTTCTCTAGCTTCCAGAAGCTATCTCCAGCACAGGAAAGTCACTTAGCTGAATGGGTGCGTATCCAGGCGGCGTTAGGGCTGCCGCCAACACATCAACAACTCAAGGAATTTGCCCAGCGAATCCTAGACATCAGAGGCACTACCCAGCCACTTGGGAGAAACTGGATTCAGTTCTTTATTAAGAGAAATCCATCAATCAAGGTTCATAGAGCTAGAGCCATCGATTCTAAGCGTGTCAATGGGGCCTCAACTAATGTAATCAGGCAATGGTTTCAACAACTCGCCCTTCCAGAGATCAAGGCGATCAAACCACATCATCGCTATAACATGGATGAAACTGGTATCCTAGAAGGCAGAGGATCAAATGGCTTAGTACTGGGATCATCAGAAAGCTCATCAATGCGAAAAAAACAGCCTGGGTCTCGGGCTTGGACAACTATGCTTGAGTGTGTCTCTGCAACTGGTCAGGCGCTTCCTCCACTTGTTATTTATCGAGGGAAATCGGTTCAACAACAATGGTTTCCTCTTGATATCCATAAACGTGATATTTACAGTGGTTGGAAGTTCACAGCAACTGAGAATGGCTGGACTTCAGACTCTACAGCTGTGGAATGGCTTGAGAACATCTTTATCCCTCTGACTAAGCCTGATCATCCCTCTGAGCAGAGACTATTGATCCTAGACGGTCATGGCAGTCATGAAACAACAGAATTTATGTATCTCTGTTATAAACACAAGATATATCTCCTTTTCCTACCGCCACATACATCCCACGTTCTCCAACCTCTAGACCAAGCAGTCTTTGGGCCTCTCAAGGCGACCTATCGAAAAGAGCTTGGATACCTCATTCAACACAACGATTCTACAGTTGTAGGCAAACGGAACTTTCTTACCTGCTATGGAAAAGCACGCCAGATGGCATTTTCAAGCAAGAATATCAGAAGCGGCTGGAAAGCAACAGGACTATGGCCCATTTCGATAGCTCGACCGCTCATGAGCCCTCTACTGCTTGAGAATGCTTCCAAGCCCTCAAAGCCAGGCTATTCTACGCCTATGAGGGCCTCTGATGGTGGAAAAGACGAAAACTGGGCATCTGCTACATCCATAGTAGCCTGGTCAACGCCCAAGAAGACAGTTGATCTATATGATCAACTTAGCTTATTCAGCAAGTTGGATAAAGATCAGCAAACGCAGCGACTGTTGTTTCGGAAGGTTCAAAAGGGATTTGATGAAAAGGACTATCAATTGGCTACAGCAGAGAAGAAGATTGCAATGTTGGAAGCAGAAGTTGAGGCTGGAATGGTACGGAAGCGGCGTAAGGTCCAAATGAGCCCAAATTCGAAGTTTGCCAACATTGAGGCAATTCACAAAGCCCAAATTGAGGCTGGCGAAATTGAGGATAGCTCAGATGAATCTAGCGAGCCTGAATTACCTATTAAAACTGGCGATAGTATCACAGTTGCAGGAGACGAATCAGACTTATAGTTATGAAGTTGATGAATACCTCATGATGACCCAATTTATGGGTGTGCGAAATGTGGGGGTGTGCGAGAAGTGGGTGTGCGACGTTATGCAAGAAACTGCAGAATGCAGCTGAGAGGGGAAGCAAAGGAGGACACTGGTAAAGCATCCCATTGCATACTAGCCATATATTGAATATCCATGAAATTGACTATTCAAACAGCACTCCTTCGAAAGAAACTCCGGAAACTTTCGGAGCCACCCCCAAGTATGACAATAACTGACATTGTCAATTATTGCTACGCTATGCGAGGTTTCGAAGTTGGAAAAATCAAAGGAAGGTCGAAGGATACCATGGACGACTTCAGCAAACTAGCGCATTTCATTGGGCGTCTTGGTGCAACCCGGTCAGCTGTCCATAATGTCGTGAAGGGGATAGTCAAGGTTCCAGCTCTTGGCCAAATATCCATTATCCGCGCGGTTGACACGCCAGTCATCCGCAAGGTGGTGATGGACCAAGAAACCATGAGCCCATACGATATTGTGCGAAGGATTTGTGAGGAGACCGCTTCCCAAAACCCGCTGCAGAATAGAATGGCACTACACAGTCTTGTTGAGCTCGACCTACCCTCTGGACCCAAAGACCTACTTGTGAACCTGAATTTACGAAACAAAATCATCACGAGAGTACATGCTGAACTTCAAATCGCAGATAGGTTCAGCAGGGACCGGTTTGTGTTTGTTGATGACGATAAATATATCAGCTGCAGTAAGCCAGCCTGCTACTTCTGCTTCAACTGGCTCAGCAATCACAAGCATGGATATGTTCTTCCAGCAGCGCATCATAAAATCATTCCTGGTTGTCGCGGGCCTGATAATAATATCAATGAGTCTGGTGATGTTGTTTTGAAGGACATGTATGCAAAAATGTGTACCGGGCTTGGACAACACATTCTCGACTTTCTCCTGAATACAGCGCCGGGAACCAGGCACTCTAAGAACCAGTACCAATCAACGGAAGGTTCTAGTAACGCGCAAATTAAAATCTCAACGGCACCGTTCAGTTAGACGCTATATACAAAGGCTAGCCTAAATAACACCCACCTAGCATTGGTTTGTAGAAGTTTCCTACCCTTCAAAAATTCCAAGGCTATGTTTATCCCTTGTACGATCAAAACAATTGATATTCTCGATATTGAAGCCTGATGTGTGAGCTTCACAAATGCTACAAAGTCTTCATCAACCTCAGCCTCATTTTTCAGCAATTTGGATATCAGCCTCCCTTGCGAACCTGCTCGCGCCTTTCAGCCCACTATTTGTGAAGGAATACTCAGTCATTAACATGAGAATGCCATCAGAGCATCATAGTTGAGGGACGCTGCTGTAGTTGACTGCTTTACTTTTTGAGATACTTTCAGATGCCCGTCTCGGTCTTACCCGAACAACTGACCGCAAACGTTTCCAACTGGAACCATGTAGAAGCTTCAAGGTCACCGCTGTTTAGACTTATGATTACCACGCAAATGTCTGGCTATAGCGAAAACCACATCAGATTTGTGCTAGTCTAAATGTTGCTGTTATGACGAGGCCTGGCCTTTCTGGCCCTGTTGGAGATAAACTTCAGGCAGTCACATGAAGCAATGGTGGCTAAGACGGGCTCACGGTGACAGTGTTGAAGAAGCGGCGCTGAAGGAAGATTGCGTAATATTGGGAACCAGCCTGCAGATAGGCAAGTCGGCTGACCTCGCCAAACAGCATAGCAGCCCGATGGGTGCCCAACAAAGCTACCTGATCGCCACGCCGTTTCTACAGCGGTTAACGTATTATAAAACTAGAAAATCACCATCAGAGGGTGCCAAACCTTGAAAAAAAGCTTATAACAAATTGCGCATGACAGGGAACCACACTTGACCAGAAAAGTGTGCCGTAGTTCTGCCTCGCAAAGTCGACGCGATAGAGAGCATGGCACTTGAGGCTTTGACAGATCAGCTTCACGACCTCAGTTTGGCCGCTGGAGAGTGTGTCCCGTTTCACCCTCCTAAAGGCACAGCGAAACTCGATGATACGCCTCGGTATTTGTTCCGTGTTTTCACTCCGAATTCTCGTGGAATGACCAGTAAAACCTGGGCCATGTCCAGTGATGCCATGGTTGGGACAACCGACTGCAAAACAGATATCTTCGAGAGATCCGACAGTAATCAAGTCGCGAACATGATATACAGTCATCTGAGATGGCTTAAAATTCCTAATGATAATCTCGTATCTTGGACGAGCTCACTGTTAGTTGCACTTGTGTACATCTTCCACCTGAACGCCAGCACGACGGACGGATCGGCATTCGAAAACATCTACATTTGTATCATGGACACAACCTGCTGTGATAAAGGCGTCTTTATGCGAGATAGGGACCTTATTCGAGAATATAAATCGTATAACTTAGACTTGAAGTATTTCGAAAGGTTACGATCGCGTCAACATAAGACCTGGAGGGGGTACTTTTATTTCGGAGAATACATATCACAAGGTGCTCTAAAAGTTGAGGGCAGATGCCAAGTCGTTTCCGCTCAGGCAATAATCGATCAAAATCTATACGAACTGCTTCCAGGACTTCGAAATTTTCCGCAAGGGACAATACAATCACCGCCACCCTGGGCAAATAAGGTCATTGAAATACGCGAAAACTTTTACACACAAGTAATTGCATGCCAAGAATCAATCTATGATAAATTTAGCGCTGCAATTCGCATCGGTGAGCTCTTTGGGCGACGCTGGAGAATGCCCGTCGCAATCAGTCTCCTTGGGCTCATACCCCACCAAGACAGCGACATTACCATTCTCTCAACACTTAGACAGCCAATTTTCACGGGTAAGCTTCCTTTAAAAACAAGGCATAACTAAGCTTACATAAGAAGATGATGAGAGACGAGAATGCTCACCGTTGAAGACAACGGCTGGAGTATGCGAATTTCTGCCCGAGGTACAAAAAAGCTACATGATAATGCGAAGCGCGTATAAGGATTACTGTGTAAGAAGACTAAAAGGAAAGTAAATCATCTATCCATCTGACTTAAAAGTCCCCACTTCTTAATACGAAATCTACAGACCTTGCTGGGTTTGCCGAAAGCCAACTTCGCGAAGCTGTCGTCTTTGCAATGAATGAGCGTCTAGAAAGACCAGACATGGCCTCTTCAAAGCAATATATAAGCTTAGTCGATGCAAACTTTAATCATGTATTACAAAGGTTGCATACCACTGAGCGCCTATGCCAATCTTTGCACCACGACTTAGCGAACAGGGCGGAATCTGACGGTTCTGAAACTAAGCCGGAAGATGAGATAATTTGAATGACTAACTACAATGACGACCAAAAGGCTTATTCTTCCGGATGGTAACACTGGAACTGTAAGAAAAATCGCAGGTTTGAAGCTGTCAGATGTGGGACACTGGAATGGTCGCAGCAGGTTGTTGCCTGCCCACATGTATGTGAGATTTTGGATGAATCAGGTCCCCGGTTTAGCACAATTTGCCATATTTGCCAACGCAAGACTTAAATAAAATCATGCGATTGTGGAGAGTCGGAATCCTTTCGAGTCTATGCATAAAGTGAACTTTGGATAACTTGGATTGCTAGCAATCCTGGATCACCAAAGCGGGTGGCACTAGGGCGAAATAACGTCCCACACCCACTTCTGGGCACCCCCCACATTTGGGCACCCCATTTACACCAAAAACGCCGTTTTTCGAAATTCTATATTAAACTAACTACTATACTTACTAAGAAAAGAAAATATATATAAACTATGTTAAGTATAATTATAGCCATCTAATTTTTTATAAAGGTTTAAATATAATAATAGTTATAATATAGAAGTTTAAAACTAAAAGCTTTAAAATGTTAGTAGATACTAGTAACTTACTAGTATTCCTTAACATTAGAAAAATATATTTTCGCTTATATATACTTATTTAAAAAATCTAGGAAATTAATATTTATACTTATTAAAAGTATATAATTATATCTAAAAGAGATTTAAAAGTATTACTTTAGTAAATATAGTATAATTAAGGGTTAAAATTCTATAATAGAAACTTTTCTTAAGGGAAATTTTAAAATATTATTCTAAGCTTAAAGAATTTTTTACTAAGTATAAGAATATATAAATCTACTATATCTTACTTAAAAATTCTAATCATATTAGTTAAATATCTCTACCTATTTTATATATTAAGATATAGGCTAGGTAAATTAGTATTATAAATGTTAAACCTTGAATTTATAATACTTATTATTAATAATACTAGTATATAGCTACTTAAGTATTATAATTAAGTCTTAATCTATTTAATATATATTTATTCTCTTTAATAAGTAAAGTATTTAGTTTAATATAGAATTTCGAAAAACGGCGTTTTTGGTGTAAATGGGGTGCCCAAATGTGGGGGGTGCCCAGAAGTGGGTGTGGGACGTTAACTATCCCAAACAGCTTGCATGAATTTGTAAGCAGCGTTGTTTTCGAAGACATGTACAATTTTTAATTCCAGGTGTAGAACAAAAAATTACAAGCCTTGAAGACCATTTAGATCGAGAAAGGCTGCTTTGTTACTCGCATTGAAATGCGCCTTCAACGAGCCTGTTAAGACTAATCAACTGGATGACATAGTGTTTCATAGTTACGCACTGTAACTCGGTCATCCCAATACCTTACTAAATTAACGCTTAATGTTAAAATGCAGAAGCTGAGCCTGGTTTTCGTTGTAAGGCGTGATGTAATGGGGACATGATAAGTAACTCTGAGGCGTAGGGATGCAGCCAAACCTTGTCAACAGATCTTTTACAGATCTTTTTGTGAACGGCTTTGCTCTATTGTTTAGCAACACCTTGACGATAAAGCATTGAGACATAATCAAGAGTTTGGCGGCTATCCGTTCACTATTTCCCAAGCATCAGTGGCTAATAAACTCACCTTGCTCATCTTGGCTTTCCCAAGTAAGTGTAGAAAACTTGGTGGCGAAAACGAAGCTCACACCCACACTTCCAAATAAACGCCCAAAGATTTTGGATGAGCCAGGCGAACGATCACTGTCTCTGCAAGTCTCATCTTAAGCGACGTTGTTGGTGTGGCGTATAGCGACGAGAATCGAAAACCCGTCTGAGGAGGACCTGGTCGACGAGCTTTGCTCCCTTCAGTGCAGTGACCCTAGTCCAGTTGTTGCTGGCACCGGTCTGGCGGATGGCGTCGAGACACTATTCAGTGACGAAGTTGCCGAGTCTGAAGAGTGAACACAGCAACCGCCAAAATATCTTGGGTTCGTATCGAGGAGAGCAGCGCGATGGTGGTAGTTGCCGTGCTATCGTTATATTGTGTGCTTATCGGCCAAGGTTACTACTCGGAAGCATGTTACTCAACGCTGTGTTTCCTTGATACAGAGTCCAACCGAGTCACCTTTCGTAGATTCTGGGGTGTTGTTCTCCGGCTTAGCTTTGTGTGGTCAACTGATTCGGGTTGATGAGACATGAGACCGAAAGGATTGTGCTTCAAAGATTACGAATTAGAAAGGAAGAACAGAGTTGATGAGACCACTCCACCTATTCAAAACTGATAGTTATCTCATTGGAACGGATTGTAACAATCAAATAATGCGTGTCATCTGCGCAAAGTTGTAATACTATTCCTTAACTAAAAAACAGTATTTCAACCTCGGACCCTGCGAAACTTGCCAACGGCGTATCGCAAGACTAGGAGCATAGCGACGCATTGCGCGTATGCATTACTAGCAAGAGAACTTGTATCTTGCTCCAGCGCTCGGCTACTACCAGCCAGGTCCCAACACTGTTGCGTAGCTTCGGCAGCTGCTTTCAGAGACTGAAGGCTTTTTCGCAACAACATCTGAGCAGGAGACAGTTGCTCAGCTGCCACATCGGGTACTGAGTTGTAAGAATCGATGACGCCTTTGACATGGTGGAGCATCTTCTCTTCGGCTTCACGCGTTCGTTGCTGGGCGCGCTCATAAGGAGCAAGGGTTTCTTGTAGCATCTGCAGGTGTCTGGAGTGCAGCTCTGAGATAATACCGGCAAGCACGCAGAGCGCAGCAGACTGCATCTCTTGGCGAAACTGCTGATCGAGGCCGAAAAAAGTTTGTGTGGCGAGCGGATATGCTTGGGTGGGCTCGTTGAGGGACACAAGAAGCCTCCGACGCTTTCGGATGCCATGCAGCTGTCGAAAGCGGCTAGGGACATTCGAAGCCATGAGCATGAAGTATGGAGATATCTCGGAAGTGCGTAACGTACATTCCCACGACGTCACAAGGGCCTCTTGTAGCTGATTCCGTACTACGTGACTGGCGCTGATGTTGATCGATGAAGAAGCACGAGCAGCAAGATGTTCGGCGATTTGCAGGCAGTATATGCCACAGTCATAGGTGTTCTTCTGTTGTGGACACTGCAGAGAAAAAAGACATCAGCCATGGTAGTTGACGGACACAGCTCATCAAAAAGCCTACCTCTGCTTCGCGAAAGTTAATAACAACATTTGGGCCTAGGACCCAGCAAACGAAGTCCACAACTGGCGATGTGTTCGACATTGTTCCGGCTGTCTTCAGAGAGTTGTATTTCTCAAAGGCACTGCTGGCCCTCAGCCACATGTACAAGGTCCAATGGTTGTCTTGGTTGTGGAACAGCAGAGTGACGGGCTTCGAAAATGTTTGTACCATGTTGCGGTGGATGGCTTCAGTTCTGGCCGCTCGAATTAAGAGGGGATCAACGACACTGGTGTCATGATCCGCTAGCCGTTGTACGATGGTTATGATGACGACATCATTGAGGCGTTGATACGCGCCAATGACTCTTCGAGTGGCATGGAGGGCAAAGCTTGGTACTCAAAACATGAAATAACAATCAAAGGTCGGGCATGGGCATGTGTTGATACGACAAAATAGTGGGTTGGTCGGGAGGTTTCGATATTTTCCCCCTCCTCTTCGCCGTTGTCGAATAATTGCATATATGCATCAGGAGGAAGGGGCTACTGACGAGTTAATAAGAAGGGAGAAACTGGGAAGCGGCAGCCTAGATGAGCTGTGAACTCCTGCTTCACTGAGGTTCTTTCTTTCTTTCTTTCTTTTTTTTTCCTTTATAGACAGACATTATACTATTAATTCAAAGGGGAAGACTAAAAGAATAGAGAACATAATAAAGTAGGTAGGCAACAAGGAGCAATATAACTACTGCTAATTAGTAATTAATAATATAATTTGTCGTGATAGGTTCCGTAGAGTTTTGAAAGGAAACGCAACGTCAGGTGACTAGAACATAGGGGCGTTTCGGATCAAGACGCCCCAAAAGTTGGGCGGGTTGTTCAAAAACGCCCCATCCACAAAACCGTTCCGCCGCCACGCCCCAAAATCACTAATACGGGAAAGTCGCAACTGCCTAACCGAGGGAGGGACCTTATTGGGGACCCGGTAGAAACACTCTGGCCTGCTCCGGCATCTCGTCTCCGGTCATTCTAGGCCGGATCACTCTAGGCATGGGCCGACTGAGGATCGACTGGGGATCAACTGCGTACAAATCCACCTCACCCACTCCGTTCTTACAGCCACACCACCCCGTCATAAGTCTTTCTCTGTGGCTGGTGAAAGTAGCAACGATGTACATGGGGACGCCATAAGCGAGGACTAAGTTCTATTAATACAACCTATTACAAACACTTGCACCGACAAAGCTCCGAACGGATCAGTCCTGAAGACGGCCAGTCATCTTTATGG
Organism: Colletotrichum truncatum; assembly: GCF_014235925.2. Lineage (NCBI taxonomy): Eukaryota > Fungi > Ascomycota > Sordariomycetes > Glomerellales > Glomerellaceae > Colletotrichum > Colletotrichum truncatum. The sequence continues at coordinate 111,509 of NW_027222411.1, read as the reverse complement.
TTGTACAGCCGTGCTCAATCATACCTAGCCATAGGTCAGTCTGCATTGCGCAGGCATAGAGTATGACCTAACAAACCAAAAGCCCCGCCTGGACCTGTTGCCGGTGCAGGACATAAAAGTCCAAAAGTGTAAGAAGAGACTACAGAAGAGGAAGAGCCTACTTAGAAGTGCTCTTAAAAGAATAGCAGTATGGTCGAGGATGACTTAGCAATGAAAGTTTACTAGTGCCTGCCGGTAGAAAGTCCCCCTAGATGCTTTAGGAAAGCAAGAGAAAGCTTAGAGTTCACAATACCACTACATAGTGATAACTACCCACAAGGAAATTCCGGCGGAGGCGATATAGGCGATGGATAATTTACAGCGAGTCCTAGGCAGTTTGTGTTGGACTGAGCGCGAGGCTTCACAGCTTTGAATGGGCTTGGAAAGGGCAACTATCTCATGCTAATGTTTACGTATAAAAAGTCTCGCGACCATGATTCACATTCAAGCCATTGTCTATTCCGAGCGCTCTGATCAACGTTATGCAACCTCATAACCCAGAAGATCCAGGTGCAACAAGGGAATACTCGTCCTCGGCGAAACCGTATTTGCAAATCTCAGAACCGCCAACGACCATCTTTTTCAACTTTGTTCGTGATCAACAGGCCCTATTACCTATGGTCGGTGAAAAAGAAAAAAAGAAATCGCGCGAAAATTTGGCTTGAACTCCATGCCGGATTCTACCACATACTGAATAGAAAAAAGAAAAAAGACCAAGAAAAGAGAAGCACCTTCTTTTTCCACGGTTCATGATAAATGCCCTTACCAATCATGACTGTCCGCTCTTCTAACGCTTTAATTATCCTTCCCACAACCCTATATACCAGGTGTTGCTCAAGCGGCAATACAGGGATCTGGAGGAAGGCAAAGTTGGGACGACCCTCCTTTGTCTAGTCTGGTGAGTTGACGGGCTGCGGTTTTGACTTTACTGGCCGTTCTTTTCAATGCAAGTACTGGTTTCCAAGATGAGAATACGCCTCAGATTATTTCATAACACTCTTTTCTAATTTTAGCTACATATATACTTTCTACTCACCGTCCTCCAGAGCGACACCTCTTCCGGTGCACATGAACCTACCGGCAACCAGTAAAACGGTTGACCAGGCCAAGATACCAGATACGGCAACTTTCCAGTGATTCACGGAAAAGTCACCAACGTAGACCACCGCAAGCATGGCCCAATTAACCAGCCTCCAAGCAATCCGTGCATAAAGAATGCTAGAAACGGTCAAAGTGGCTAGTCAAACCATATTAACCGATATGAAGGCTGTTCAGGGTGTATGGATCGTCTAGAAGCGGAAATTATCCGTCAAAGGTCGTACATCTCCCCTGTCTTTCCGTGTTTTGCCTCGCCGCTACCTGGGTCCTTCGTCATTGGATATTGACAAAAAGAAGGACCTTGTTCTTGTCTGGATGCGTCTCCATGCAACCAACAATGCCTCCGAACTACTCCTTATACCGACGGATATGTCGATCAGTACCAGGTCCGTGTGAGCATCTCAATGGTTTCGGGCGATCAGTGATCAACAAATTAAGGGGAGGGTGTTTAGGCATGATTGCTTTCATCAACCCAATAAGAAGGCAACGGGGCATTACTGGAACAGCTACCTGGAAAATGTGCTTAGAAATCGACGCTATGCGGAAAACTAAGAGTGCTGCTCATCATCATCAAGCACACAATCGCGTTTAGACTCTGACTGTAGAATATAGCAGCTCGAGATATATGTTCACTATGACTAAAGAATTTGGTAACAATAAATGGTTTTGCCGCTGGTCGTCTGGCAAAGAAATTGTTTGAGTGTTTGATAGTGACCCACAGTTGCGGTAACCTGGTGAGGGATCTAGATAGAAAGCTAAGCCATGAGTCTCTTCCCGAAATTTGATAGTCGAGAGTTTCGTAGATAGAGTTTCACTTGACTGTTGCATACGGAAGAATGCTACATTTTGCAACCCAGTGCAGTTGGCTCACGTTCTAGCTCTGCAAGCCTCTGCACTTAACTGTATCGCAACTGTGTCAACCAACTCCTTTCATTTCATGCAGCAAAACGCTTCAGAATTCACGTATTCAGAGAGCCTCAACAGAATCAAACGTCTTAAACGTCGGTCCGAAGCATGAGATATGTTTGTGATCTAATCACTTCTCCATCGTAAAGATACGTGCTCACTAAGAGTCGCTATTGAGGGCTGTGGCAGGTTTCGGGACCCCAAAACCTGATCTAGTAATATCCTCAATCTAGCGAATCCGAAAGCGTAAGACAAGCTCGTTAAGCGGTATACAGAAGACTAGCCATTTCAAATACGTCATGCCTTGGAAGGCAGCTAAACAAGCCACAACACGACGCCAGTGCGGTTAGCCGAGGTTAGACCACTATTTGCATTGAAGTCCTGGCGATTAGCATCGACTGTCCGCCGCCGCTGCTGCTGCTGCTGCTGCTAGGTTTAGCGAGATTGGCCTCCGGAGTTACGTTTGTGCAATTGGTGCGATGGGATGTGATGATCATGGCCACCCATTGAGGGAACAACCGACATGCAGGGGTGTGGGAAATCGAAGAAGCGGGGGAACGGAACTAATCATCCCTGTTTAAAAGTGACGTGGAACGACTGAACTGGTTTTCTTCCGTAAGACCAGGGCAAATTCTACGGGCTGGAGAAAACATCAGTACATTCCGGCCATATTTTTGCCTCCCGTCGGATGAGATTGAGTGACCGCCAATCATGATTAAGCTGGAAGCACATTTTATGCAGGGCAGAGTACACTAGTCAATGCAAGCTGCCGTAGACTTCAGGTGGTTCTGTCACCGCAGATGATTGCAGAAGTAAATGTATGGGGGTGTTGGCTGGGTACTTACAGCCATGGACGGATATGACGGATCTGATGCTTGACGCGTCACAATGTCAAACGAAAGTCACTCAAGTCACGTCATTGCTGAACAGCATCATCATTCAGTAAAGTTGAATGGATTGCCGTCGACTCAAGACTCTGTTTATTGCAGATCCACGGAATATGTGTGTCGTGTCGGGCAAACACCTGATCTCTGTTGGCAAACGGCAGCAAGCCCCGAATGACCAGTTGTTGGTTGCCCGCCAGACCAACATTTGTCTCGCAAAAAGGAGGAGTTTCGCTTTGCCAAGTAATCGGCACCTTCAAACACGGTGGGTATATGTTGTTGCAGGCATGTAGCTATTTTGAAATAGTCACAGCCCCTTTCTAACCAACAGTACGAGAAATACCCCGTTCTTCACACCACACACCATCGAGAAAAATCTCGTTGGGGGTTCGGGTGGCTGCAGCAACTATCGGACTTGGCGTGCAGGTTGCGGCGCGTGGTCTCCTTCAGCCTTAATAAAGGAATTAAAGCCGCCAGCCCGATTCAATTGAAATGCAGCAGATTGGTTTGCAAGTTGACGAGGGCACTCAATTTTTATGTTTGCTCTGTGATGGCCTTCACATGAAGACCAGGGTCTCTCGCCACTTATCGGAAAACATTAAACGGTTGGGCGTGATGCTACCTAAACCAGAAGGGGCTGTTTTTTTTTTTTTTGGAAGGGTGGAAACTTTAGGTAAGGTACTTTTATTTAGGCTGTCAGCTTGAGTACAACTTCAAACTTTTGTAGGACCTTTTGATTTTCAATACCAAAGTATCATCAAGATCTTTGTACGCCATGTCATGGTCCCACGTGCCACTCGCTCCCCATGAGAATCATTCTTGGGACAGTTGCCAAGATGCTTTAAACAACCTCGGGACCAATACATCGAGCATATTAGAGAAAGAGGGTATATGTGCAACTTAATGAACGCCACAGAAACTTCGCGCTGACTAGGTACCGGGAAACAGGTTCTACTGAATGTTGTATCCAAAACTTAGGTTTCGACGGCTGGCTATTTGTTTTAGAGGATCGAGTGTCATTTGTCGCTGTGAGATCTCCGCCGAGTTATGGAGAGGCTCGAGGCGCAAATCACACCAAACGTTTGCTTAGTTATGTTTTACCTTGGTCGAGTCTGATGTCTCCCGATTTCTTCATACTTTGGGTGTAATTACAAAGCCTGATACCCAGAATGTAGGACTAATCGTGCATGTATAGGTCTAGGCCAGCATTCAGTCATCAATAAACTCTGGGGTTCCGCCACTGACCAGACGACCAAAGCTGGCAGTAAGGTGTTGAAGGATATTTCCATGGACAACTTGAGTTTCTACCCTCTGTGGGCGAGATGCACAAATACCGATATACCAACACACAAGCATGAGAAACCCCCTTTAACCTACATTATGGGAACCTCGTCAAAAACACTCGGAGTTCCCATCCCCGCTGGTATGCCTTGCGAGATGAACTCGATCCTGCGACCAGTCACGTTTGACACCCTCCCAGGAACGAGCGATATCTATATCTGCATATTGGTAGAGGGCTCATTGTTACAGGCTAGCTTTGAAAAGAACTGGCGGAAGTTTGTCAGAGGTTCAGAAAAGACGGGTTTTCAGTAACTTGACGTAGATGCAAGGGTGTTTGTAGTAAACCATAATGCCGACTACCGTTCGTCCCGCACTTAGTGGGTTTTATTCCAAACCCGCCGAATGAAAAAAATGAAAAAACAGACTCGGCGGTCGAGAGAGAATTGGAGAAGCGCCTTCACCGATGCCTCGCTTCGCTGTTCTCTTTGCTGAGATCTTATCACACTCATCAATTAATTTCAGCAAAACAACTTCCACAGAACCAATAACTGGAGACCTGTAGGTGTCGCACTTGATGGACAGATCAATGATGTTAGTAAAGAACCAAACAAATCAAAAACAGAACAGTCGTTGAAGCTGTTGTTAGCTTATGTGTCGCTCACTCTTTTTTGTCTTGATCCTCTGCTTGTTGACATGCTCGCTTACCCCAAGCTATAAGTCAGCTCAAAATCCAATCATGATTCATTTTCTGCTTGTTTAATACCGTCGTGTGAGTGGTTTGCGAAATTCTGCTGACACAGCGCCAGTCGACCTAGCAAATTGCGGTAACACAACATGCGGATTTGGTAACATTCTGTGATTTCTCATAGTTACCCACCGGGTATGAACAGAGCGGCTGCAGAAAAGTAGAACTGGTAGGCATTGTTGAAAAGTCTTAGAGATTGTCGATGGTCAACTCGCATGCTGCATGTAATTAGTTTTGAAGAGGACATACTCAATGAGCAGATGTATTTCGTGATTGTTAAATTTGCATATGGCATGCAGCGCCGCACAACATACTACTTCGCCATAAAACTGAAGGACCAACTGATTCAAGCTCTTGGCGTTTTAATTGTCCCACACAAATGCTTATAAGGTCTGCTGCGCTTTGCGCCAAGATGTCCTTACAGTTATGATGTTCTCCCAAGACCAGCACCGACGTTGCCGTCTCCGTCTTCATGCAAACGGCCAAGGCGTTGTTTCGACTCAAGCTGAAAATTTGTTCAGCTGGTACAGGGCACCGGGATGACAAGATGTGTAAGAACGTCGATTCAGCCTCACCTTGACTCATAAAGCATGCAGAAGGCAACGTACAGGACTCGAACCTGGTCTGGGGTAAAGGTTTTGACGGCGATATGTCGACAGAATAATTTAGCTCTAGGCGAATATCGGATGACAAAGTCCCGCTTGTTAAGAACATCGAAAAAAGGACTTTTGTAGCCACACAGCTATCGGCAAGCCAGAGCGACGAGGCAAACCATTCCTCAAGGCTCCAAGTTCCAATCAGCGCCCATAAGAAAGGGCTATCTAAGGCACCTTCATGTACCATACCTTTTACCTTACTAAGACAGGCACGACTTCTCTCGCGGCTTAAGGAGGGGTAGGGAAGCGGGCTACGGGGTGGAGAGGCACCGGAGTTGTATGTACAAGGGCACCAAGACCCTTGGGTCGTAAGTGGGAGGTCAGAGAAGATTTTCACTTCAGTTTACACCCAATTATTGCTGGCCTCTTGAATCTGTATCAACTATAGGTAGTCTATGACAGAGGTCAACAAAGTAACTTTTTGCCGAGTCTGCCATCTCGAGGACACAGCCGCTGCGAATGCTTGACCCAGTCAGCAGGCCGGGACTCTTATGATGATATTAATCACTTTTCGCCATATCATCGCAAACGCATTACACAAACCGACGGCGAATCAGTACCTGACCTTCACAGCAAGACGCAAGACGCTCAATTTAACTTCTGTCATCGGCAACGTTTTTGAAAGAAGTGGGGCCGTCTTGCCATCGACCAATTATGCCATGTCTTGACACTTGTGAGACCTCGCCCTCGATGACTTCAACTGCCTTATCCAGGACCGTTCCACTGAAAGCTATTGGTCAACTCACTTCTCGGTCCAAGTAATCTAAACAACCTAAAAATCGCATGATTTAGGGGCGCAAAAATAATGCGGACGCGAAACATACAACACCAGGTATTCGCTGGTCGTCACCGACCCAACTACTAATCCGGCCCTCATTGGCTTATCTATGGGAGAGCGGACGGGATCCCGAGTTTTCCAATGGGTATGGTCGTATGTGACAGACTGATGCAAATTTAAGGTCTATATTGGCTAGTGGTAAATGTTGCTGAGACCGAGACGAAAGATCACCTACAGCGCCGATCGGATTCTGATACTGCTTTTGGACCTGGGATTTGAGGGAGAGAGATTGATGATGACATGGACAAGAAAGAAATGCGATTGTCGAACTGGATGTTTGTGAAAGCGTGTGGAAAGGCATAATCCCTTTGGAGCCACGATGTCCCAGCAAACCTGGAACCAAGGAGATGTAGATAGGTGCCTTAGGTAAACCGCAGGTTGGTCCCATAAGTCATCTTAGTGTCCACAGGCACTCTGCTGCCCTGGGAGTTGATATTGAGGCAGGCAAGGCGCGGTGCTGGTTGTGACTGCCTTGGGTACTTGGATACTTCTCCACGCTTTCCTCAAATGGCCGGGAAGCACCAGGTCAATCTCAGTGTCTAAGGTCACCGCTGCCACTTACACACCCCCACGCACACATATTGTCTTGAGCAAACTGGCCCTGAGGCGTTCCAAAAAGAACGAAGAACTCGAAAGGATAGAGATACTATCAAAGCAATTATTCCTCGTGCTTATCCTTCCCAAAGGCAAACCATAGGTAACAGGCACAGCAGCCCACAAGAGCCATAACAGACCGTAACAGATCACAACAGCTCTTGAGAAATTGAGAAATGGAACACACTGATTCTGGGACTTTGATTAGGCGAAACTCCACTTATGTCCATGTGTTTCTCGTCCATTTGTCTAGATGGAAGTCATTTATGGTGCAGTCATTAAAAGTCCCGCTTATGGATTTTCAGAGTACACACGATACAGAAAAAATATGTAACTAGAAAATAAGGTTTCACTAATGGGGACGTGGACGTAGTCTTTCTTGTGGGCCTGCCGTACCTTCCCCACTTTCCACTTCCCACCTTAATTCGACGTCCCAAGGTCGCTTTTCAGACGCAACTTGCGTTGCTTCATCTACAAACTAACGACTGCAACACCTCAAATTATTTCAATTAACATCAATCACCGTCACCGTTAATCTCTCATCTCGTCTGGTCACAGTGTGTTGGTCCCCAAATCAAACGCTTCCACACCCACATCTGTCCGCCTGTTGCCTCCAATCAACCCCAACCAATTCCCCCGTCTTCCACTCCTCAATTTTCAAGCCAACCCGACAAGCATCGAATCAGGCTGCCAGACATGGCGCGATTGTCCGGCAGGAAGGCATGGTGGAAACCGAGCTTCGAAGCTATGCAAGCACTGGGGGCTCGAACCTTGAGCCCTCGCCAACGGAAACCCGCCGTTGCCGCCACCGCCAGCAAGCCTGCGCCCGTGTCTGCGCCAGTAGCTTCCGACCACCCAATCGAAGGAGTCGCCGAGCCTGCTGATGACCTAGGTGCCAACTAGGAAAAGGCATCCTCATCATCCCAGCAGCAACTCACACCCGCCGATAACACAGCCGTGGTCGAAGAAGCCAAATGGGAGCTATTAGGAATTCTCAACCATGACGTTGACCCCAACGATGAAACTCAAATCATTCTGCAGTGCTTGTGGAACGTTGCCGAAAACACCACAACCTGGGAACCCGAAAGCTTGATTCAAGAAGATGCTCCCATCCTCTGGAAGGAATACGTCGAGTCGAAGGACCACCGTGCCGTCTTAAGCCCCAGCGCTCGCGAGCTCTGGCACGTGCTCAAAATCAACTCCCATACCTTTACGAGCAAGAAGAAGAAGAGCAGCGCTTCAATGACAGTCACCTGGATTGGTTCACCCGAGGTCTCGGTTGTGTCGGAGTCTTTCATCAAGCGGAACAACCCCGGTCTCCTCAAGGAGTACTGGATAAGTATCGGTGGACGGAAGTGAATGGTCTACATGTGTAAGTTTGTTGTTTGGCTCTGAGTGGAGCGTGGACTGTTACCACTGAATCGCGGTGCTTTAGTAGCCCTGCGATGACAGGAGGAAAGCAAGAAGGCAGGGCGACTGCAAGGATATAAAATGTGCCTAATGGTGGGATGAATGTGACTCTGGCTTTTTCGTAGGTAGTATGCAAGGGTCCAGCAACGGGACGAACCTCTGGGGAACAAACGAATCACAATGTCAGTAATATTGAATGGTTGAGGGTATTCATCTTCACTGCGCCAAGCGGCAATACGCTGCGGTGATCCATATGCTTGCATAGTCTTTGAATGCCTCTGTCTGTTTACCAGACTGTCCAAGGCCAGCTCCTGCTGCCCACACCATGAAGAAACTGCACTCAAAGATCAACGTCAAAGTTCAGCACAATGATTAAGTAACTACTTACCCATAAGTAGGACTGTATTGCCGTCCACTCTCATCGATTAAGGCCCATGAAGACATCAGCTGTCAGACTCACAGGACCATATCCACCCCGAAGATCGCAGTGTGTCTTTTGGGCAGGCCCAAATGACATCGATGTTGTTGCAGGTGCTCCTGCTACTGTGGGCCTTTTGTTGTAGACGTTCTTGTTATTGTGGGTCACTCTTGCTGCAGACGTTTAGTTGCAGAAGTTCTTAGGGTTGCAGGCGTTTCTTGTTACTGTGGGGCGCTTTTTCTGCAAGACGTTATTGTTATTGTGAGGTATTCTTGTTCTTGTTGCGGTAGGCATTTTGTTGTAGCCGTTCTTGCTACAGACGTTCCTGTTATTGTGGGGCTTTTGTTACAGGCGTTTTTGTTGGTACTTGCTGCAGGTGTTCTTGTTGTTGCTGCCAGACATTGTGATCAGCACAGCTCGTTATCTACACACCCATTCTGCAGATTACCTGCTTAACTGATGCTTCGACCATTATCGTTATAATTAGCCGATAGTATGGGGAGTAAAGCTGACTATGCTGCATTTAGCTATGTTTAAAGAAGTCGCAGAGGCTCGGATCTCATTTGATTGATGATATCTTTTGTGAGAAAGCTCAGTCTGGGGCGGTCTTGCTCAGCTTTTTATCGTAGCGGGCGGGCCTGACAAACTGTTGAGGTCACCAAGAACTTGACAAGATGGCGAATAGAAGGAGCCAGCTTATCGGAATTATGTATCCTGAATTTTATGACGTCAACAGCCATTCCCGTTCAGGATCACAAAAACAGTCTTAAACCTTGTTAAACCACTGCGACCATCAGCAAGAGCGCCTGATTAGATGCGACATTTCTTCCCATAAGCATATTGTAATATCTGGACATCATCCATTGGACGCTGTACATGGTCTGATTGGCTTTTTCCAATTTGGACACGACTTTCTTAAACTCGGCTCAGTACTTTCCCCAGCGTTTCAATCAAGTCAAACAGTCAAAGTCCGGCCTGCTTGCATGACTCTAGCGGAATCAATGGTGTTAGTGATAGGTACGCTGCGTAGGTGGGCCATAGGTGGAGACCATGGCGACCACAGCGCCCCACTTCACATCCGCCCCACTTCCACTTCCGAACTACAAACATCAAGAACATCAAAAACATCAACACAGAAAGAACACATCAACATGGAAAGAACATTCCCTCGATTCTTACCATATGCCCCTTTTTTTTAATAGATATTCAACAAGAGCCTAGTGGTGTAACTGGTAACTGTTCACCGTAGTTGTATTTACAAGCAACGGGGTTGTGGGTTCGAATCCCACCTAGGCTGCTATTTTCGAAGTGAGTAGCGGAACCGCAGCGTTCGGAAATAGCTTTTTTTCTTTTTTGAAAATGTTTAATTTATTATTTTGCAGGTCTGCAGGTTTTATTCAATTTTTTCTAAACCGCATCCAACAGTCTTCAAACATCCAGAATAAGAGATACACGGCACATATGTTAACACAGGTGCTGGGCCTGTGGTTGCTCACGATCAACAACACATCTAGATGCCAGTTGCTTCAGAGTTGAATGGCCTTCCAAAAGTATCATTTATGATCCTGACCGCTATCACGACTGTTAGAACTGCTCACAACTATCGCATCCGGCAGGTAGCTGGTTCGTCACAACGGACCTGTCTGGGCCTCTGAGTTGAGGATAACCTGTGACTGTCTCTGTGGCATGCAAGGTTGATGGGTCATTAAGTTGAAAGCCAGCGCAGTGGTAGAAATATGAAGGTCCTTCTAGGTCTATTGGCGGCCATGGAGCAGTGGTCAGCAGGTAAAGGAGTGGCCATGGAGGAATTCTGAAGTGAGACCGTAGCTGTTCGATGAATTGAGCATTACAATCAGAATCCTCCCTAATAGCGCAACTGTGGAGCAGGAAGGCGAGTCTCAACTCTCAAGCTTACGAGCCAATCTGCCGAAGAGTGACATTGCGATTGATTGGGGTGAAAGAGCGATGGGGATTCGTGAACTGAAAATGACGAACAAAAGGAACGCCTGGAGTATCTCCAACTCTCAGGGTAACTTCGGAAGGAGTAGACTCTGCGCCACGGGCAAAAAATTCGAGAGCGCGGCCAGAAACAACTGGCTCAACAGGAGCCATACCAACGGGACCAACAAGAGCCACCCCAATGAATTTTCAAACTCCGCCCGTACCACTAGTCTCAACAGCCGATTTCGTCATATTCAACTGCCTACAACAGTTGGGGGGTGTGGGTGTTACAATGGGTTACTATTGAGAACAGCGATCAAGTGATAGGTAACGTGACCATAGCATGAGATTATGATTTATACGCTCTGCGGTGGGAACCAGTAGCTGACAGAATTAAGATAGTTTTCATTCTTGAAAGAAGAATAGCTAGAGTGACTCTGTAGCATAGAAACATGGATAGTCTACTGACAACCAGGTCGGTAGCCTCTACACTGGTGGAACTAGTAGCCAAAGGTCTAGAGGCTTACATAAAAGCACAACGAAAACGACATCATCATGCGAGTGGCAAAGACAAATACGAAGCTTCTTAATGCAGCTGTTAACCGCTGTCGCAGGTATCTTACCTTAGTCATAGCTAAATTGCATCTAGATGGTCTTAATATCTAATACTAGTTAAAACATGGACCGAAATTAAGCCACAGTAGGACTTAAGTATAATATCCAGATGTTTTCCGCAAAAGAAAAAGGAGAAACAAGAAAGAGCAGTATAGAAAATGTGATATTGGCTTGGATTAGGAGAATACTTTTACTAGAAAAAGTCAAAGGTGAGCCAAGTATTACAAGTTCCTGGAAGAGCAATATGATAGGCCGATAAGAGGACGACCGACCATTGGGGAAGCAAGCTGACTAAACATTTTATGTGAATTATGCGGCGATACTGAGATCGGCTGACCATGGTCAGCTGGTTAGTAACGGTAATAAAGGCGACCATTGGGGTTGGATAACCTGACCTACCATGAGAGTCAATCTGACCAACATTGGGAGTCAACCTGACCATAGTCGGGTTTTATATGATGGCCCCACTTTGGCAAAACCATTAGACTACCTCTAATCCAACTGACTAACTGATCTGGTTGGAACGAAGATTTACAGACGGTGCGCGTTTGTAAAGTCGCATTGAAAAATTGTCATTATATCTCCTTTGTTAGATTGATAAGATAGAGGTAGACGTACTAGTAAATTATGGGATTACTTGACCAAGGTCACCTCAACATTGGGGGTCAGGTAGAACCTGTGTTAGGCGAACTCCAGGGAAGTTACAGTAAGGTAACCATTGGAGAGTTGGTCAGGTAGACCCACCACAATCTTTTCTAGCCAATCCACATCAACTATTAGAGTGGGTTGCTGGTCAGGTTATTTTCACCCAATGGTCGCCTTGACCGAAGTCCGGCCCCCGGCGGAATGCTAGCCCGATGCCCCGCGGTTTTACCGTCGAGGTCCGTGCTGCGTCACCCCGCGCAACGCACTTTGGAGCTACCAGTTACCAGCCTTCCACCCCTGCCACTACCTACCCTGAGTATCTTGAGGTAATGGCATGTCATAAGGTAGTTCACTATACTTTGTGATGCAAATATGCTGCACATCCATCCCGTTCGTCTTAATTTGCGTGTTCCTTGAACAAGGCAATCGCACATTCTTTTGCTCGTGAGCAATACATGCACTGGTACACACAAACAACAACACTTCAAAATAAACTATCGACGCGACAGCTCCCAACCCCAATGCCGATGGCCACGAGCGGATGCGCCGAATCGAGAGAGAGGATCTACGCATGGCTCGATCTCGTCCGAAACGAAAGCTCCGATTTCCATGCCGTCTCCCCTCCGCAGGCTACTACCAGACCCGATCCTAAATCCTCCGAATCTGTCTTCAGTCCCATCCTCTGCAACGGCAAAGAGCTGCAGAGCCGCAAACGCCGTCTGCCTCTGACCCCAGAGTCTTCTGAGAAGATGGGATCGCCTACTAAGAGACCCCGGGATGACTTTTCCCACTCCGCCTCATCGGATAGCATCACGCATGATTACGACGAGACCCCGCGTCCTGTGAAATCCCACCGTCCCAGCCTCTCCGGCCGAACCCCGTCTCAGCGAAGCGCTGCCAGCTCATCCCGCATCTCCCCCAAGAAGCAACTGTCTGAAAGACAGAACAAGCCTGCCCCCATTACCGTCCTTCAATACGCCCCGGATGAAGCCCGAGTTCCCGCCTCCCTGCGAGAGATTTGGAGAGAGATGGCAAGGTTCAGCAAGGGCACCAAGGTCATCGCTAAGCGTCTGGAGGTATGTACAACCGAACCGCTGCTGCTGCATGTTGTCCCTCTTGCCCCTAGCCATTACCATACTTATTGTGATGTCGTCTGAAATAGGCCGATATAAACACCCAACGAGCGACTTACCCGCAACTCGACACCATTGAATCGTGGTACTACGATGATGACGCGAAGCGAGACGAACTAGGTCCCTCACCATCGGTCGCTCAGGTTCTTTCCGTTCTGGATGCTGCCAAAGTGTGCTCAAACGAGGGCTACTGCGAGGCTTCCTGGAACATGGTCGTACACCTCCGCGTCATGCAACTTGCTGTGCCGTTATACGCTGCAGGGTCTGAGGGGAAGGTGTCTTTTATGCCATGGTAAGTGGAATCTTGATGAGAAAAGGGGAAAGAGAGGGGACAGGTTCTCTTCCGTGGCTTGAGGACAAACTCGGCCCCTATTGTTTGTGACAAAATAGATCACAGAGAAGCTAACATTCAGTCCTTAGTCCGACAGCTAAGATCATCGACAAGTATACAGACACCCGCGGTCCCTCCCGCAGGGTAGACTTCTGCATGCTCCTCGAACCCGAGGCCCATGCTGCTGAGGCCATCCGAGCGATCCAGTACCAAGACGATCTGCTTAGCATGTCAATAAACCACACCAACTACGCACCCCTGCGCCGGCGGCCGATCGGGCTAAGCATTGAGACCAAAGGCCACGACGAGGGGCTTGGTGACGCCAAAACTCAGCTTCTGATCTGGTTCGCAGCCCAGTGGCAATCGCTCGAGCGGCTTGCCCATCGTCTGGAGCCCTTGCAACCTCTCCCGGATTTCCTGCCAGGCGTGATCATCGAAGGGCACCAGTGGTACTTTGTGGCGAGCACCAAAGATAAATCCGAAACGGTATGTAGTAAGCACTGCCAATGCCGGCTCTCTTAGACGACAACGGCGATCCCTCCCTCCCCGCCTACCCTGGAGAAGAACGCACATATGCTAACTCTAGGAAAGATTCTTTGGATGAAACAGCTCATCGGCTCGACTGAAGAGGCCATCGGCGTTTACTCAATCGTCTGCGCCCTGCAGTACTTGTCTCGATGGATCCGTACAGTATACTGGCCCGTCTTCCAGCGATACCTTCTTCCTCCACAACCTGCATGAATACAGCCAGGCAACACTCTTCACGAACCTGACGAGACGGGCGATTGACTCGGCTAAATGCCGTCATATCTGAGTAACCCAAACACAATACCCGCACGTTGTTACATCTTGAGAACTCGCCTGTAGTATCGCAGTCACCCACGCAGGATTAGCTCGAGATGTGATCTATCTCGTTGCTCAGGCAGCATCCCAAACACATGTGTCGTGGACGCGGGGGATCAATGAAATTCTGTCTACACCGAGCTTTGCCCTCGGAACAAGGGCGAATAGAGGCCCGCACTGCAAAGACTTGCCGAACCGAGTGGGAGAGGACGCAGAAAAGTGAGCATGTTAGACACGTGGCGGAGTCATGCGGCCTTGAGAATGTTCGATGCCTCTGCCAATCTTGTTGCCTTGGCTCTCATGCTTTGGGCAGCACGTTGACCAACAATTCCTCGGCCAAGGGTTTCATACCTTAGTAGGGATCAATGGATATGGACCTACGAAATGTAAGAGCGTGGCTAGGACCGAATATGTCTGTGGCAGCTTCTCCGCATGCCCGAACACAATTCGTTATCCTGCGTCAAGTTCACTCATGGCAAGCATAGTATAGCATAAGACATACCATGGCACGCAAGCAGCCCTTCTATGTCCGAAATGTTAGATGCAGAAACGGCGTAATGTCATACACATAGTAATGATGAGAGACGAAGATTGACACGCATGTGTTTACCTTCGATGATTCAGTTGGCAAGGCATGAGGCATGCCTACAATGCATAAAGTTCACAGATGTTAGGGTGTCTGTTCACAGTGAAAAGATCGATGAGGGCTAATGATGACTGTATTGGTCTCCGTGATCTGGCCTCCTAACTAATACCCCGTTGTTCAGGGGGTCTCGTCTTATGCTGACTTCGTCCCACTTGTTAGGCCAGGCTGCATGTCACTTGCTTCACTCCAATCGCCAATCCCCTGACAAACCAAATTGTGGAGCCTTCTCCGCCCCTAACATAAAGTCGTTGACCTTCCGTTGTAAGGAACACCGCCCGTGATAGGACTCGAATTTTGCTGCATTATGCTCACTCCAAGTGAACTATTTACTGCTTGAAGTATGGAAATGTTTGATAAAGTCGCCCTGCCTCGGGATCTTCCTTTGTGTTCAAGACTCGCTGAGCAGGCTGCACTACCACCATTTTCATCAGAATTTTGCTCTGAAATGATAATAGGCACGTAACTTTAAGGCCCTCGATGCCATCACTTGACCATTAAATAATCTACCTTGAAATGTTGTTCTAGACGATTTACTATTATGAGCCCTGTTGAGCGCTTAGCAAAAGTTGTGGTCACCCAACGCATCGGAAGGAGGACGTAAATTCAGTTGACCTGTTACAGAGGTCTTCCCTTAGCGAAAATGGCGTCTCAATGCAGTCAATGAAATAACCGTAAGTTCCGAAACTGGAATAAAGCATACACAATTCTTCAGTAGGAGCTAATTATCCCGGCAGAATTCGAAATAAGTTGTGTTTCCTAGTTATATAACAAAAGAAAGAACGATTTCTCTCAGGTTTCCTTTCAATAACAATGAGACCAAATAAATGTACAATTAACCATTGAAAATAAACATCTTTCGCACACATCAACAATAGACCATTCCATCCCACTCGGGTTACTGATAAGCCTTCCTCCCGGCCACGTAAGGACGGCAGATGATACGTCAGAAGCTATTGCAGCATTTAGCCAATCATATCATTCTGACTAATACAAAGATCATAATTCTTAATGAGTATGACGTGGTTTCGTGTGTGCCCCGAGGCTTACAAACTATTTATAATGGGCCCAGTACAGTACATCCTTGGGTTGGATTTACCCCACTGACCATCTCTTGTTGTATTTTAATCGTCTTGTAAGCCCAACTGACTGTGCTTATTCTAACGATTTTTCTGCCTTCCACAATTGGGCGTGTCATATCCTAATGGTCCAAGAGACTAATTCCACAATATAGTCTGAGCATTCAAAGGTGATATAGATAACCTCTCTTTAATTATGCTACAATCGTTATAATCAACAAATTTCTCTTAATTTATCGCGCTAATATGGCTCCTATAGTTCTACATCCCGCGGCCTTCGTGGTATCGCTGAGCCCCCATGCCAACATTCGCGAACAAATTTTTCTTTAAAGGGATTTATAACTACATTCTGGCTCTCGTGTAGTATTGGAACGCTGCTGCGGAATCTTGTTGTCTGGCCAGCAGTCCTGTCTGCGGTTCACTCTCCTGTACGAGTTGTGCCAGCGGCAACGACTTGTACTCTTTAACCAGGGAGGCTGCAGAAACATCGGGTATTTACCGTCAACCAAGTGGAGGATCTTGCTGCTTAAGGCTCGGCAGCAGCAATAACTGCGCTTACTAGCAGTATATTGGAGGACCAGTAAAAAGAAAGAAAGACGTCACTATGACAGGAGCTGTCACCGCCAGTGATACCGAGTCGGTGTCTAAGCAGTGCGAGATGGTTGTGGAACCTAACAAAATGGTCTATTTTGACGGGGAAGGAGTTCGAAAGGAGATTCATATGCCCAAAGGTACCGCCAGGAAGGCGGCTGAGCTTCTGGAAGCGCAGAACTGGGAAGAACTAGCCAAGTTTTCTCCTTGGAGTAAGCATTCCAAGGTGTTAGTTTATCCACAGACTCTTGAACTGACAATTTGGCTTCACAGACAACCAGACTTACACCCCAGAGGACGATGTGCGTAGAAAGTAAAGTTCAAGGTGTAGCCAGCTACTAAGAAGCTTATTCTCGCCTCAGGATTGGGTTCATGGGCAACTTGACGAGCTTGTAACTCAAGTAGTCAGCATTCGTTCCTCCTAAAGCGAATGAGTACTTCTGAGCTATTCATACTTACATATATAGGCTTTGCTCGTGTATTGTTCGTCTCAATCGTATGGGTATAGATGGATTAGGTATTTTTGATGAATACTTAACTGATGCTCCTTTAGAAATGTTTTTGCAGTGTCTCTGAAACACATTTACAGTTCTTACCACTTTAGTACTGTCGCAAATGGATGTATCTGCTCGGACTGTAAAATTGTAGCTGTGTATGCTGTATAGCTCTCGTGTGGTTCCCTGAATGGGGGTTGTTTTCTTACTATGGATATACAATGTTTCTCAAAGGAAGGACATGAATTGCTTTGCATGCTATTGCCACGGCTCTACTTAGACCGCCTCGTTTCACTTGTGGTTGAATACACTATGAATTTCAGTGATCGGCTCAGCGAACATGTACTGATGCGACTTTGTGTATGTATCGGTCAGGACAGTGATGATAACAACTTGATTGGCAATCGGTACATATGGGGGAATCATAGCCGATACAATAACTATACTCTGAATGTGCCACCATACCGGCGACAATTGTCTACGAGAACTAGGTAAAAATAACGAAGAAATTATGATTACATCTGGTTCACTGAACGCTTGCCCCCCAAGTTTCTCGATTTCATTCAAAGCTTGTAATGCAAATGGTTCGCGCAGCCGAGTCTCTACGTCAAATGACATACTATCCAAAGGTTAGCTCTATGCGTTTCTCTCATCATTTATCAAGATAAATTTACCGGAATAAACAAATAAGGAACACGGCGCTCGTATTCCTTCCATCCTTCTCCGTATATCTGGCGGCATCGCTTAATGTCTCTCCAAGCACGATGTGCAACCATGCATGAAAAATACAGCATAAAACCACGGAAAAGGACTCCTACACCAGAATCAGTTAATTGTTAAAGTACTTATGTAGTTCTGAAAGACTTACTGGAATCCTGTAATCATTCCCCATGAGACGGCGAACCATACGTCTGCAGTATAATGGATTTTGCGTGCAAGTCCATACCAACCATCCACCAGGATGTTGCCGGCAGGGGTGGAGATGACCTTGGGGTTATGAATGGTTTGCCACGGCACCTGAGGGAAAGTTTTGCGCCAGACAACCTTTCCTCTTTGCATGGCGCTGAAGCGGTTCTTCTGACTATTGCAACTATCCCAGACCCAATACCAGAATAGATAAGCAATAGTGAATATGACCAAAGCTACTCGATTCCAGCGGTACTCGGAGGGATCATGGTTTGCTAGATAAAGAGTGCAGTGGCAGTAGGAGAGTGGCACTCCAGCCAAGTTCCAGAAAATGAGCATCACACCCCATTTCTCGTAGTATATATCCCTTGAAAATCTTAGCGTATGCCCAAAATCTAAATCACATTTCAAAGCTGTATCTTACCATGTTGTTACAATAAGTTCTTCGCCCTTGCTACATGAATGCGCGTACAGGTAATGAGCCATGACGATGAACATGACCTCGGCGGAGACGTACCCATACTCCTCCCACTGCCGTGCTGCAGCACCCAAACTTATGGTAAGAAGGATAAACCAGGGCATACGTACCATTAGGAACATTTTCAAGTCCAAGATCCCGAATAGACGCGGGTTTAACTCGGCCCCCATCCAGAAATCGTAGAGAAAAACCCCCGTCATTCGGTGTTGCTTACCCCGCCATATAGCTGAGACGTAGGCGATAGCGCTTACAATGAAAGCACTTAGAATAGCAACAGATAGGAGAGGTCCGAATTCGTCAATAACCGTGTAGATGGGCCAGATGCCTGTAACGTGCAGCAAGGCGAAAACCGTAAGAGTAAAATATAAACTCGCGTACGCATTACAGTAGTAAGGAAGCTGTTTGCCATTCTCGTGCGGTAATGGCTTGCCGTAGGCCCAGACACCTGGGAGAAGGCAATAGCAGGCACCTTCAAAGACAAGGTACGTCCAATACCATAACCAGGCTTTGGCATGCGGGAAACCGCTCTCGTAAATTATGTTCAGCAGCTCAAAAGCGAACTCAAACCAGGTCTGTCCAGGACTTCTGACAGGTACACTACCGTTGTAATGAATCGCACCTATCCACATGTACCACATGAGTATGGGGAAGCAGACCATCATGATGGTGGTGCCAACGGGTCCCCCAAACTCGAACTCTCCGGAATGGTCTATCTTCGGGTCTGTTCCGGGCTTCCAGCCGTCAACCAGTGGAGCATTGACCTCGTCTTTCGTTTTGGGGACACCATTGGCGTGCTGTTTGGGATGAACTGTTGTGTGCTTGCTTGTCCGGACTCTTCCTGGATTAAAACCTTCCATCTTTGCTTTTTTCGAAGCCGCACATGCAACAAGTTGCAAGTCAGGCAATCGCGTTTATTCTGGGGCGTGTATTTCTGGTTGAAAGAAGAATTCGTTTGGGCGTGCACGGAGTTTTTCGAAAGACAAGGTGCTTCTTCCTAGGACTGCTGTTAGCATCATGCCAGAATTAACATGTTTTGTCAACAATTATACTGACTGATAGTCAAAATATGTTTGCGCTTGATGTTAGCATTTCTTGAGGTATGCCTATGACTATAGTCTAGTGCCGCACCATTTATACTTGATCCAAAAACTGATCAATAGCTCAAGATTGACTAAACGAGACTGCGCTGAGACCAAAAGACAGAAAAACAAGTGAATGGGAAGAGGGCTTACGGCTCACGGCCTCGACGATGGCAACCCCCCATGTCCTGGTTCCTTTTGATACGAATACGTGCCTGAAGCAAGCCAGGGAGAAAGGCGAGGCATTCTCGTTAGTGTACGATAATTACATACGGTCGCAAGTAAGCCGTTCTTCCGATTGGTTGCTCGGGTTTGACAGTTCTTCTACCACCTCGTTCCGCTCTGCCCCAGGCCGCGTATCGATGCAAGATTCGTGTAGAAGCGCTCGGGAACTGTGGATCTCCTATGCAGATCCACAATGCTAGTGCAGATATTAGACGAGACCTGCAGGTCATCAGTCCGGCCAATGATTAATCATTAACCTATGGGCTCCGTCATCTCCGTAAGCCAACTAGTTTGGTTTATGGTCAAAGGCCTGGATGATCTCTTTGTCAATGGACTACACGAGTCCCTTGGAATGGCACTTGATTCAAATGTACCAGATCCACATCCAAGACAGCTTAGGCGAGGGGTGGTTGCTGTTGAGAAATACCGTAAATGTCAGCTAATAATTAGCTTTCGGGGTTTCGGCACTTCGGGGGCGCGAGAAAGAGATCAGTAATCTAATACCCATACGACTTTGCCTCGCGCCCCGAGAATTTCTTGATGACCGCTTTTTCTTTCAACTTTTCGGGCTTCAGTGATACCCCGTACTCGCGCGTTTCTTTCCATAATGTCGGACACCTCTGCCCGACCCTCGGACCTGGAGCCGCCAGCTTCTTCAAAGAAAGCCGTATGAAGGATTCTTTCCCCACTGCATATGTCGCACCCTTGATTCTACCTCTTGAATGATGTTTTACAGCTGACTGTCTGTTTGTGAAGTGCGATGCTTGCCGAATTCGAAAAGTTCGTGCGACGAATTTGAGTTGCCGCTTGAATCTGTAGCTGATTTGTCCTATCAGGTACGCTGCGATCGAGGTTCACCATGCTCGCATTGTCAACGCACCAAAATATAGTGCAAGGTATCGCCGCGTGCTGAAAGACCAAAGCGACGAAGAGAATTGTATTCTACACAGTAGTATGTTTTCGCTTTGCCTTATTCTAATGTGGCGTTCTAACAAAGCCTCCTTTCGGTCCATCAGTCAAGGCAAAATAGACCAACTTGATCAACGGCTCGGACAAGTAGACCGTTTAGTAGAAGCGCTTCTTGGAAAGGAGCAGACCGATCGAATGACGGGAGATGTCGAGTCGCCCAAGGCAAGCTTGCCCAGTCACTTCACCAGCTCACCTAATCAGGCCGAGCCGCCCGCGAATGTTAATGTGCCAGAGGGTTTGACGGCTCTGCCTTTACGGAGCGAGTGTCATAAAAGTCGACAGGCAGGTCGTGACCCGAAAGCCAAATCGTCGAAGCAGGAAGAAGGACATGCCCCTGAAGAGGGCCCGTCATCTCTTTCTGCGCACTCCTCTTTTGCAATAGACTTTCTTCACCATTTTGCGAGTTCAGATGGTGATAGCGGACTTGGTATTGAGACACAAGGACTTCTAGAGTCTCTTCGGCAAATCGTCAACGCCCTGAAGGATCAACCACTATCGCCGGCGCTCCTCTTTCCTATGGCTAAGTCTGGAGTATCAGAAGGCCATGAGCCAGGACATATGCCCCCAATCCAAGCTGCGGTGGAAATAATACAAAAAGCGCAAGGTTCGTTCTGCTTCGGATGGAATGTCAACCATCGTCTTGCTGTGCAGCCAACGATCATGCTTTTTTGAGGAAGCTCCTGCTATGGAAATTTTCGTGACAATATTTTGGTTTGGGATCATCGCAATATATACCCTACTATGTGAACTGGTATGCACAGCCATTCCGCCACAACTTTGAACACAAAACCACGAGACCTCTGACAAATACATTCTTTTAGGACAATACTGTTCTCGCCCTTCGTTCCCTTCATCGTTCTGTTCTGTCACGTCATAGAGACAGGGGATGAAGGCGATCTAGGACGCATGCAAGACTTTGTGCGCTCTATGCAATCGACTAGTGATCAATCCAACACAATCGCAAACCACTTTCGCCTCTTCCGAGTTTTCCACAGTGTTGCTGTTCGCTATACTGAGCTCAAACTGGCTCCCGTCCCTCTGAGGGCAGAGCAACTGGAGTTCAGAGACGAAATGGATGGTTTTCTAAGAACTATGGGGTTTGGAGCGTCCAACGATGTTCCTGCTGCTCAAAGTAGTGTTGCAAGTGCTGAGAATTCAGTTAAATCACCAAGTCATTTTCATGCGGCACAATCTATGGACTTGAGCGGTGGAGTGGAAAGGACTGTGCAAGTTCCACATGCAGAAAATTGGTTTACGGTAGGCCAACAGATGATGGACTTGCTAGCTACCGATCAATTGCAACTCTAGATTTATGTTACCAATATCGGACATGTCTGTGGAATCTTCGTTATTACTAGTACCAGGTCAATTCTGCCACGGGGTATTGGGCGATCGGGACAACTGATTACTCCTAGCCACTTCACTAAAGCGCCATTTGCTGGGTATGCTTTATAGAGTCACGATTCAGATGGGGGTATGAATGATTAGATCAAATTGAGCGTCTAGTAGATTTTCCAGTCGCGATTTCATCACAGAAATGGACGATAGGTTACTCTAAACCTACCCCTAGCTCGACTCACCGAAGATAGATCTTGTAAATAATTGTAGCAAAGTCCACAATGACTGCAACTAAACAAGTCCAGAAGGTGTTTTCTCAGTCATGTATGCCGCTAGGCCGTAAATCTCTAGCTGGAACGCCAGGACCAGATGCATTGGGCCTTTCGGGTTGTTATGGCTTACTAGGCCCCTACAAACTTATGTTACAAGCAGACAGCGATACGCCCTAAAGTAAGACTACTTAACAAGCTATTTAAGGAATGAATACATGGAGAATAAAGGGAATCAACTTCGTCGCCTGAAGCAAGTCGCCTCGGACTGAAGAACACTAGTTCAATCCAGGCGGCATTTCGAGAGGAGTGATCGCCGAAACCCCGGGAGCCGAAAGAGCCGAAACGCCGAGAAATTAGAATGAGTGTTTTGTTGATTGTCCATCATGAGTAACCCATGAGTGTGCTTAAACGGCCTCGTCGCACATGGCAAGCCATCAAGGAGGATTAGTTCGTGTCGAAGCATTTGTTAGACCTTTCGTTTTTGCGAAAACAAAATTGAATTCCCTGCGAGACGACAAGGCCGACAAACTACGCTATGGCAGCACTGACTTACGTAGGGTCGCGTCATCAGTCATAATCAAATCCATCATGACGTAAACAACGTGCTTAAATGAATCTAACCATGGTATAACCAGATTTGATTAGTTAAGTTAAATTAGCATTATCGTCTTGAGTTTAGTTATCTATTCTACAATCAAATCCTTTTTCTTTGTCTTTACAAGACTCAGACACCTATTCCCACTCCGCTCGCAGTAGGAAGCAGCTTTGTGAGTTCGTTGGTATCAGTACATTAATCCACCATGAAGCAACGAACTAGGAAAAGTAAGAATATACGCAGAGCCAAACGCTATTTAGTAACTTTGCGTAAGACCAATAGTCATGATTTCTTCGACATTGCTCGCATACCATCCGTCCTTCAATACTAAAGTTTAAGCCCGGAATAACGGCAGGTTAGCCATAAGTGATAAAGTAAGAAATCAGTACTACTAGATTAGATATGCGGTCTAATGAAAACAGCATGCGGAGCAACGGAATAATAATCGCTGCTATCGGTGACCATGGGCTAGCACTTAGCTAGGTACCTTGGAACGGTATTGAACTTGAGGTTGGCTTAGACTGCTGCCGGTTTTGCGCCTATACCGGAAAGAGGTAAAAGAGGCGCCTTTGTAAGAGACTAGTGCTCCTGAAACTGACCTATGCTAAAGGAGTTGTTGACGTCTCTATGATGTTTATTAGCCGACACCTGATTTGCCAGGATGCAACAGGTCCTATCACGAGACGGACGTCCAAACAAGAAACTTTTTATAACACCAGTCTGCGGATGAGTCGGCATCTTTCTTGTGTAAGGTTATGAAACATACTTTTGCCTTTGAAGGACTAAATCTCAAACCCTCTGAAGGCGTCGCTGGTTGGAGAAGCCGCTATTTCATTGCTTGCTTAGGCTGATTCCATCCCCGTGACCGCGAAAACCAATCTAGACAAGGAAATCTTTTAACTATTAACTTAGCTATCAATCTAGTCAATATTAGCACCCTCAATAGCGCCGCTGGCCGCCGACGCCCGAGGTTTTGTCTAAACTTTATCTTACTCGACCTGCTTCCCCCATAAAACGTTGTCACGCCTAAATGCAATTAATGACGCTGCCGCAAGCTGAAGTTCTACATAGCTGTTTAAAAATCGTCTTAAGGTGCTAAACTTTCTAAATTAAGCGCAACAAATTATTGCTTCGATGCTGAAAATCGGAATTTATATTTATTAATTAGAATATTACAAGTAGCTTAAAGCCATAACGTACATGATAAGCGAGTGAGACAGACAAGCGAGTGAGACAGTAAACCAGACCTTCGCGACAATAATATCGAAATCTATAACAAGAAATCTTAGATTGATTAATACTACTCGGATTCCTATTCTTCGGATGTTTCCTTAATAAATTGACATGTTCTCGCGTTGTGGCCTGTATTCCCGCATACGCCACACCGACGATGAGTCGTCTCAGACCTCACTTTGCGACCACTACTCCGTCGCGTTTCCTCTTGTAGTTGCGTGTCTGCCTCTCTTTGCGACTGTATATCCTCTCCAGTAGATATAGTAAGACTTCCTCCTTTCTGTAGACGTGTTTTCTTAGCCCTTCGACGCCGACTTAATATTGCATTCTCCTCTCGAAGGATTTGAACCTCTGACTCTAGTAATGCTACCCGATGCCCTAGTCCTTCTGTCCCTCTGGCTAGCTTACTCACAGCACTATAAATTGATGCTAGAGAGCTGCTTCGGTGGCGTGAGATTCGACTCTTAATAAAAGTAGACTGTGATCTTGCTTCGCTTGGGTTGCTCGGCGTCCTAGAGATCCAAGGGTCTGGTGTCTGAGGGACCCCCTCCTCAGGCGTTGGCGTTCGGAACTTTACATCCAGCTTTGAGAGAACACTTTCTGCATTCAAAGGGACAAGTCCAGCTCCTCGGAAACCTCCCTGGATATTTTTCCTCGTAAAAGACTGCTTAAAAGCTTCGTGAAATGCTGCAAAGAAATCTTCCTTCGAGATATGGGTTGTGCCTCGCCGCATCTTATTCTCAATTTGCCGACCGTAGGCATTCTTTAACGGCTGAAAACAACCAACATCTAAGGGTTGAAGTAGATGAGACGAGTGAGCCGGCATGCACAGTGTAATAATGTTGTTTTCTTGATAAAAGAGCTCGAAGGCTGCGGAGTGGTGACTTTCATGACTATTAACAACGAGGAGGCGATATTTCCCAGACGTACGTGGTTTTGTATAAATGTCGAAGTGTCTGATCCAGTCAATACCTCTCTCGTTTGTTGTCCATCCATTTTCAGACGTTGCAATAGCCTAATCGCCCGGAAGAGAGGTTTCTGTATACTAGCTTGAGAGGTGATACTGGCCTGCAACGATGATGTATGGCGGGATGCTCTCCCCTTGGGAATTAATAGCCTGGATAACTGTAACCCATTCCCTATTGCCAGGCTGTGTCATCTTCGTATTTGAACGCCTTTCAGCACTTGTAACAACCATTCCAGAAGCAATAACGCCCATCATAAAGCCGGTCTCATCAAAGTTGTAGATATCAGCATCAGCAATACCATACTTCGCAATTGTATTCTTCACAAGCGAAAACCAGCCACGAATCACCTCTGGATCTTCGCATTGAGCTCTCTTATAGTCATACTTGCGAAAGAAACGCGTCCTAAGCTGTGGTTGTCGCTTGACGAAATTAGAAGCCCAGCGCTTCCCAACTGGAGGCGCGTCGCGCTCTGCGAGAAGTCGATTAGCCATTTCTTCCACACCACTCAGCCGGGGAGGAAATGATCGCGCATCTAGGTCGAGAATATACTCAACTACTGTCTTCTCTTCTAAATCTGATAAATTCCGTGAATTAGGCATGCTGTCGCGTCGTGAGACTATTCCCTTTAGTCGCCGGCTTAATGTTGCGTGACTGACTGTATAGAGTGCACCTGCGGCCCGAGCACTAAGTTTTGGGTCATTTCTCATTGCTTGAAGGGCAATTTGTAACCTTCTTTCAATACTAGCTGATTCCATGATTTATTGTAGAGGAAAAGGTGCCGGTCGCGTCAAGGTGCGACGGTCGCGGTTTACTGTCTCACTCGCTTGTCTGTCTCACTCGCTTATCATGTACGTTATGTCAAATAATTAATATTAGTGGATACTATGATGTTGTAGTATGGCCTACCAACCAACTAGGTGACTAACGTTGTATTTGAAAAAGACTGCATAGATGAATTGAAGGGCCCTTACTTGACTGTTTTATTAGGAGTTTCTAACAATAAAATGCCGACCCAATAATCTGATATGGGAAGTAAGAACGGATACTGCATTTGTTGAATTAATGCCCCCTGTGTGCGTAATGGCTATGGTCCAAATCCACCGTTTGACAAGACTCAATCGGTCAGTCAGTCTCCTCTAAAGATTCGAGAGCGGTATAATCCCGTAGCAAATCTTCCGTCAGCACGTCTTCCTGCTACAACGCCATGATGAATACTTACACAGTGCCATTCATCTTGTTAATACGATGGTAAACCTTTTGTGTGCTCCTTTCTTCTACTGGTTCTTCATCTCCGTTGCCCGCCCCAATCACCGCACCAATGCCGGTGTTCCAGCGCCCGCCTCCTCCTCCCGTCCACCCCCTCCCCCACCACCCCTCACTCATTCCAGGCCTTGTGAGCATGAAAATCGAATGTTGCATCGATACTCCAAAAGCTAGAAATCCCAGCACACCGCTGACAGTCATTGGAGCCAGTCTATTACCATAGGAATTAGGAGACCGGCCCTAATCACTTCCTATTCCAGGCCTATTAAATGCTTTGTTATTACAGTTTTGTAGACAAGAGCCTTATGGAGTTTCGTTGCTAGATCTTCACTTAAATAAAGTTGAAGTTCAAAGGTTTAAGATGCTGCAGTTAAGATCCTGGAGTTACCTAAAGTCTAAATGACGTCTTAGTAGAAAGTAGAGTTGACCATCAGAGTAGGGTGAGGTTAGTTAAAATAAAAGTAAACTACTGAAAAGCTAAGCTTAATCGGATCTAAGCAGCCGAGAGTGTAGTTAATGCATACCTAGCATGTCTGTATGTATACGTAAGTATTAATGCTAGTCTGATCACTAGCACGAGTGTGGAAATTGAAGGGCAGCTGGAGAATATTTGAGCGTTACTGGATGAACCAAGAAAGCATCCGTCTTGCAGATACCAATTACATAAGTAGTCTAAAGTTTGAAGGTACTTCATATGCAACTTGCTATGATTTAGTAATTCTCCTAAGCTTTCTAGATGAATTTTCAGGTCAGTCGTCATGCTTTTATTGGGCGAAATCCTATACACAGGCTATCCTTCTTACAGAAACTGCTTACGTATTTTGCTCGGTCGATCTGGAAATCCGCTGCCACTCCTGCCGTTACTGCTGCTGGTGTTGGTTTGAATGTTGTTCACGCCATAGCAACAAAGGCGAAGCCCCTGGCACATATTCCCCGAGGATATGTGACGTAGAGAACCGAACGGTCAAGCTGCATACTCTACATGCTGACGCCCTCGAAGTCTTACTGTCTAGCTACTTTTCGTTTGGTCTGTCCCGATTTTTCGGTCATAGCCCAGTTCGGCTGATTTCCGTCAGGTATTTTAAGTGTGTAAAAAGTCTTTAAAGTCGTGAGCGATGGTGACTAGCTCTTGATCTATCGCTTGAGAGATCTTATAGGCCTCATGGGCTTTGGCGGGATGAGAAGGTGAAGCATTGATCATCATCGTCTCTTATTTCTGATGTCACTCAGTAGAATAATAGGTGGTTAGCTTCCTTAGCCTCCGCAGAGAAGCAGATCAGTAGGGGTGTTAGTATGACTTGCTGCAGTGGTCGCTCAAGGATATCAAGCAATCTACATGAGATAGGGTAGGATTTCAATGTAAAGTGCGGCGTATATGCTCAATTGCAACGGTCCCGGAATGATGTCATTGAGAGAACTCATGTCTCAGGACAACACCCCATCGTTACAATCCGTACTTGCTCCGCCTTAGTATAGTAAGTGATACTAGAAGAAATATAACTGTAAGAACTTTGCGAGCTTTCTCCCCTTAGCCTCCTTTCATATTTCCCTTCTTTAGAAAAATATGTAGATGACTGCTCTAGTCTAGTATTATAGACCCCTAAAAAAGCAATCAAAAGACTGTAGAAAACACGCTTTGCATTCAGTTAACAAATTCAAAATGCTATTACTGACCTTCTATATATAGTCCATTTAGTGCTAAGTAATTCACGTTGGCTGACGCGTTCCTATTAGACAGTCTCTAGTATTTCGTTGGTAACCTAAGCCCATATTGTGATAGACACAAAGCTCTATTGACCAGTGAGACTATGAAATACTTGCCCTGCCATAGTAAGCTTGGTGGACTAGCTTTGCCTGCGTGAACGTGCATATTTATTGATCATGACAGGCTTCGAGAAAACATAGCTTCCCTTCCGTTTTTTTCTTCTCCTTTCCCCCCCAGAAGTTCAAACTCAAGCGAGCCAAAATTCCTCCTTCTAAATAATTATTCCCCTACATCCCACCCCTAGAGCGACTGCCACCTGAAGGGCGACCAGCTCTGGAAGAGCGACCGCTACCGGCGCCGCTACTGCGACCAAGACTACCGCCGGATTTAGTAGAGAAGCGTCCGTGGCGAACATTTTCCATGATCGGATCTCCTCCTCCTCCGCCGCCGCCGCCACCGCCGCCTCCTCCTCCTCCTCCTCCGCCGCCACCTATCTGTGGATCCATTCCACCACCTATCCATACCATTGCTGGTGGAATCTCAATCCCCGGGGGTACAGCCCCGGGATCCAGTGGCATCACTACCGGAATATTTGGTCTGGCGAAGTCAGGATCCATCACAGGCTCCTGGGCAAGTAGAACTGTAGGTAGTATTGCAAAGATAAGGATATGCATTGTTATAGATTATTTTGGTAATGTGACGAGTGGATGAGAAACGACTTCATGTTCAGGATTCTTTAAGAGGGGTATCTACTCTGTATTTATAGAGCTACTGCTACTTCAAAAAAACCACCTCCTTAAATGCTAAAATGATTAAGTAATTACAATTAGTACATTAAGAAAACTAGTTTGTAAATGAGATATTAATTTTTGATAAAAGAAACTTTTCTCTGAGAAATTTCCTTTGAATATCTTGAGCTTAAATTGAAATTCTAACTAGGAAGGAGTAAACTCACATTTATCTAAAAAGCAAGCCTCAGTTAGTTCCATGTCGGTAGAACTGTTAATACAGTGGCGATAATAATCTGTCTTTATGCTTTGTCTTACGAAAGAGAAAGATGCTCCGCGCATGTTAGAATCTCATCGAAAGCGATGACCTCTTAATCTTATGAACTACTGCCTAGACATTAACAAAATGCACTCTTCGAAGATTGTTCTCGCGGCAATTTATGCCGGGCAAGCTATTGGCAGTGATCTGCTTACTCTTTACAAGCAAATCATTGGGCAAGACGCTTGTGTAATTACCATTGACAATGGGGATGGTGCCTCATCTTACTAGCAAGAGAACTGTTGGTCGGATAACCGCGGACAGCAATACTGCGTGTTTGTAGACGCGCGATTCAACCACGGAAACGGTATAGCCATTATAACGACCCCAGAACGTGCCTAGCAGATCTCTAGATCCAAAGCGTTTGCATCCAAAGATCTTGGCTCTTCTAGTAGCAAGCCGCCGTTCAGGACTACAGCTAGCGGAAGTAAAGGTCGAGGCATCTATGCAGACAGACACATACGCGCAGGAGCTCTTATCACGCAGGAATCACCGATTGTATTCGTCGACCAGGGCTGGTTGAACAAGGCCTCACCGACAGAACTTCGGGTAGCTTTCGAGGAAGCAGCTATTGACATGCTTCCAGGAAGCTCACGTCAAACGGTGTACAGTCTCTACGGCCGACAGAATGGGCAAGATGCGTACAACATAGAAGCAAGACTCAGGACAAACAGCTATGCAGTCAGTGGTGGGCCGACAGAGGATTGGCCGGGATCAGATTACGATGCAATGTTTGCGGTGCATGCAAATATATCGGTCAGTAGTGGAGACAAATGAAACATGGACAAATCCCCCATTTCCGTCACTAACAGCACGGCAGAAGATCAACCACAGCTGTCGCCCTAATGCAGCACCTCAGTGGGATTGGGACTTGTTCGCACACAACTTGTACGCAGTTCGCGATGTTGCTGCTGGCGAGGAGATTACTATATCCTACTTGGGAGCCAACTATGCGCTATTGCCCTCGCAAGAGCGAAAACAGTACCTCAATTCATCACTCGGCTTCGATTGCGTTTGTGACCACTGCAAAGCTGCACAGAAATTCGTTGACCTGTCCGATGATCGCATCAATGAGATCTTGCTGCTCGAACGGCATCTGGAAGACAAAAAAATTGCACCAGCCGAACCAACAGCAATGGCTGAACTGCTAGTCAGTCTGTATAAACAAGAAGGTCTAGAGTTGTTTATTAGCAAGGCATATGCTATTGCGGCACGGGAGTGGAACGGTGCAGGTTATGAATACCAGGCACGCTTATGGGCGTATCAAAGCCTCAAGGCTAGTACGATCAGTAGCTTATCATCAGGAGCTGAAGAGTATGTAGAGGATATGAACGATCTATTGAACGGGGCAAGACACCATTGGTCTTGGAAGTACCGTGTACGTTAAACAGCAAGCCAAGATACCACAAATCAGCCCATCGATTGTGTATAGACTTGTCAGAGGCGGGTATAGCACAGAGTGAAGAGGATAGAAAGTAGGGGTTGTGATGGTGACTGCATTCATCTCTTAGCCTCTCAATCCCTTATAGGATCGAGAGCCCTCTATATAGCTTGTTGGCTTGCCGGCTTGGCAGTGGTTACCCCTCTCTTAGGGCCGCCGACCCCGACTTCCGATCCCCGATTCCGCACGTGACACGATCCCCCCCTCTTATAAGCCATATCCTCATGGCTTTGGTCGAAGAGTAAGGCTATTCGCAGACCCTAAGCCTAAATATTGCCCTATCCTAACCCCCAGTACCCTTATTAAACCTTCACCCCTGTGGTGGGAAGAGTAGTACATGATCTAATTCGTCTTGCACACCCCATCGCCGGGCAGAAGGAGTGTCTCATTATGTATAACCAACACGTGAACAATCATATGCATAGGTGCAGAGCAACTCGGAGGCCTACCCGGGCTCAAAAGTGATAGTTCTTCAATAAGCGTCTTTAAATAGATTCGATATGATATATTTGCTTAGTAGTAAAGCGACGTCAAAGTGCTGACCTAAACCGCTCCTGTACGCCGCGCGCACTTTAAAAACTATTTTTCTAAACGTCTCTTCTCTTTCTCGAAAAAGGCTTCTTGGTTCCGAATTCATTTATGAAACTGCGTCTGTGTGTCCATTTGGGAATAAAACGGAAACAAATGTATGGCGACGAAGAAGGGCATTACTATGAGTGTCCCTGTTGTCAATTGGTATCACACGCTTGGGACGCGCTTGCATCCCATAAGCTTTATCTCCGTGAGACTTTGCCTGCCGGGTCTGAAAGTCCACTGCAGCATGCGATTTGCGGCGTGGAAGATAATCCCGGAAACATCGAGTCACGATTGGTGAAATTTTCGAGTTCCAATTGAAACCGCAGAAAAGAATAAGCCACATTCTGGTCCGATTTACCCAACCAATCGCCCCTTCCAAATCGTTGGTGTGGTGGCCTACATGATGTCCGTCTGCCAAGGTAATGAGCCACTGAACCTGCTTCTCGAGCATGTCAGCAGTTATGGCAGCGAGACTGACGTCATGCACCTGCTGGTTAAAAAGGGGGAAACAAAATAGAGTAGCCTGCATTTCGCTCACAGCGAGAAGAATTACTGTGAAGCGAGATTTCCTGCTGTGGAGCCAAGTGTTCTTGGGACAAATTTTCTTTCACTCTACTCAGAGTTCTTATAAGACGGCGATTGCCATTGTACTGCAAGACATGGGCAAACCGATCAGCTACAAGAGGATTGTGGTCTGTGTTGATGGAACATGGTTCAGTGAAGACGGCACAGAAGGTAAGCAGCCGATCTTTAGAGTATTTCTGCTCACCATCCCTCTTTCGTTCCAGGTCAAGGATATGGGAATCAGAGCAACGTTTTCCGTATTTTTGCGGCAGTGAAACTAGGCCGAGTCAAAGATCCGGATGGTAATGAGATCGAACAGGCAAGAACTGCCACTCCCGTTGTAGGTAACTCAAATCTGACTCTGACGTTGGCTAGGTTGCAGAATATTTCCCCGGTATCGGTACCGATAAACAGCCCC
Source organism: Colletotrichum truncatum (assembly GCF_014235925.2). Lineage (NCBI taxonomy): Eukaryota > Fungi > Ascomycota > Sordariomycetes > Glomerellales > Glomerellaceae > Colletotrichum > Colletotrichum truncatum. The sequence continues at coordinate 79,248 of NW_027222411.1, read as the reverse complement.
TGAACAAACTTCACGACGGAATAACTGGTAATGGATGCCGCGAGCAGATACAAAGGGTTTACGCGGTAACAGAAGAGTATAGATCAACAAATCATTCATGACACGCTGACCGTGCGTAGTATTGTTGCGCGAAGATCACCTCGAAGCATGACGAGCTATGGTTCTTTGGCTTCAGCCGTGGTGCATGTATGGTGCGTTGCCTCTGCTCCTCGAGCTTGACTAACCTTTGGCCAAGATGTATGCCGTGCCGTATCTGTTCTTTTGAGCCGCTTACCGCTAGAAAGAGTTGTTCCAGCCAACGATCGATCTACTTGGAGAGGTCTCAGAAGTCTGGTCAAGGCGGGCAAGAAGCCGGCGAACAAAGGAAGAGAATATCGACTTGGGTAACTATTATCGTTTTGTTGGTTTATCTTTCCACTATATGCTAACTAGCTGTCAAGTTTGAAGCAAATAGAGGAGCCACCAACGATCAAGTTCATGGGTCTTTTTGACACAGTGAAGATGACCTTTATAGACGACATTGAAGTTTCCGATCTTAGTTTCGTAGAGAACATTCGACATGCGCTCGCATTGAACGAGGAAAGGATTATTTTTCCACCACTTCCAATCGAAACAAAGTTCGACACACTCGGAAAAGATTGCCTACAGGCTTGGTTCGTTGGTGCACATATGGATATGGGGGGCGGGGCCTAAAATGATGGGCTCTCTTTGTATCCCCTGCAATGGATGATCATTGAGAGTCAGGCACATGGCTTAAACTTCGAACATAGCCCGCCGGACCGTCTCAGAGATTTAATCGAGAACCCACTAAAACTGGTTTTTCCTGATTCGACAGAGCCTAAAGATCATGCAGACAAGACAACAGGCGCGTCTAATGCCGCCAGGCCAATCAAGGCACAGCCCTGGAACTTCAAGTACTCAAATGGGGTGGAGATCACGATGTTTGATCTTCGCCAATCCCACCAGCACGGAAATCTGCAGGAAGTGCAGCGAAGAAAGCTTCAGAAAAAGAGTCCAGACCTCTTGGCCGTCGCCACCCACAACGTAGAAATCAATACGGGGTTCCGAGGCCTGTCAATCAGGAGTCGGCGTATTTTTGACAGGGATGTCCGTGGAAGCCTATATGGGTATAGCGACAATCGTAAGACAGAAATTGGCACTGCTGGCATGAGTTCTCGGTGTTTAATTAACATTTTTCTACTAATAGATCTCAACAGAACCGTGATCCATCCATCCGTTTACTTTTTGGTGGACTGCTACCCTACCCTAGGGATTCCGAAAGCTCTTGGTCATATCATGTGGGATCTTGAATCATTTAAGGACTATTGCCATTGTATCTCTCAAAATCTAGAGGAGATATTCGACCCTTGGCGACTCGGATTCTTGTCGTCCACGTGTTGCCGCATTCTAATATGTGGCAATACGGGTGTTGGCAAGTCTACGCTGTTGAACAGAGTGTTTGGCATTGAGATGGTAAGTTTACGCCCGACACTCTGGAAACACGATTCTGACCTCAAAACAGACGCAAGAGAATTCAGACCAGCGAGGGAGCCACAACATTAACGAAGCATTCGAATCAGACCAGCATCCAGGCATTATTATTCACGACTCCGAAGGCTTCCAGACCGGTAATAGTAATGAAGTCTCTGCCTTCAAAAATTTTCTCAAGGCAAGATCAGGAAACTTACTCAATCAGGACAACCTGCATGTCATTTGGTTCGGAGACTCCCCTTGAACCCTGCATCTTATTAACGTAGCTTAGCAGCTGACAGAATGTTTTTAGGCTCTGTATTGACACCGATACTGACCGCCCTGTGCAGTCGGCTCTTGCAAATGTTTTACAAGAAGTCGTAGAAATTGCTCCCCAAACTCCAGTTATGATAGTAGGAACAAAAAAGGACAAATTCATTCTGCTCAATCAACATCGTCAAGACGCGGCGACATTACTTTCCGATCGAGAAGCGATGTTCAGGCGGAGATTCGAGGTGGAGCCGGATACGGCTTCATTCTGGCCTGCGCTGAGAACCAACTTTGCATTCGTTTCCCAAGGTACATGCATTTGACACTTTGTATAATTTCTGATCATTAATGCTTGGAATTATAGATGACCCGGAGTCAATCAAAACGTTGATCAACCTCACCAGAGGATTTTTTAGCAGTCCAGAGGTATCAGAGGCAATGTGTGCTGCGCAAGTCCCGGATGTGGATGCAAAGATTGAGCAGGCTGTGGAAAAAACATTAACATTTCTCAAGGCGACCATTACCGCAGCGGGTGCTGGGTTGGGTACTGGAGTGATCTCTGCAGCCACCACCCCCACCATTTCTAAGATCCTTTGTAAGGAAATTGCGCAAGGATGCTTTGGTCTTCCAGAAGCAATCCTCGACGACATCAACACAGTCTTAGCTCGTGTAGTATGGAGTAACCTTGGGCCATTTATGGCCCAGGCCCTCAGCCAAACTTTTGTTATTTGGGGTGGTGCTCTATGCTTGACTTGCACTACAGTTGTCGGTGGAATTCCCCTTGCTCTGGGTGCGCCGCTACTCGAGGCCCCAGTTGCTGCGCGGATGATTTTCAAATGCGCTTGCGATCTTATTCTCATTCTGGACCAAGGATTTCGGGAGACAGGCAAGACGATCAACCGACAAAAAATCGAAAGCATCGCCGCTGCGTATAACAAGAGCAAGGTGTCGATTCAAAAAGATGGCACATTAGTGCTGATGCTTCGGAAGAACGTTGTACACGAAAGGATCAATGAATTAGTTCCAAGAATATCAAGGCAAGCCTACGAGGCACATGCAAAAGGGAGCCTTTTCAAGTATCGCCAAGGTCTAAGGGACATATTGTTTAGGTACAGGTTAGGAGAAAGCCAAGCGGGGCATCTAGGACTAGATAATGACAGTTTGATTGGCATGAGTAGCACTGCTCAATCTGCTACACATCTTTCAGAGGACGAAAACGATATGAAGCAGTTCAAGGGGGAAGATATTTAAGTTGATTGGTTCATATTCATCCTCTAAATAGTTTGGGGTAAAACTTCGTTTTTTTTTAACTAACTGCTAAGCTTTAACATGGTTGTATAATGAGGGCTAAACCTTTTACTCAATAGACACTGACAGAGGTCTAAAAAGATTTGAAAGGCCTTCGTTACAGTGTCTACAGCAAACTACCCTATTGAGCACTATTTACCTTTCAGTCGGTTGTCGTTCGTGTGCCCTACTGCGGCTTTGGTGGGTATGGTCGAGACACGAAAGGGAGTTTACTAACATACATCCCGCGACGTCACGCCGTAATTTAGTATCGCAGTTCGCGAGGCCAACAGAGTCACCGCGACAAAGGTCGACATCGCAGTTCAGGCCACACCGTTTGAACCCTTTCATCGACATCTCGACAGGGTATCTGATGGTCTATTACTATAGTCGGAAAACGCTCGCATTGGTAGTGTAATTTTGCAACATGTGGCTCCATTGGAAGGACGGAAATCGTGAGGTCCATGCCAAAATGCGCAAGGCGCGAAATGCAACCGGCGGCAGCAAAACGCCAACACTCCACAAGAAAAAGAAGAAAGCAAAAATTAGGAAGAGCAGACATTATCGCTTTCTCGTTCCCTCGACCGATGTCAAAGGTATCGCACCATTAATCCATTCCAAATCACGCTTATGGGCGTATCAAAGCCTCAAGGCTAGTATGATTAATAGCTTATCATCAGGAGCTGAAGAGTATAAAGAGGATATTAACGACATACTAAACGGGGCAAGACACTATTGGTATTGGAAGTACTGTGTACGTTAAACAGCAAGCCAGTGTACCACAGATCAGCCCATCGAGTGTGAGTAGGCTGCAGTACACATACTGTTACGGGCTATGCCCGGTTGATAGCTAAGCCATTATCCCTAATTAAGAGCAGCCAAGCAACAAGTGGATGACTTGTTGTTACGTATCCTTTTAGGCGTTTAGCTCAACGGGGTAGCACCTCTGTTCTTAATGAGTGCGTGCTGGAGGCTGGCGTGCGGCTGCCACTACAACCTTCTAGGCAGGTTCTGGCCCTTCACAATTAAACTCATGATAAAATCTATAATTTCCCCTCATGGTGAGAGTACTACGTACTGTCATCATGAGGCATTAGATAACAAGCACACGCCGTATACTGATTATACCTACGTTTTGCACATAAGGAAGTAGGTGCACCGCTTACATCAGTTTGACGGTCATGTGCGTTGAACTCAGGAGCAGCTTAGGTATTTCAGCCATTATAGGAGTTAAGCTGGATTACGCACGCTGAGCAGTGAGAGACATAGTGAACTCTTTGTTCAGGGAGCCCGTCAGAGCTGCTTACCACTGCTCGAGAACGACACTCAGTAAGAAATTGATAGTGTCTATTGTACAGTCCCAACGCGTATTGTGCGTTCGGCGTGTCTCAAAAAAGATGCAACGCTGCTGTTGATAGCCGATTCTGACCCTCGCTGGATGTTCAACATCATATCAGAATCGGTTGCACGTTTTCAGTCGTGCTTCGGAAGCAATAAGTCACAAGTGGCTGCCTGACAAAATAAGGAGACGTGAGTGCGTACCTCAGCCGCGATCGCGGGATCGTGGTGCAGTGTCTAGCCTTCTATGCAATTCCGTAACTAGTTTGTTGGCATATAAGCACAGTCATTTTGTGTGCCCTTGGCGACAAGGGCTTTTATACCTTGCCAACACGGCGTCTATACTTATAGTAACTCCCGGAGACTTTAAATACCTAGACATAATAACTACTATAGAACGCTAGATTAGGATCTCTATCCAGGCTGTTAGGGTTAGATTTTATAAATATTCTTCTACACTAAATCTGGTTGATTTAGTTCTTTAATAAAGTAAAGAGAATTTATGTTTTTCTTTTAATTAAAATTTCTTTTTATAAACTTATGAGAAAAGAGTGGTTTTCATATATAATTAAAATAAGTTAAGTACGTTTTCTCTTCAGGATCTAAACAAACCATTACCCTTATTTAGAGTAATAACAGATTATTAACACTGACTAGAGCATCATAAGTTTAGTATATAAGTATCTATTTTTACTTTCTCTATTCTAAACAAGCATTCTCGACCCGTTTACGTTACAAGATGATGACTTAAATACGGGCACTTGGCCAGTCGTTGTAATTCTCATCTGCGACCTGAACTGGCCCATAATGGACCGTAGGTCCTCGGTCATTCGTGTTAAATGGAATACTGTGTTTAATGCGGGTAATAACATCCTGACATGATCAGCAAGTTCTAAGAGAGTAAAACTCAACAACTTCTCACTTACAGGATTATAGATAAATGGTCTTCCGAAGGTGATCAAATCAAGCTTGCCCGCCTTGATGAGAGAATCAGCTTCTTCCACCGTGTAATCATGATTCGCCATAAGCATTGTAGGACTTCCCGGAAATTTGACTAGTTTTCCAAAGTCAAGAACAGGATCATAACCATCGGGAATGGGATAGCCTGCAGGACGTTTGACGCGGCCGAAAAAGTCGCCAGTACCGGCGTTAGGGTCGATACCGCGACGCCCAAGGTTAATGATTCCGACCTTGCGAGCTACGAGCTCGCGGATGAGGTATGTGTAAACCTCCTTCATCTCAGAGAACTGGACCATAGAATCATTGTAGAAGTCCGTAGGATTGATTTTCACGCAGACAAACTCCGGCCCGTCAAAAACCTCCGCGATGGCGCCAACGACCTCCAGAATGAAACGACACCTGTTTTCGACAGAGCCGCCGTACTCATCGGTTCGCTTATTTGCACGGCTAGTTATCGAGTCAGTGCTTTGAAGATAAATCGACTGGTTTGGGCTACTTACCTATTCAGAAACTGCTGGGGCAGGTAGCCGCTGTAAATAATGGAAGTTAGCTGGGTCTGATACGCGCAGTAATAGGAAGTTAACTACCCTTGAGCTAACAGCTCGACGCCATCAAAGCCAGCATTTTTGGCCAGCTGACAGGAGCGACGATAAAGTTGAATCACCTCGCTAACATCTTTGATAGCCTCAATATTGGCGGTGTGGCCCTGTATAGCATGAAGTCTGATCAGCGACTTGTCATTCTGAGTATGAGTTTGAACTACCACGCACAGGCTGCCCAGGTAAATCCCGGTATTTGCCATCATTTGCTTTGATAGCGGATGGAGCGAGAACACGACCATTGTGTTCCTTCATGATTGGCATTTGATCATGCTGACAGCGACCAGCATGCCAGGCCTGGAAAAAGATCTTGCCTCCAGCTTGATGTACAGCATCGGTGACTTTACGCCAAGCAATGGCATGGTCCTCAGTGATCATGAAAGGAGAATATTTCCAATCACAGCCAGTCCAATCTATGAAAGTGCCTTCATTAACGATCAGACCGGTACCATCTCTGGCTCGATCTGCGTAGTGTCTGACTTGTGCCTCCCCTGGTTTGCAATCGTCGAAGCAACGGTTGCGTGTCATGGAACCCATGACTACTCGGTTTCGCAAAGTCAGCTTACTCCCCACAACAATGGGCTCCAGTAGGCTTGACATGATGGCAATATTTGGGATGTAATGAGTTTGAGAATGTTATAGATATGAGAGGAGGTAAAGAAAGGAAGACGAAGGAGGGCAATGGAACAACAGGTCAATGCGGAGAGACTGATATTTATGTTGTTTTGCGTAACAATCAATCATTACAAATCAACTCGAGTATCGACGCACAGAAGCTTGGAAGCGGCTAGTTTATTGATCCGTTTGAATCCAATTTGTAATTACCGTGTCAGCGATTGAAACCCCTTGTGTGAGTAATGCCGCATTTCTCACCGCAGTGGGAACAATCCACTTATCCACACATATACTGTTTTGTGCTAAAGTAGATTGGATGTTGGGGTCAACCGTAACGAGCAGTAGTAGTGTTATGGATTGATCAGTGTTTTGAGTTTCTCTTCCCTTGCGGGAGTTTGCACAGAGATACTTAACGCGTGCAGCGATATTTCATGCCATTTCGAACGTCCCATAACCGACATGAAGACTCCGAGAGCATGCCGTCCATGAAGGCCATCACCTCTATAGTATTATATCATCACCTGTATTACTGAGTCGGTCTCTGACTACCGCATCGTTCCAGTCGAGTGGGGATTGATGTCCCATCCTGCGCTACGTAACTCTCATCGCGTGTACTGATTACACCTACCTTCTCTACTACACGACTCTTCTTGTGCTCTTGATGACAGGGGTTGCCGGGAATTTCGGTACCTGGATACAATAACCGGTATGGGACGTTTCCTGCTTATTATGGAGCTAGAATGGGATCTGTATACTTGTATCTCGTAAATCTAGGTACCTGAGAGTCACATTGGTAATCAAAGGTCAAAGTCTCCGCATTAGACGTAAGAGGTCTTTACTCTACTGTGTTGCGGAGAATCCCAAGCCCCTTCGTTGGCATTTGAGGCATTTCCTAACGAACGCTGCCTGTATGCGAGGGGGGATACCTGGCACGCCCCGCTAAGAACAGCGCTGATAAGCGACATGCTTGGTTCACTTGAAAAGCTTTTCCTAAGCGGGCGTGGGGGAAGTGGCTATTTGCTTCAACGAGATCAAGCCGTGAGTTCCATGTATCCACATTGCGACGGCAAGGTCGAGCACGAATGGGCGAGCCATGGCAGATCGATCGAAGTTCAAGCGGATGATCATAGTGAGCAAAGCCAGTTTGTAATGATTCCGCCCTACTCAAGAAAAGCTGTGTATACTTGCCCGTCAGGTTTCACCCAGTCGCGCCAAAAGTTCTAGATTGCACTGTGAAGTAAACACCAGACGTGGGCTCAGGTCCCCGGGGACCTAACATATGGTAAAGTGCGTGTTCTTAGTGTAGTTTTAAGGCTGTAGTTTTGTATTGTGTACGAAACTTGGTGAATAATTCCCCTCGAAAGCAAGAGGCGGTCCAGGTTAACCCTCTATGCCAGTATGGCCGGGAAAAACCAACATCATAATCACCATTCAAGTTGCTGAATAGTGTATGGTTAGCATGTATTCTCGAAAATTCAGGAACTTCTATGTATGTTCATCGTCACAATCCCTTGAGGCCACTTTATGAATTCGGCCCAGGGGCTGTCACAAATCTGTGCCGTGATGACAGCCATCAAAGCCTTTGCCCAGCCTTCTAAAAACCAACAAAACGGTTCTGCCATGTGCGCTACAACGCAGAAATGCGCTAACAACATTAGTGCAGCTGGGTGCTGCTCTCGAAGTAGTACTAGGTAGTCTTTGGACATCGATCCCGGCCACATGAGTAGAGCGCGAAACTCAGCAGGCGCAGTCAAGGTGTTTGCCGAGGAGACTTTGGTGACGCATTCGATCAAGGATAGCAGCGCCTCGTTGACAACGTCATATTCGAAGCGAGGGAGACGCAATTCCATGAGCTTGTAGACGACATAAGAAAGCTGGTCGAAAAGGGGTTGAAGCTTTACGTCTACCGTGCGAACCACGGTATTTCGGAAACCATTGGAAAAAAAGTCACCCAGCGGCCCTTTTCGAAGATCTTGATCCCACGTGCGGAAAATTGTGCGCATACCTGTGGTCAATGTAAAAATATCAAGCATACTAGGGATAGACGAAAAGGCAGGGTCGTATTTCTCCTGACTTGGATACGTCGCAAAGGCACTCAGGGTCAGAAGTGTCGATGTTGCGAAAATTGCGTGGCAATTAGAGGAATTGATGTCGGCGAGAGCAGGACGCATTTGGTTAATAGCATCATTTTGGTGCTTCGCAGCGTATGGTAGGTAGATATGTCGTTGGCTAGGTTGGAGGAATGCCTTGTGATATGCAGAGAAGGTGAGTATTTGATGCAGAAGAAACGGGTGGTTGAAGGCTTCATTTGGGATATTTGACTGAAAGACCTTCTGTACCATTGGCGAAGAAGAAAAGGTTAGGTAGGATGTGGACGTAAAGTGATGCATGAGCTCGAGATCCAAGATCCATCCGTCTTTGGGTGACGCCGATGGATCAAGATCAACCAGGAATCGAGCAAAGTATGGGAAAGCAGCCTCACTTTCGCATGGGTCTCGTTTCTCCTCCGCACTGGGATTACAGGGAGAATATACTCGCTCAATGGAAGGGCGCGGTATCAGTGGAACGGACATGAGTGAGCTTCGTTGTCGTTTTAACTTAGGCACGCTGGATTCCTATAGAGACACTTGGTTAGTATGGCGAGATATTGGGAAACCATAATAGATATAACAAATTAAGCTGGGTTGTGAGCTTACCGACGAAGGACGTAGCCTCAGTCTCTCTCGGAGCGGATGTGCTCTCATAGATTGAGCCCCTGCTGTTGGAGCATCTTGACCATCTATAAGGCTGCATATCACTCCGTGGCGAACACATGCACCGCAAGGCCTCTTCTCGTCACACTGTGGTGGGAAAAGCGATGAGTTAGCCAGTCACGCGATGGCTTCTTAAGCTCAAGTTCAGCAGACTGCCTGGTCTTCACTTCTGGACTCACTTTAACTCTTCTTTGCTTGCATATCGTACATCCATCCCGGGACTTCTTGTACCCAAAGCGCTTCATGGCACCTGCTGGAATATGGAGGATAATGAGCGCCGGCGTAGCAAGAATGAGTGCAATGGTGTTTGACGCGAGAAGAGAAATGTGGCAGAGCCTGTGGGATTCGTGACGACCTAATGGTTCCGGTAGTGTTCTCAACACATAGTGATTCGGATTGCGGAATGTGGACGGAGCCATATTTATAGTCGAAAGATTCCCCTACGTGGGGGGTTAAAGGGGGAACGGTTCGTAGTTCGACCAAGGTGGAGGAAAAAGTTTGCTGGGGGTCGGCTCCCAATGCGTTGTATCATCGCTATGTGTTTTTGTGCTAGCACGGCCTCTAGCTGTCTCACTAATGTCTAATAGATGGTACAGCCCCCTACGGAAACCTGGTCCAAAGGGCCTCTCTCTCCCCTTTTGTACTCTACCCCAGCCGCAGTCTTTGTTATGGGAATGGCGACTCAAGTCATCATGAACAGGATCAGTCTGCCCCATTTGAGCTCAGAAAATAATGTGGTCTCAATGAGTGGAGATAAGCGGGACATGTAGGTCTAAGTTTAAGCCAATGAAAGAGAGAACCGATGACGAAGTGGAGACACTTGAGTCGTTATTGGAAACCATGACGCTAATTCGCAATGATGTCTGCACTGACAGGGAAAAGAACATCAGACGCTATCAAGCGCGAGCAAGAGAGCCGAAGGAAGACCGGAGCATCCTAGACGCATATACATCAGTTACCTAGCGAGCTGATTGGATGATATGGAGTGTAGAGACTGCACATGTTTTCGCGGTGTAGCATAATCAATATTCTCCTCCGGAACCTTGCCAGATATCTGCATAACAACCAAAAGCGAGGCCTTGCTAGGCGATTATATTTCTCGAGGCTTTGAGAATGCATATAAACGTGAGTTATTCTTTCATTCATGTCCAAGCCAGACTTTCTCTGTAGCAATGTACCCCTACTTCACTTGTCAACACACAAATATCCAACGGCCATTACCATCACCTAGGCCATTTCATGGCTCTCATATTCTTTTATGTCACTGCTGTCATAACAGCTCTCGTGGCATTTCTGATCGCCAGATTCAGCATGTGGTCGTCGCTGCCACTTTATTTTTCATTTTTGATAGGTTGTCTGGGTATGGCCATCCCAAATCCAAATACTCATTCCTCCAAAGTCCATAAGTAACAATGACACAGTGGAAGTAGCAAACACCTTCGATCAAAGTCTTGGTGGTGTGAAGGACTCATATGACATGATTGACTCCTCAGTCATTTATATTCTCCTACCATTCACTGGGTTGCTTGTCTTTTCAGCAGCAGGCGGCTATCTTTTAGGTCGGGCTCTCGTGACTTATCTTTGAGCCGTTGAGAGTGAAAACACTCTTGTAGCTTGCCAGATAGAAGTGGGAAACCTGAAACAAAAAGCCATTGATAGTGATAGTCGTGGTATGTAATGGACATCACCAGTAGTGGTGCTTGGCATCACTATACCTAGACTAAATGTAGCCAGCGATGCGCTGACATTCAAAGTGTTATGGCATAATATCCGTTCCATAGACTGATCAATACCCGATATCAGTCGTTCCCTCTCCGTGTCTCATCAAATTTTCTCATTCATCTCGAACTGCACAGTGGATATAGCTTTTGAATCCCATTTCTTTTGGCTCCTGTACTTCGACTTGATACAACTCACTTTCCTTCCACTTTATTTACTGCTTGCCATGTGCTATATGGATCGAAAGTATCATGCTGCAAGATCCGATACGATCCTTATATCAAGACCTCTTTACGGCTCTCAAGTGAACCATCAACGGAGCCTTATCCCATAGAATAAAAATCTTCTGCTTCTCAGCCCATCCTTGGCTCTCCTCTGCAAGCTCGAGATCAAAATGCCATACGATTTGAGCAAGAATGAGTTTCATCTCAACGTATGCAAGGCTGTATTCGAATGAATTAGCGTCCAAGGTCACAAAGCTCGCGTGCCAATGATAATGTGTGAAGAGTGGGAGGGGTCTTACTTTCGGCCGATACAGTTCCGTGGCCCGATGTGGAAAGGCTGAAAGGCGTCGCGATTATCCGACGCAAACTTGGTGTCCCCGAGGAAGCGCTCAGGATGAAAGTTGAGAGGGTCTTTAAAATACTTCTCGTTATTGTGGATTGCATATTGATGAATCGCGACAACTGTCTGCAAATGTTTCCGTCATTTACAACTTCTCGGTCTGTGGAATTTGACTGGTGACTCACATTTCCAGGGACGAGGCGGCCACAAATAGTTGCACCACTCGCAGGAGTTACACGGGGTAGGCCACTTGCAACGGGAGGGTATATGCGAAGAGTCTCATTCAAGCACGCCATCATGTAAGGTAGTTGACCGACGGATACGATGTTGATGTCGCTTGAAGCCTTGAATCTTGAACGGACCTCCTCCGTTAGTGTTCTTAAAGCATGCCCCGACTTCAGCAACTGATACGTCACGCCTGAAAGCAATGTCGCTGTTGTCTCTGAGCCGGCGATGATTAAGGTATTGCTATTCGCGATCAACTGCGGCATTGATAGCCCCTATTTCACGGCAAGAATTTTAGTCTTGAGGTATTTTCTGCTTGGGAACAGGATCCCGGGAAAAGTAATAGGGATTGGGAACTGGTTGCGCCACTTACCATCTCGTCCTTCTTTTTCAACAGTCCTTCGATCAAATCAGGCCTCTCTTGCTTACTGCCCGCTGCAATACGTCTTTGTAGCTTCTCAGTTGCCATGACAAGATTGTGTGCCTTCTTCTCACGACTGGACTTAGTACTAAGTAACGAGAACAAAATCTTTTTGAAAAAAGGGTAATGGTTTGCCGTCTGTACAACAGTTCCAAGGCGAACAGAAGCGAAGATTCCGCGGATCCAGGGGTGATAATCGGAATCTCTGATGCAGCCAAAGGGCTCTCCGAAGGCCAGGTCGCCTATGATGTCGAAAGTCGTGAAATTGTACCACGCCATGAGATCGATTGCTTTTGTGTCGCTCCTGCTCATTTCATGTAACTTTTGAACAAGACCGTCGATGTATTTCATTACCAAGGGTTCCTGATTTCTCAGGCTTGATTCACTAAAGCCATGAGACATTGTTCGTCGCAAGTCAGCATGCTCCCTACCATTCGAGCTGACAATTGTCGTAGGCATGGCCTTGGAGGAGTTGTAAAAATGCTGATATTTTTTGAACTCAGCTGCGCCCCTCCCCCGGTGGCCCATGATATCTTTCCAGGCTGTTACGTTGTTATACGCAAGCTCGTCTGGTGCTATTCGAACAACGTCTCCGTACACCTTGTGAAGCTGGAGGATATCAAACGGCAGTGTGCCCCGGATGAGTTTGTAGCAGTAGCCGATTCGTGTGACGCGGAGAAGAATAGGGCCCGGATAGTCCCGTAAGGGATGAAGAAATAGGTTGTAGAACACTATTGAAGCGAGATACATGACCACCTGCGCTGTGATTTCAGCATCTGTAAATCTTCGTACAGCAACAGTTTCTGTCCTTACCATATTCAGCGCGGCCAGAGAGACTGACACAGTATCTGGACGAAGATCCATGATTTTCCTTTGGTATTGAATAAGCCGGGAAGCGGTATGATTGTTATTGGGCTCGGCTTCTTAGATATAAAAGCTCTGATGGGTTGAAAACACGGAGACAAAATGATTTAGGACGCGACCTTGAACTCGGGAAACACGCAAGGTAAAGTTCTGTAGATTATTAGTACTACTATCATGAATGCTGAATGATCATTTATACATTGGTCTGATGACACGGCTTAGACGGTTGGACTTATCGTGCCACTGTTCATCGTGCGGAGTATCTTAACATTGGGAACTCCGAACACCCTATCAAGGCCTTCATTGTGGCAAAGGCATTAGACAGCCATATGCTGCAAGGAAGTTAGCGACAACGAGTTGCACATTCGTCGATGACCAATAGAAGCACAACATTTTTTTCACAGACTCGGTGAGCAACCCCACAGAATCGAGCTGCAGGGATCTGCTACATCAAGCTACTTTTACCGACAACGAAGTGGGTCCTCCGCTGCCTAGCTCCGGCTGATCGGAAATTGTGTCCTTGGTGTTTTTGTACATAGTAAATCGGAGTAAGCTAGGCAGATGGATTCTCTCTAAGCTTACACAATGCGTGGCCGATTTCGTCGTTATCGTTAATTCTCTTAAACGATAGGCTCATATTAATAGATGGGCCTTTATTAAGTACAAATGCATGTCCCAAGAGAAGGGGATCCGCGGCTTAGGACACGAGTCAAGCTGTAAATCACAAATATGCGCTCGGTTTGGCAACCCGTGAGGCTGTGATGGTAGTGGTATTTACCAATATCGGACACGTGCCTGAAGAAGATGTTGTTACATTCATTACGTACTGGACCCTTCTCGGGCCATGACCGCCACATGAGCTGACTATTAGTCTAGCGATTTCTGCCGCCAAGTCCCTAGCCCTCTGGATTTAGTACAGTAAAAGATTCTATGGCACAGGTGAAAACAAAGCAGAAACCCACAGATTGTCTATTAATGACTTACATGGGTATACGCTCCTTACCGGAAGGTCCTGAAGTCTTACTGGATAGCTCTTGGAGATGATCACGTTATTAGCGTTCAGTGTGTCCCTTGTGCCATCAAATTTGACCTAAGGAGACCAACCGACATATTTAGCGATACCGAAGCCATTCAGCTGATCAGCCCCGGAGCTCCATTGTCCAACTAGGGCCAGTTGAGGGTATTCTTCATTCGTTTTCGGATGTTGAGTATCGGTTTCTGCGATCAGAGAAATACACCAAGTCGCCACTCAGCCTGTTGGGCCTCTCAGCCTAACCCGTGAGGGTCTATATCGTTAAGCAAGTCGAAAGGGATCACACCAGGTGTTTCCGGATTGCAATGTTGGTATAAGTTCACGACCCATCAATTGAAACTTGTCCAAACTCCTGCGATGGTAACAAATAAGAACAAGTTCATCCATCTTTCATCATGTCGATCTCAACCTTCCCGAATAGGACCAGAAAGCTCGATTCATTTAGAACCTCCGGGTTATTACTGCGCCATATTTCCGTACAAGACATGTCGAATGTCACAGTAGAGAACGTCGATCCAACTCTCATCGACTGGGATGGGCCTAACGATCCCGAAAACCCGCAGAACTGGCCGAAGTCACGCAAGTTTGTCAACTTGGCACTCATGTCCATCTTGACTATCATATCGTAAGTACTCACGGAATCCATTTTTCCAAGATTCCATGGGCTGACTTAACAGTCCCTTGGTGAGGCCCAAATACGGGTTCAGCTACTTTGGCCAGAAGAGCTAAGCTGACTCTATTTGCTAGGGCTCTTCAATGTTTGCACCGGGCGTACCAGATCTCATGACAGAATTTGAGACTGACTCGAGCATATTGGCAACATTTGTGGTTTCAATCTACTTCCTCGGTTTTGCATTTGGACCCTTAGTCGTGGCCCCATTGAGCGAGATCTACGGGAGGGTTTACGTATATCACACCGGCAACATCAGTTTCACAGTGTTCAGCGTCGGGGCCGCCCTTAGCATCAACGTCAACATGCTCATGACCTTCAGATTCCTCATGGGTGTCGTTGGGTCAGTGCCTACAACTATCGGCGTGGGAAGTATCATCGACGTGATGCCACTTGAGAGCCGTGGAAGAGCACTGTCTATATGGGCACTTGGTCCTCTGTTGGGCCCTTCACTTGGCCCTGTCATAGGTGGCTTTCTCATAGAAAGAGCGGGTTGGAGATGGGTATACTGGTTACTCGCAATCTTGGTGAGTGTTCCCTTGTACCCTTCTGTCTGCTTTCACAGTGGCGATGATACGAGATTAACAAGCTTACGTGTAGGGTGGTGCATTTGCTGTTCTAGCGCTAATAGTCATGAGAGAGACATACGCACCGGTGCTTTTGCAACGCAAAACGCAAGCTTTGAGGGAATTGACCGGTGATAGCACCCTACGCAGCAAACTCGATGTTCATGGGAGCAAACGTCTGAAGATGGCCTTGATTCGCCCTTTGAAATTCCTGCTTGCGACTCCGCTCGTCACCATTATTGCATCTTACATCGGAATTCTTTATGGAACATCTTACCTCCTTATTACCACATTTTCATTCGTTTACGCCGGTCAGTATGGGTTTGGAAAGGGAGTCATAGGTCTCACATTTCTACCTTCCGGTCTAGGCATGATGGTCGGCGTATTGACTTTCGGGCACATTCAAGACTTTCTTGTGAAACGGTCGAAGCGAAACATGCAACCGGGAGAGGTTTATAGGCCAGAGATCAAATTAACACCATGGCTGACGTTGCCGCTTAGTATCATACCTCCCATCGGGTTGCTTCTATACGGGTGGACGACACAATACAAGGTCTTCTTCATAGTGCCAATGATTGGGGTCTTTCTGTTTTCGTTCAGCCTTAGCGGATTAACGGTGTGTTCTATTTTCCTCCCCAAGCTGCTGATACTATGATACTGACTTCCACGAAGATGACGGTGCAGAATTACCAAATGGATTCCTATCCTCGTTATGCAGCATCTGCATCTGCTGCGGTTATGCTATCTAGATCCCTTATTGGTGCATTGATGCCTCTTGGTGGACTAAAGATGTACGACACATTGGGCCTTGGTTGGGGGAACAGTTTACTGGCCTTCTTGTCACTGGCCCTTATTCCTATTCCTCTGCTGCTGTTCTCGTTTGGGGAGCGAATCCGGCAAAGATTTGACCCGGTTCTCTGAGGTTTCAATCTTTATGTAAGGAAAGTTGATGAATATGTTTTGTGTCAACATGTAGCATAGAGGCAGCATCCTTCGCAGCAGCTAATAGAATGATCAAATAGCAAATACATAATCACTACTCTGCTGAATTCTGCGTATAATAAATGGCAACGTTACCTTATGTTAACAACTTATTCTGACCGATGCATACTTTCTAATAAAAGAGCAATGCAGGCATCTCGCTATTTCTCTGTCTATTTGGTGGTTAGTTTGCAAGCTCCATGAGACTTTGGGGACGTCTCTATTAGAATGGAGTCGCATATTCAAGAATAATGCGAAAATTCTTATAAACGACATCATCACAATTTATTATTTAGAGAAGATTCTAGCGAATGATAATGAAAGTGAAGCATTGATCTAAAACTCAATTGTTCTCTTGATGCTACGTGGCTAGAACCGTATTTGCGTCATTACACCCAGTCAGAGATTCGATCTCTGATAGTGTAGCCTCATGTCGCTGTTGTATATATAATCATGATCCGCGAGTCTACGGGGTCTATATCTCAGCGTAAGGGCGGAAAGCAAAGCAAGTAGGAGGCTGCAGCTTCCGAGCCCAACGAAGGCAGATCCAACAAAAGCATTGCCATGTCCGATGCTTGATGAAGTGGATATGATGAGCGACTTTGTACCAGCGTGTGCTTGAGCAGGAAAATCTTCAAATGATTGATCAGTGTTGCCTCAAGATGACAATTGATGGAAAAGACTTACGCGTAAAGACCTCTAGACGATACATTCCCCTCTCCATGGCATCTTTGTGGTTTTGCATGACCAGTTTGGAGAACTGAGATCCTGCGGATGTACGCATCCAAACCATGAACGACTCATCCTCAGCAGGATCGAACATATTTCCCGAGTGATATCCGTTCGGAAATCGAGATGCCCAGCCAGGTGGCGGAACAATAATGCTCTTGTTTCCCGATTGTATCGAGGGCACCCTATAGGTACTCGGCTGATAAAGTGCCTTATCTTGAGGGTTAGCAATTCCCGCCCTCGACATGTTGTAAGCATGGGTGCGGTTGGTATCGCTGCCGGCAGAAATGCGAAGCGGATACTCGAAGGTATCATTGAAGTACGAGTTCGCAATCATCCCGCAGGGGTAGATTATCCTATCTGTCTCGTCATCGGTCAATCTCAAAGTCTTGAGGGGACCACAATCAGAACTTTGAATAGCGTTCAAGCTAACATTGCGACCCGCAAGTTGTTCTGAGTGACGAGAATTTATGTATTCGCGATGGTTCTGAAGGAAATTAGTGAGATGATAATGGAAATATACTGGCGGTTGGAGATCCTCGGGAAGAAAAAATTCGATTGTACACAGCGTGTAGTTATTTTCGATGCCATCAAAAGTCAGCATTCGGTTTGAACGCTTCCATTGATCTACAGGCTGGCCTGCAGACGAAGCCTTGAAACGTCTATGCACGTTCTCGGCCGGCATCGCCTCTAGTGCGTCAAAGGAGTCGAGCTCATGGCAAGTCGTGTAATCGATGCGAATTTGCCTAACCTGGTTGGCTGTCAGTACCTTGAGCATCAATAAGGGCGGGCATAGACCTACATCACCATTGACAGCCATCCAAAAAGCCCCGACAGCTATCATCAAAATCGCTAGAAAAAAAAAGTGTTTGACGGAATTTGTTGGTGTCAGTATAGGCCTACGCATCCAAGGTCAGTCCTCGGACGTTAGATGGCCAAGTTGTTACAACACACTTCCATGCTTTCAAGCGTTGTTGCTTGTATGGTGTGTCTTGTGGTCTGTGATTCTTCTCTGTGGAAGTCCTGAATCGAAAATGCACCATTGCTAAGGCGATGAACCAGAAAGTAAGCGAAATATAGATTTCGATGAGCGTGTGAATGACAAAGCCAAAGACGGGAAGTATGCAAAGAGTCAATCCGGTATAGTTGTGTCTGAGAGGTAGTTGGCAACCGATGTCAATGAGAAAAGACGAGGAGCGGTGTATGTCAAACGCTTAGTTTATAGGTCAGCAAGACATATCAATGGCTTTGCTTTGGAATTCGAATATGTGCAAAAAGACATTGAAGGATGGCAATGAATGACATTGCTGGTGGTTGATTGCTGCTGGGCAGGTAAAAACAAAACTAAAGCGATTACCATTCTGCCTGGACCCATGGTCTGAGCGCAGCGCAGCCAGCGTAGCACACTTTACAAGGGTAGACATACTTGTAACGTGTAAGAGTGAGGCGATTACGCAAAACGCGTCGTTCTCGGTAACTTTATCGGATGGCAGGGCATGCAACTTTCCCCATCAACAATCAGTTGGAGGACCCTAAAAAATGTTGTTGCCTGGAACGAAGGCTGTAGCTCTTGGCACGGTATTGATTCGTTATTTGAGCACTGGCCGAGATTGCCATTAAATATCTCGTCAGGATATTGCGAAACCCATGCATGGGATAAAGATCTTCTAGCTTTAGTAATTAGGAAAATTCAACCCCGGCTTTATCAAATCACTATTGCAGCTCCACATCGTCATCGTTCTCGCCGTTGGGAGCTATTTTGAGTCAGTGTTCAAATTCGAGTCAATAGTCTTTGTGTCGCAGCATGTAGCCATGCAAATTGAAAACACAGTAAGGAACATAGCGATGAGCTTTATGAGACCTGTGCATGCAGTCAACATCGGACCGGGAAAGAATAGTGGGGTTTGACAATAGTCTTCCTCCGGTATAACCCTGACACCCGTATCGTATTACATTTTGCTATTTCTGTGTATATGCTTGGTAGTATATAATCATGGGCAACATAACCTCAAAAACGTCAGACATCTAAGCCAGTTCCTACTAACAAGATTTAAGCAAAGTAAAAAGCGACGGCTCGAGTGTTTTTCAAGTTTTCCTTGGCAGGCTCCCTGATTTAGAGTCTCACATTATCAATCATCATCCCTACCACTACACCTGCATCAACAATAGCCAACATCACCATGGCACCCTCTACCTCAAGAGTGTGGAAGGCCATCCGCTCTTTAATGAAGCGTTCTCCACTACCAACTTCTCCCAATGGTCGTCGTATCCCCATCAGCCCCGGCCTCGCGGCCCAGCTAGTTGACGAGCGACGCGACAAGCCCTATATATCGAACGCAGTCAAAACATCCAAGTATAATGCATTCGATTTCTTGCCCCGTCAAATTATTTACCAATTCACTCGACTAGCCAACGCCTATCAGCTCCTGATTTCAATCTTACAGTTGATTCCGGGCTTCAGTACTACCGGAAAATTCACGACGGTCATTCCTCTTATTGTCTTCCTGGTTCTTATTATTGCCAAGGAGGGTTACTACGACTGGAAAAGACACAGGCAAGACGTCGCCGAGAATAACCAGCCGACTAGGGTCTTACGCGAAGCACCATTGGGAGCTGATGGATCTTATGCCCCTGACACAGAGTCCGACAACGGAGGTTCAAGTGCTACTCGCTTTCAATGGGAGATCACCACCTGGAAAGATCTTAAAGTCGGCGATATTATTATGCTGGAAAAAGACGAGGATGTTCCAGCAGATATTGTTATCCTGCATAGCGATGGAGCGGAAGGCTTTGCCTATATTGAGACGATTGCTCTCGATGGCGAGACAAGCCTGAAGATCAGAGAACGACCGCCCAATCTGCCCGACTGCAGCACTATTGAGCGAATCTCTGAATGCCAAGCACAACTCACTGTTGAGGACCCAAATTCCGATCTCTACCGCTTTGATAGTCAACTTACAGCGGATGATGCAACGAGACCTCTGACAATAAATCATGTCATCTTTCGGGGCAGTACAATCCGCAATAATTCCGTCATTGGTATCACTATCAATACTGGGGAAGAGTGCAAGATTCGGCTTAATTCGAACAAAGAAAGAAAGCCGAAGCAGCCAGCACTTGAGTCAATTACCAACAAGATTGTTCTCTTTCTCATGGCCTATGTGCTTATCAGCGCAGGAGCTTGTACCATAGCGCACGTCGTCTGGGATCGTAGTGCAGGACGCTCATGGTATTTGTCCTTCACGCAGATCCGCATCGCAGATATCCTCATGGGGTTTATCATTATGTTCAACAACGTCATTCCACTTTCACTCTACGTCGGCCTTGAGGGGACTAAGCTGGGGCAGATGACGCTTATAAGCAACGACCTCGATATCTACCACAAGGAAACGGAAACACGTGCTCAAGTTAATAATACAAACAATCTAGACGACCTTGGACAAATTGGATACGTACTTAGCGATAAGACTGGCACGTTGACGGAAAATATCATGAAGCTTCGCTATATAAGTGTAGCGGGCATTTCTTGGCTACACCCTATAGACATGCCCGACGAGCCGATCAAGACTTCAGAGGGAGGGATCTTGCATACGAATTACATGCTAGACCACATTAGAGAACGTCCAACATCACCGTTTGCAACCAAAGCGACCCGGTACCTCTTGGCAATGGCTCTCTGCCATACATGTCTCCCCGAACGTACAGAGGATGGCAGCTTGGATTTCCAGGCCTCATCTCCGGACGAGCTCGCATTGGTAAGAGGTGCTAGAGATCTCGGATTCGTTCTCAAGCAACGATCATCGCAATCCGTCACTGTGCAAACGCTCATCGATGGCCCTTCATCAGAGACAACATTCGAGATTCTTGATATAATCGAATTCAACAGCAAACGGAAGAGAATGACAATCATTGTTCGCTGCCCTGATGGTAGGCTGTTGCTAATCTGCAAAGGAGCTGACTCTGTACTCCTGCCGAGACTGAGGGCTGCGGAGCAGAAGGTCGTAAAGAGCGACCAGGCGACTGTGGGTGGTCACTTGAAGGAAGGAAGACCCAAATCCTTGCGACGCGAATTTCGTCAGCTAGGCTCACCGGACCCTTTCTTTCAGACCGGAAGGCTAGATGGTCGGTCTGCGCAAAATCAACCTTTGGTCGATGGAGATAGTTGGATTCATCTCGAATCACGCCAGGTACTTGCAGATGAAACACAATCTTTGCGAACATCTCTCCATGAGTTGCTCGAGAGACCGGCCCTGTTTGACGAGAGGGAGACTATCCATGAGTATTTCTCTCATATCGACACGTACGCAGTAGAGGGCCTTCGTACTCTGGTCTATGCCGACAAGTTCCTACGGCCTGATGACTATGCTCGTTGGAAGCGTCTCCACCATGAGGCAGAAACGAGCCTAGTGGACCGCCAAGAGCGCATCGAAGAGGTAAGCGACTTGCTTGAGCAAGAGCTAGACCTTGTTGGTGCATCTGCTGTAGAGGACAAGTTGCAAAAAGGGGTCCCAGAGACGATTGCCAAACTCCGCGAGGCTAACATTAAGATCTGGATGTTGACCGGGGATAAAAGAGAAACTGCTATAAGCATAGCCCATTCAACTCGTCTCTGCAGTCCAGATTCAAATGTGTTCATTCTTGATATTTGCCAAGGAGACTTAGAACTTCAAGTCGCAGAAGCGGCTGACACGGTCCAGTACAGGTTACAGCCAGCTTACGGCGACACTCAGCAAAACCATACTGTCGTCGTCGTCGACGGCGAGACCCTTAAATTTATAGAGGAACCTTCTTCGACTCGTCTACGCAATGTTTTTATATCGCTTGTCATCTCAGTGGACTCAGTAATCTGCTGCCGGGCCTCGCCAGCGCAAAAAGCCCTCCTTGTCAGCATGATCCGAGAAGGCCCTCCTAACAGAAACTCGGGAATATTCTCATGGCTTGGAATCGGTACCAGGAGTCCCCTCACCTTAGCTATCGGCGACGGCGCAAATGATATCTCTATGATTTCCGCTGCCAACGTGGGAGTTGGGATCTCGGGTCGTGAGGGCCAGCAGGCGGCTCGGATTGCTGACTTCAGCATCTCCCAATTCAGGTACCTTTCCAAGTTACTGTTGGTCCACGGTCGGTGGAACTATTATCGCACAACACGATTTATTCTTGCAACCTTTTGGAAGGAAACATTCATATTCTTCCCGCAAGCACTATTCCAACAACAAACGGGATCAACAGGCACTAGCCTGTATGAGCCAAGCAGCTTAGCACTTATCAGCTTCTTCACAATTGCCTGCATCATCATTGTCGGAACATGGGAGCAAGATCTTGAATCGCATACTCTCATGGTCGTTCCAAGGCTATACCGGTATGGGCAAGAGGGCGAAGGTCTCAGCATGGCTGTCTATCTCGGATGGTTTGGCAATGCCCTACTTGCAGGTCTGATCGCCTATAGTGCATGCTGGGCTGGGTACGGTGGGTCAACAATCCTCAAAGACGACGGAATTTACGCACAAGGTCTGTTGACGTTTTTGGTCTGTGTGATATGGATTAACTATAAGCTTCTGTACGTACGAGTTGGCCTTATGCTCCTTGATACTAGACTGACATGGATAACAGAATCATTGAGCTAAACTACAAGGCACATTTTGTGTTCTTGAGTGCTATTGTCAGCATTTTAGCCATGTGGGTATATACTCTCATCGTGTCAAACACCATGGCACCAAATGCGGGTCCCTACTCTGTTCGGGGCGGGCTATTATCTGGCTTCGGCAAGGAGGCGTCTTGGTGGTGCACACTGCTATTGGCTTTGGCGATACTCTATTTCATCGAGATGGCCGCCCGTGCATACAAGCAGAATTATGCTATGAGATCCTGGGTTTCACGGTTTTGGGTCTCAGGAAGACAGCTGGAGAAAAGAGGTGGCGGCGTCCGGGAAGGATTTAAGGACTGGGAGCCTCGTCTATGGCAGGAGATGGAGCAGGATGCTTCCGTTCAACAGGTCATTAAAAAGCTTTATAAAGAAGAATATTAAGAAAAGTATAACGTACATGATAAGCGAGTGAGACAGACAAGCGAGTGAGACAGTAAACCGCGACCGTCGCACCTTGACGCGACCGGCACCTTTTCCTCTACAATAAATCATGGAATCAGCTAGTATTGAAAGAAGGTTACAAATTGCCCTTCAAGCAATGAGAAATGACCCAAAACTTAGTGCTCGGGCCGCAGGTGCACTCTATACAGTCAGTCACGCAACATTAAGCCGGCGACTAAAGGGAATAGTCTCACGACGCGACAGCATGCCTAATTCACGGAATTTATCAGATTTAGAAGAGAAGACAATAGTTGAGTATATTCTCGACCTAGATGCGCGATCATTTCCTCCCCGGCTGAGTGGTGTGGAAGAAATGGCCAATCGACTTCTCGCAGAGCGCGACGCGCCTCCAGTTGGGAAGCGCTGGGCTTCTAATTTCGTCAAGCGACAACCACAGCTTAGGACGCGTTTCTTTCGCAAGTATGACTATAAGAGAGCTCAATGCGAAGATCCAGAGGTGATTCGTGGCTGGTTTTCGCTTGTGAAGAATACAATTGCGAAGTATGGTATTGCTGATGCTGATATCTACAACTTTGATGAGACCGGCTTTATGATGGGCGTTATTGCTTCTGGAATGGTTGTTACAAGTGCTGAAAGGCGTTCAAATACGAAGATGACACAGCCTGGCAATAGGGAATGGGTTACAGTTATCCAGGCTATTAATTCCCAAGGGGAGAGCATCCCGCCATACATCATCGTTGCAGGCCAGTATCACCTCTCAAGCTGGTATACAGAAACCTCTCTTCCGGGCGATTGGGCTATTGCAACGTCTGAAAATGGATGGACAACAAACGAGAGAGGTATTGACTGGATCAGACACTTCGACATTTATACAAAACCACGTACGTCTGGGAAATATCGCCTCCTCGTTGTTGATGGTCATGAAAGTCACCACTCCGCAGCCTTCGAGCTCTTTTGTCAAGAAAACAACATTATTACACTGTGCATGCCGGCTCACTCGTCTCATCTACTTCAACCCTTAGATGTTGGTTGTTTTCAGCCGTTAAAGAATGCCTACGGTCGGCAAATTGAGAATAAGATGCGGCGAGGCACAACCCATATCTCGAAGGAAGATTTCTTTGCAGCATTTCACGAAGCTTTTAAGCAGTCTTTTACGAGGAAAAATATCCAGGGAGGTTTCCGAGGAGCTGGACTTGTCCCTTTGAATGCAGAAAGTGTTCTCTCAAAGCTGGATGTAAAGTTCCGAACGCCAACGCCTGAGGAGGGGGTCCCTCAGACACCAGACCCTTGGATCTCTAGGACGCCGAGCAACCCAAGCGAAGCAAGATCACAGTCTACTTTTATTAAGAGTCGAATCTCACGCCACCGAAGCAGCTCTCCAGCATCAATTTATAGTGCTGTGAGTAAGCTAGCCAGAGGGACAGAAGGACTAGGGCATCGGGTAGCATTACTAGAGTCAGAGGTTCAAATCCTTCGAGAGGAGAATGCAATATTAAGTCGGCGTCGAAGGGCTAAGAAAACACGTCTACAGAAAGGAGGAAGTCTTACTATATCTACTGGAGAGGATATACAGTCGCAAAGAGAGGCAGACACGCAACTACAAGAGGAAACGCGACGGAGTAGTGGTCGCAAAGTGAGGTCTGAGACGACTCATCGTCGGTGTGGCGTATGCGGGAATACAGGCCACAACGCGAGAACATGTCAATTTATTGAGGAAACATCCGAAGAACAGGAATCCGAGTAGTATTAATCAATCTAAGATTTCTTGTTATAGATTTCGATATTATTGTCGCGAAGGTCTGGTTTACTGTCTCACTCGCTTGTCTGTCTCACTCGCTTATCATGTACGTTATATCTAATAACATTATAAGTTTTATTAGAAAGTATCGGGGCCGTCACGAGACCGGAGCGGGTCCGTGTCACGAGGGTAAGCCGCATAGGCGGCCGAACCGGACAAAACTTCCGGTCGGAGAAAGGCCTGCAACGAGTGTAGGCAGCAAAAAGTAAGGGAAAAATTGGCTTCTCTATATAAAAAGCGGACCTTCAGTCAAAGAAGTAATCTGACCATGCCAGCTCCGATGTGACCTCAGCGGGGTCGGCGATGACCACCTGTAGGCGACGGGCCGGGCGACATGCAGCCGGGGCAGTTGCTTAGGGCTTGACTGCAAAATCGTGGAAGGTTTCAAGTGGAAGATAAATCGAAGGTAAATGAACCACTGATGATGGATGCTCTGGAACCATGACTCTCACGAGACCGCTCCCTCGGGGCTCCGTCCAGGCGATTTCCTGATCCACGTGAGACTACGCTAGGAGTTGGCAGAGAGCATGGCCGGAGCTTCTAGTGCCGCCATCTCCGTGTCTTTGTCGGTTCCTAATCTTCCAGTGATCGAGAGAGACTGGGCGACAACGTCCGCGACATCAATGTCGGCGACCCTTCCGTACGCCGCTCGAGACGCCGATGACCCCGGCGGGATCGGCCCCTCCAAGGCTGCCTGTGTGACCATCGTGACCCCCTCTTTTCAACGCGACGGGACTTCCATACCGGGTCTGGCGACCAAACCCGGCGTCGACGAGCCTCCTCAGCGCCGCCGTACTTCTTTCTGCGTACCCATAGATAGGGTGCTAGAAAACGTCACCCTCTCTGTCCGAGAGATTGACTAGCTATTTGAAAGGTTGAGCATCGACCGCTTCTTTTAGCTAGACTTTTGGGGAGGTGACCTTAATAACAAACATGCAACGCGAGGCTTTACTTTCGTCGCCCACTACCATCCCTTCCTCCCGCTCGTCAACGTCGACAAATCTCCCCACCAGTAGTACGAGACGTCGAAGCTCTTCTGGACCATCATGTCCATCGAGTCGAGGCGAATGAGCTCGAGGCTGACGCTACTGCTCAAGCTGGCTAGGAACGTGACCGACCTTCGACGACTCGCAGTACACCGAATGGATCTGAACCTGGGAGGCTTGCAACGACAAGTACCAGCCCGCATCTATATCGACAACATTCTCTTCCTCCTTGATTATCTCTTGCCTTTCTTACAAAGCCGTTTCGGGCATCGTCAGTGTCGGCTGAGGCCTTCCTTTGGCCATCCAGACCTGGGACTAGCCTGCGACGGCATCATCGGACCGTTATGCGTCTGAAACCGGATTGGGGCTCAATCTCCGAGTAGAGCTCTTTAAAGTGAGAGTCTCGACTTTCTTGGGCCTGGCCTCTCAGGCTGCAGAAGGAAATTCCACCCGAGAGCGTCAAATGATGTTCCGCCTGCTTGATGCGGAGCTCTGTGACTTGCAACGCGAGCAGCCGAAAGATTGTCGCGAGTTCTCTCTCTTTTCCCCTTTCCTCTTACGCCTATTCCTAGTATCCATTTCTTTCTATTATTTGTTCGCTCTCCTCTTGCGCTAGACATACGGCGAAGCAGTCCTTTTCTCCTAGTATCTCGCCATCGCGAGGCTTTACTTATACGATGTTTCCCTCTTTAACGATGCCGGCCTGGAGGGATATAATTATTGCATAGACGCCCTCAACTCGGCCGCATGCTCGGTTCTCGAGCTTAGCTCAAAGTTGGACGACGCTGGCGGCTTCTTCTCTCACTGCCTCTTTAACTGCTACCAGATTTACGTCTGCGCCGTTTTCATCGTCCTCAGAATCTCGATGAATGACTTCTTCAGATCGATCCTGGAGGTCAACCAGGGGGCCGGCGCGCGGATGGTTGAGGCATCCATCGCGGCCCTCAGAAGGACCAGCGTCGCGAACAACGACCTGCCGGCCAGGCTGGGCGACGTCCTCGGCTTCTTCTCGGCAGTTCCACGGCCGTCATCGTCGTCTGCCGTGTGGGGCGCGACATCTGACGACTTGCGCCTAAGGCGAGTCAAGAACAGGCTGAGCGCGAGTGTGCTCTACAACTATCTGTGGACGTGGCGGAGCTACTTCGGCAGGGAGGAGACTCGGATCGACTCCTCGGACGCGACGAGTTTTAGGGGCGGTTCTGAAGGCATGTTGTACTACCTTTCCTTCGGTCGATAGAAAAGGTGGGAGAGGCTTATTTTCTAACATTTCCCCTAGTCCGGCGCGACGCCGATGGTGGCGACGTACAAAGAATATTTGATCTGGACTTTAATATTGACATCCTGGACCTCATGGAGAGTATAAAATGGTCTTCCTAGAGGAAACGTCGTGTAAGAGTACAATGCCACGTGATGAAACGCGGTGACTGTCTAAGTATTTCACGATATTTCCGTTGAGCATGATAGAATTGAGGTAATAAGATGCGAGCAAAATTATGATTTTCGGGAGGCAGTTTGTACCCAGACCAAAGGGAGCTAGAATGACTATATTGTTTGAACACGAGAACAGATGGGTCTAGAACGTGAAATGCTATTATGAACATTTCATTTGGTGAAATTTCTAAGCCGGATCTATCACGATTCAAGATAGGATCAAAAAATAATTTTAAGCTTTGCACGGTCAAGGTTTCTTTTGATGATCAAACCCTGGGGCCCTGATTTGGCTTAAAGAGTGTCTATTCTTTTGCCTAACTCAGTCATGTCCACGTTTGTATCATTCTGGTCTTTGGGTTGCACGTCGCACAAATGCACCCTCAATGCGCCTGGCTGCGTGTGTCTCGTGCAAAACTACACTTTCCGTCAATGATGACAGCACATGGACGTACAGAAACGCTGACTTGCGTTCCCAGCCTGCTTCCTGAATAACCACATCGCACATAGGCGAAGGATTCAGAAAGATGCGGCTTGCAGCAGAGCTCCTACATTTAGTATTTTATGACAAGCATACGTTCAGACTGCCGTGTCAGTCCCAATGGTTGTCTCAGATAACAGCGCCGCGCCACTTTGGCGCGTCCGACCTGTGGTGCATTGAGATAAACCGAGCCAACGCGAACACGTCTTGCTGTGGCAGGGAGCATCTGCTTCTAATTATGAGTAGAAAGTATAGCAAGTAATAAGGGAGGCGAGCCTTTGCGTAAGCTGAAAAAGAAAATTCGTTCAGATTCCTCATATCAGGTTGCAGCCCGTCCAACGAAGACAGTATTTTTGGATCCAAGTGAAAATTCAGCTTTTTCTACTTTTTCGACAACTGAAGCAATGGAATCACACCTTGAAGTCTGGTGCCTTCAAGTTGATATCAGAACTGTCATCGTCATAGACATCACCCAAGTACCCTGGCCTGCAGCCGGCACGAGAGGATGCAAGACACATCAGAGTCCTCAACCTGGACGCGCACAGCGCAGAGCTATCACACTAGAGACGATAGCATAGACGTATTGCTGACCGCACAAAACATACAAAATCGACACTGCAGACGCAGGCACTCCACATCAAACCATGTCATTGTCATACGCGAAAGAGAAATCTTCTCTAAGGCTCAGTAGTGCTTTTTGTGGGCTTGCCCACTGAACACAGTCCAGACTGTGTTTGAAATCAACTAGTATCAACCTTTACTGAGGGGCTGATGAAGAAAAAGACTACGCAAGCTTATAGACTATATTGAAGTGGGTTGGGCCAACTTCGGCTGCGTTGTCTTAACACTTTGGTCGGCAAAACGTTGACGAAGGCCCGAACCGCTGCCGCTTTGTCACTTCGTCGTGATCTGAGATATCGGCCGCCGCCCGTTGCCCAGGCCTGGGCGCGCCACGATGTACATGATTATGTAAGAGTTTTATATGAATTCCTATAACACCATTATGTGTCAGCAACCGGCGCCTAGTATTTCGAAATTTAGATAATCCCATCTATAACAGAGTCATCATAATTAGCAGCCATTTTAAGTGTTCTTACTAGCATGTCTATAACTTGAAGTTTGATAGGTATTTCAGGCCGAACCCGCGACAAGAATTCGCACCAAGTAAACTTAGTATAAAACTCGAAAAAAATGACCAGCCTGGGGGTCGAACCCAGAATCTCCTGATTCCACTGCGAATCGTAGTCAGACGCCTTGCCATTGGGCCAACCGGCCATTCGATGACTGATCCACCTCTGGATATTCCAGTTCATGCTGCCGCTGCGGTTGAGTCTGGGGCTTCTATTCATACGATATCCTGGCGATGGAGAGGTGCAAAATGCTGGGCGTCGTTGTGAGCTCGAACCCCCAGGAGAAAGAGGAATGGGGTGGATTTCCTTGCCTGGCTGTGTGCTGACTTGGTTGTTAATGGCTTATGGGAAAGGAAAATATCTCTATCGTAACGTTCGTTCTGTTCCCTATCCTGGCTGCCCCATTTCTCTAATTTTGATAGTTGATCTGAGGTTTCTGTCATGTCCTTTTATGACGTATTTGTAGTTGATGAGGTGGTAGATGTATTCTCTATCGTTATTAATTTTCCAGACGAACTTGGTATCTGCTGGCGGCGACCCCGGTCAGTTATACCGGAAAAATCACTTGCGATGGAGGCATTTCTGCAGTGCGTTCTACAGCTTTCTATCCTTTTAGTGATA
The DNA here is from genome assembly GCF_014235925.2 of Colletotrichum truncatum. NCBI lineage: Eukaryota > Fungi > Ascomycota > Sordariomycetes > Glomerellales > Glomerellaceae > Colletotrichum > Colletotrichum truncatum. The sequence goes on along the minus strand of NW_027222411.1, from coordinate 49,694 downwards.
AGGTTCCTACATCTTGACGATCTTTGTTAATGGCGTAAAACAAGAATGGCATGCGTTTTTGTGTGAGCTGTTATTTGTTAAGGAAGGAACAAAAGGCGAGGAATGGGGTTTAAAACCAGACTAACCGAAGCTACGCAGTGACGTGCCTGCAGTGGCAGAGTGGAAGACAGGTTCGGGTGCTGGGTTAGGTAAGGCAGGGCACGTGAAATAAGCTTAACCTTGGGTGGGGGCTCCGAGGTCCCGCTCCCAGAACACATATTCCGGCTTAACGCGTTGACGCGTCAAGTCTTTGATCTTCAGGGTAAGGTCGAAATTTTTCGCAACTTGCTGCTGCAAGATGTCTCTTCCCACCGAGCTGAGTTGTTGAAATTGATCTCCTCAGAGTGGCGCCAGCTGGTAGGAGTCTTGAGGTCCGTGTTCACACTAGGTACGCCGGCGGCCCTGCAGCCATACAAATCGACGGCAGGTCGCTTCTGATTCTGCTCCAGACTGTGTTCCGGTCATGCTGAATGGTTTTTCGTCTTCGCAGGTATGGGCAAATTGGTTCTCGAAGCCTACAAGTCCCTTGCGCCGAGGGAGCTAAGCGGCAAAGCCACCCGCGGAGATGCAGCTCTTCTCCAGGGATTATATGTCACCAGAATGCCTACCTTATAACAAATCGCGAAAATAGTGAGAACATTGCGGCAGATTGCATAATGCTAGTACGATGCGTTAGGTTTGCTTTGCTAATGGCAGTATAAATTCGTCGCACGCACGCCAAACGCCCTTTATAGAAGTAAAAAGTAAAGCTGAAATGGCCTTAACGATAAGAGTGAGATTTTAGGGCACTCGGCTTCAAGTTTTGAACTAGGCAAGTCTTTACATACGTATCAGTCTCAGCGATTCTAAATATCTAACTTGCGCAATAGAACGCAGCAGCTGTTCAGTCGCAAGTTGACCGTCGTAAGGTATGTTACACGTTTGCGAATCAAACAGCCGGTGCTATATCAATATGGGCGACAGAATTGTCTCGATTCCTCCCCCATCATCGAAACTAGAGGCTTCAGATGGACCAATGCCTATCACGACGGCGAAAACCATACTGGAAGCAAAACATGGGTCTAGTAAAAATATACAACACCAGGTATTCGCTAGTCGTCACCGGCCCAAATACCAATCCGGCCATCATTAGCTGCACCGCTAGCACACCCATTCACTTACACCCAATAACCAACATTAGTTGGAGCGATGTCTGCCATAATATTCGTGTTTGTTCCCGTCTCTATTTCACTATTCTCTTTGCGTCCGCATAACAGTGCGACAGCCTGTTTATCACCAAAGATCAGTAACAATTATAAAGCAGCAGGAGAGAAATAGTGGAGTTGTTACTTAAACTTCGGGTGATAATTAATCCTCTTTAATAAACCGCTGTAATATAGTCTACTTGTCAACTTTGTCTATTATCTCCTGCTTGTTAAGTGCAAGAGCTCATTCCGTAAGAGGAAGATCTGCTGCAAACTTAGCAGAGTGGAGATTCCTCGTTTCATATCCCATCAAATGCAGTAAGGTCTCATGCTTGCCAAGACTAAGGTACCCACAATAATAGCCGCTTTTTCGCTAAATATGCATCCATAGGGAGGGAGGGTCTACAAGAACCTCGGTCACAGCTGGAATCTACAGAAAAGAATTATACTAGATATTTCAGCATACGATCTGATAGAACTCTTATGCCTGCATCCTTCGCAAAAAAATAAAGCTTCACCGCACTTAAAACCTTACCCTACCATATAAATAGCCCGCCAAGTTTCCTCTCCTCCCTACCCGACGTTTATTGTTTTACTGCCTGATATAAACTTCTGTGTCATCCGCCTCAAACACTAATAAAGTTACGCATACACTCCTCATATGCTGTGACAGGGGTCGGCTCCACGGCTCAAACCTTATACCTTTCCCGAACCCCTTACTCACCAATCCATACATTACTCATCATTAAAAGCGCCCGTGCATCCATCTGGTAAAATTAGCTCTTTTGCTGAAGTGGTCCCCTATCCTTCCGCCTGATTTTCCTCCTTCTCAACTCCTTAAACGTCTGATAGCGGCATGTTGACGAGTTGAATTGTTCGGCTAGTTTTTGCGTCTTGATCCGTCGAGCCATTGGTATGCTGTACTGTCTGTCTCATTTTAGCTTGTATATTCCTTCTGCGCAACGATCTCTTGCGACACGGAACCGGCGTCTACCTTTTCCCCTACCCGGTGCCTTTTGATTGACAGGTCTCGCAACAACAAACGATCTTGTTGCCCGAAAGCCACAATATCGGTGTCAAAGCGCTGGGCCGTCTCACCCCCGAAAAACGTAACAAGAACAGAAGAACACAGTCATGCTCGCCTGCGAATCCAACTGAATAAAGCACACCTGAACCATGGCTATTCATACCCTTGCCACCCGCGCCATTCGCGGAGTCGTCACTCGGTTTTCCCCAGGAGGCTTGTACTCCTACACCCCGCTGTCGAACACGAATTCCAGCTCCCCACCCTCGACGCCCGGCGGGGCGAATCACACTGCGCACCCCAAGTCTTTCTTGGCGAAGCTGACCGCGTTTCTCATCTTCCTGCTGCCCTCCTTCATCCAGAGGAGGCTGAGGCCCGATGAATGGAAGGCTAGACGCCTGTACCCGACATCCTGGCTCGACGGCCTGCGTGGCGTCGCCTCCTTCATCGTCTTCATATGCCACTACACGGGACCGGAAGTGGGCTCGTACCTGGCTCGGCCGTACGGCAACCCGGCCGAGAACGACCGCGCCGGTTCCTCGCCGCTACAGCTCGCCTTCGTCCGCGTCATATACAGCGGAAAACCGATGGTTCACATCTTCTTCGTCATCTCGGGCTTCGTTCTCTCGCTCAAGTCTCTGAAACAGGCCAGGAAGCACGACTACGACGGGCTGCATCGCACGCTCTCGAGTAGCGTCTTCCGCCGCGGCTTTCGCCTGTTCCTCCCCACCACCGCCTCGACTTTTATGATTATGATCATGATCCGTCTCGGATGGTTAGGAAAACCCCTGCCGACGCTATGGGAGCAGCTGGTAGACTGGAAGAATGCCTTGTGGCAGATCACGTTTAGTTGGAAGTGGGATATTACTCAGCTCCTCCCGTACGACGTTCATCTGTGGACCATTCCTATCGAGTTTTCCAACTCTCTGCTTCTGTTTGTCGTCCTGACGGGCGTGAGCCGGATGAAGACCTACCTACGCCTGCCAACCGTTTTCGCTATCATGATTTACTGCCTTAAGAGCGGCCGCTGGGCCGCCTTTGAATTCCTCGGCGGCATGGGGCTGGCCGAGATTGGCCTCATCCAGGACGCCCGCCGCGAGCGTTCTGCCGCTGTGGCGCACGTCAAAGAGGAGGAGGGTGTCGTCGCGCAAGTGGCCGGCGGTGCCCGCAGCCTCTCGTCGAGCTCCGTAGCAACACTAGCTTTCAAGACCTTTCTCGTCGGAAACCTCATCTTTGCTCTGTTCGTCGCCGGGTGGCCGGACCAAGCCGGTGACATTTCCCCGGGGTTAGCAGTACTGCACCGCAACACCATGGAGCCCTATTACAGTCTGGGCGGCGACCTGCTCTGTTTCTTCTGGTACGCCATCGGCGCCGTCCAGATCGTCTTCGCCTTGCAGCAAATCAAGACCCTGCAGGACGTCTTCGTGACGGCTCCCGTGCAATACCTCGCCGACATCAGCTACGCTCTCTATCTCGTCCACGGACCCGTCTTGGATGTCTTTGCGCATCGGTGGATGCCCTACGTGTGGGCTCTCGTCGGCGGAAAAGATGAGGCCGGTATGTGGGGTCGCATGGTGGCATGGTTCATAGGGTTCTTGCTCATGGGAGTACCAACAATCTGGGGCAGTGATCTTTTCTGGCGGACGGTTGATGTGAAGAGCGTCGAGTTGGCACGCTGGATTGAGGCGGTTTGTGTACGAGAAGACTAAAATAAAGGAGCGGCTCTATACTATATAAACTTTTATACGCGAATATAGACAGGATTTTATGTCACGGCACTGGCAGCCGTAACCCCCATGGAAGACAACGGCGTGGGAGGCAGTCAGCCACAGTAGTAGTAGTAGGCATACCCCGCCCCGGTAGGGTTAGGTTAGGGTTAAAAAACGGGGTAAGAATTTTATTTTAAAAGAAGTAAGTAAGTTTAAGTAAGTAAGTAAGGTAGGTTTTTTAAAAAGAGATTAAGCTAGGCTAGGCTATAGCTATAGCTATAGCTAAAGGTAAGGTAATATAAGATAAGGAAATATAAGATAAGGTAAGGTAGGTAGGTATAGGTATTATATAAGGTAAAGGTAGGGTTATAAAGCCTAGGTAGGTAGAAAAGCCCCCGGGGGCTTTTCCTATTCTCGTACTAGAGAGGTGAAGTAGAATAAGGGGAGCAAGGCAAAGTAAAAAAGCCCCCGGGGGCTTCCTCTGTTCTCGCCATGGAGAAGGTAAAGTAGAAAAGCCCCGGGGGCTTCCTCTGTTCTCGCCATGAAGGAGGGAAAGTAAAAAAGCCCCTGGGGGCTTCCTCCCTCTATTCTCACCATGGAGAAGGTAAAGTAGAAAAGCCCCGGGGGCTTCCCCTATTCTTGCCATGAAGAAGGTAAAGTAGAAAAGCCCCTGGGGGCTTCCTCTCTTTTCACCATGGAGAAGGTAAAGCAGAAAAGCCCCGGGGGCTTTTCCCATTCTCGTAGTAGAGAGGCAAAGTAAAAAAGCCCCTGGGGGCTTCCTCTCTTTTCACCATGGAGAAGGTAAAGCAGAAAAGCCCCCGGGGGCTTTTCCCATTCTCGTAGTAGAGAGGCAAAGTAAAAAAGCCCCCGGGGGCTTCCTCTCTTTTCACCATGGAGAAGGTAAAGCAGAAAAGCCCCGGGGGCTTTTCCCATTCTCGTAGTAGAGAGGCAAAGTAAAAAAGCCCCTGGGGGCTTCCTCTGTTCTCACCATGGAGAAGGCAAAGTAAAAAAGCCCCTGGGGGCTTCCTCTGTTCTCACCATGGAGAAGGTAAAGCAGAAAAGCCCCCGGGGGCTTTTCCCATTCTCGTAGTAGAGAGGCAAAGTAAAAAAGCCCCTGGGGGCTTCCTCTCTTTTCACCATGGAGAAGGTAAAGCAGAAAAGCCCCCGGGGGCTTTTCCCATTCTCGTAGTAGAGAGGCAAAGTAAAAAAGCCCCTGGGGGCTTCCTCTGTTCTCACCATGGAGAAGGCAAAGTAAAAAAGCCCCTGGGGGCTTCCTCTGTTCTCACCATGGAGAACGTAAAGCAGAAAAGCCCCCGGGGGCTTTTCCCATTCTCGTAGTAGAGAGGCAAAGTAAAAAAGCCCCTGGGGGCTTCCTCTCTTTTCACCATGGAGAACGTAAAGCAGAAAAGCCCCGGGGGCTTTTCCCATTCTCGTAGTAGAGAGGCAAAGTAAAAAAGCCCCTGGGGGCTTCCTCTCTTTTCACCATGGAGAAGGTAAAGCAGAAAAGCCCCCGGGGGCTTTTCCCATTCTCGTAGTAGAGAGGCAAAGTAAAAAAGCCCCTGGGGGCTTCCTCTCTTTTCACCATGGAGAAGGTAAAGCAGAAAAGCCCCCGGGGGCTTTTCCCATTCTCGTAGTAGAGAGGCAAAGTAAAAAAGCCCCTGGGGGCTTCCTCTCTTTTCACCATGGAGAAGGTAAAGCAGAAAAGCCCCCGGGGGCTTTTCCCATTCCCATAGTAGAGAGGCAAAGTAAAAAAGCCCCTGGGGGCTTCCTCTGTTCTCACCATGGAGAAGGCAAAGTAAAAAAGCCCCTGGGGGCTTCCTCTGTTCTCACCATGGAGAAGGCAAAGTAAAAAAGCCCCTGGGGGCTTCCTCTCTTTTCACCATGGAGAAGGTAAAGCAGAAAAGCCCCCGGGGGCTTTTCCCATTCTCGTAGTAGAGAGGCAAAGTAAAAAAGCCCCCGGGGGCTTCCTCTCTTTTCACCATGGAGAAGGTAAAGCAGAAAAGCCCCCGGGGGCTTTTCCCATTCTCGTAGTAGAGAGGCAAAGTAAAAAAGCCCCTGGGGGCTTCCTCTGTTCTCACCATGGAGAAGGCAAAGTAAAAAAGCCCCTGGGGGCTTCCTCTGTTCTCACCATGGAGAAGGTAAAGCAGAAAAGCCCCCGGGGGCTTTTCCCATTCTCGTAGTAGAGAGGCAAAGTAAAAAAGCCCCTGGGGGCTTCCTCTCTTTTCACCATGGAGAAGGTAAAGCAGAAAAGCCCCCGGGGGCTTTTCCCATTCTCGTAGTAGAGAGGCAAAGTAAAAAAGCCCCTGGGGGCTTCCTCTGTTCTCACCATGGAGAACGTAAAGCAGAAAAGCCCCTGGGGGCTTTTCCCATTCTCGTAGTAGAGAGTCAAAGTAAAAAAGCCCCTGGGGGCTTCCTCTCTTTTCACCATGGAGAACGTAAAGTAAAAAAGCCCCCGGGGGCTTTTCCCATTCCCATAGTAGAGAGGCAAAGTAAAAAAGCCCCTGGGGGCTTCCTCTGTTCTCACCATGGAGAAGGCAAAGTAAAAAAGCCCCTGGGGGCTTCCTCTCTTTTCACCATGGAGAAGGTAAAGTAGAAAAGCCCCGGGGGCTTCTTCTGTTCTCGCCATGAAGGAGGGAAAGTAAAAAAGCTCCCGGGGGCTTCTTCTCTTCTTACCATGGAGAAGGTAAAGCAGAAAAGCCCCTGGGGGCTTTTCCCATTCTCATAGTAGAGAGGCAAAGCAGAAAGGCCCCTGGAGCGCTTTTCTTGCCCCTCTTATAGACAAGGTGTAGCAGAGGACGGAAAGCGAACTCATATTACCTTATCACTAATCTCTTTAGGTAGCACCTTATTTATAAGTGAGTAAGGATAAGTCATACCTAGATAGTAGTAATAACTCTTTTAATCATATAAACCGTAATCATCTAACAAAAGTATTATACATAGTAAGAGAGCATGTTAAGAGTAAAGAGTGAAGAGGTAAGCAATAGGACATAGGAGGAGGATAGGAATAAGAACGAGAAACTAAGGGATAATATTCAAGAATGAGAAATGACGTATAGCATTAACGGAGTATCTAATCCTCCGAGAGAGGGCGAGAGTAAACACAAGAAAGGGATAATAAGGGACCACTAGGCGCGGTTTATTCTTCGTACGGCGCTAGGGCAAGCTGCCAGGGTGGGGGAACAGAACGTAAGTAATACGCGTCTACGTAGAGCTATTGATTTCTCAATATATATCAGTCCGACGCTAGAAATTAGAACTAAGAAAATAACTTATCTTATATCGAGATATTATAAATATCATCCTGTTCTAGCTGCTTTACGTCGAATCAAGGCGAATGAACGAGCCCGAGAGCTGAGAGAAAGAGAGAGGGTTGGGGTGGGAAGGGAGAGATTGAGAGAGAGAGGACGCGAACGACGAGTAAAAATGGCAAGGATGGCTGCAAACATGTTGGGTGACGGCGGGAGGAAGGGAGCCACATGTCACGCAGTCAATTTGCCCACCACTTATGGGGTAAAAAAAGATGCTTCCATTCATTAGAGACTGTCTAGGGGTTATTGGGTTGATTATATAACCGTCTATTCGGTAATTACCGATTTGAAGGTTTTCATGCACAAAATGACATCCCCGTTAGTTTTATATGGGAAACAATAGCCGGGTGCATGGGTTGAATGCATGCCCCGATATATGCAGTGGTCCGTGTGACACACCCCCTCAGAGAGGCAACCTGTTGTAGGTTGATTCTCTGTATTCTCATTCAAATACAGAAATGATACTATTCAGAACTCCGTATACTTACTACCAAATTCCAGATTCATACTGCGTTCTTCTCGATCAAATGTTCAATATTCATTGCAGCAATCCATTTGTGACTGTATTGGTGTTTGATCGCTTCACTGTAATTCTTTGGAACTGGTGGAAGTGTCTTTTGGTGTGGATTGCCTAAATCATCTGCTGATGCATCCCATTGATCTCTTCCTTTTACTGTATCCGTAGATTGCAGTGTGAAGTGGGATTCTCTTGCTCTTCTCAGTCTTTGTGATGATCTTGTTGCTTCTGGTGGCTGTTGATTTGTTTGACCAAGAGGGGCTGATCGATTGTAGATGTTGTGATTTCTGCTGCCACGAGGTCTTCCCCTTCTCGCTATGTTTGGGATTACTGTGGAGGAATCTTGTGGTATGATTTCTTCTGGTTCCAATTCTATGACTGGTGTCTGTTGTAGTTCGAGTCGGTCTGTTGAGGTTTCCTCTATGGTCTCACTTTGATCCGATTGTTCTGGAGTTGGCGATACTTCTGGAGTTTCTGGAGTCTCCCTCACCCCCTCAGTTGTTTGAGAATCTGACAGCTGTACTGTTGGTGATAGAGAAGTGGGTGTAGGTAATTGAAAATCCCCTGATTCTTTCTCCTGCATCGGTGTTGCCGGTGTTGTTTCTTGAGCGGCTGGATTCGAGGCGGGTAGTGGCCCGGTAATATTATCGCTGAAATCTTCTCCATCCCAGCCAGCTGTGTCTAGGTCTTGTTCAATTGGATTTGTGAATGGGATATCCATTTCTGTGAACTGGAATTCAAGTTCCATTTGGCTTAACTTGCTGGTATCCTCAATCCTTGGATCATACAGCGTGTTTTCGTCGAAAGTAACGTCTCTAGTTCTCATGACTTTTCCTATTGCTGGGATCCAGATTCTGTAGATATTTGTGCTGTCATAACCACATAGATAGCCAATATGAGCTCTTGGCGCAGTTTTGTTTGACTTTTCTATTCCTCTCTTGTAGTTTTGTGTCAAGGGGTAAGCTCTGCAGCCATATCGCCTCAAGTGTGCTAGTTGTGGCTTTTCAGCCCTCTTGTGGGTAGACTGTTGATGAGAGTTCAGCCAAGTGTTGACCAACCCCAATGGTGTCTGCCACTTGTGGCGTCTTCGAGGCAATCTGTTTGACAGATAAACTGCTGCTTTTGCCAGCTCTGGTGCCATCAATTCAGGAAAGCGAGATTGAAATCGAAGTGCTCTCATGATCATAAACACAGCACCTCCAGCTCTTTCTGCTGGGTTTTGAGCACCAGTGTACTCAGCTGATCTTTCAATCATATATCCATTCACAGCTGCCCATAGTTCAAACGCATTGCGTAAAGCAACCTCCCAATCTAGGCGTAGAATAGAGATTTTGATAAAGCACTGTCTCTCGAGGTATGCTGCTAATTCTGTCATAGCTTGTAGTCCCTCCTTTCGAGTACGAAGAGTTCTTATCCAGAAGAACCCTGACCAGCCATCGCTGACCAGCAGGATCACCTTCTCCCCATTGTATGCTTTGCTAAGTGTAAAGAAGTCGAGAGATAGATAATCTCCTACAGCAGTTGGCCAATGGTCTGGGTTTCTGCGGGAAATTTGGCGAGTTGCCTTCCCAACAGCACAGGCATCACATTCCACTTTTGTGATTCCTTTTATCTGTATCCCAAGAGCTGTTTTAAGTAGCTGTTCCAGTCCCTCAGCGCCTGGATGACCAAGTCTCTCATGCCACAACTTGGCTTCTGCTGATGATGTTGGGAGTGGTTGTCTTGTTGACTGAAAACCTTTGGTTGGTTTCCTTTCTACGGTTGGGCTGAATCTCACAGTCTTCTCGGTATTGCTGAACGAGGTATTGTTCAGCAGAGCTGGGCCAGCTTCAATAATGTATTGACCATATCGGTTTGGTGTTTTGAATAGAAGTCTGCCTTTTGAGTCGATAAGACCCGGTATTCCTGTTGTAAAGATGATCCCTTTTTGCTTCAGCGGTTCTGTCCCAAGGAGCGATGTTGGGTATCCAGGCACAAGCCATACATTTCTGACTTTGATCTCCTTGTTGTTGGATTTGCCGCCTTGGTTTGGTTTGATGATCATTGTGCCTTTCGCAATTGCATGTACATCTCCTCCTCCAGTGGTGAAGTCTTTTGTGACTGTGTAGTCGAGATCATGAAGTCTTGAGGAGTCGTTGCAGATGTGGAATCCTGTTCCTGAGTCTACTATCACACTGTCTGACAGTGGGAATCCTGAATAGAGACTTGCTTCTCCTTGATTGACGATAGTGACGAAAGATGAGAGTGATCCTTCTCCATCAGACACTTCTTGAGTATAGTGGGATGATGATTGTGTAGTGTTTCTCCAGTTTGAGGAAGATGTTGCTCGATCTGGGGACTTTTGAGACTGCTGATCGCTTGCCCCTTTTCGTAGTTTTTCAACTATTCTCTTTAAGTGTGGTTTCTTCTGGAGATACTCATTCAATCTTTCCAGTGCTTTCTTATTTTCTGGATTATCTTCATGATAGTTTGGGCCTCGCTTCTTAGGGTTGGCATGTTTGCAATCAACAAATCGGTGACTTTCGTTTGGGCAAGCTGCACACTTTTGCTCTCGTTTTGCCCCCTGTTTTATTCCTTGTTCGTTTTCTCCTTGCCAAGTAGCGAAACTCGTGTCTTTTAATGGAGCAGCATTCAGCCAGTCTGGGTGGAAAGTTCTCACCCAACTGCGGAAATCGTTAGCTTGCTCAATTCCAGCAGTCTTGCTGATCGAACTGTAGGTTGGGTCATCCTTGTATCGCTTTGTGAAGTCGTAAGAGGCAGATGTGTAGTAATCTGGTGCAATTTGCTTGACTGCTTTCAAGAACTCAGAGACTTGAGTAACTGGATCGCTGAGAGCAGGGATTCCGATTGTTTGGGCTTCATCCATGATTTCTCGATAGATTATGAGCCATCCTCCAAGTTTTGCTCTTTTGATTGATAGCATATGCTTGTTATATCTTTCCAATACCATTTGTTGTCTCCCAAAGTTGTCTGGCGCTAGCTGTTTTTCAAGAGCTTTTATGATATCCCTGACTGTTTGCTCCTTGCTGACTTGGCTGATATAAGTGGCTGCTACAGTGTTCATGATCCAACTGTGAATTTCTAGAAGACTTCGCCGAACCTGGTTGTATTGGTCTTTTTCTTCTTGATAGATAGCTTTTCCATAGCTGATAACGTTGCTATAGTTTGCTCGTTCTTCTTGTCTGAGGTCTTTTGGGTCTGGGAATTCCAATCTTGGCTTAGTATTAATCTTGGTTCCTTTTGGATTCACATAGTCCCAGACTTCATGAACGTTTGCCAGCATCTGTAAGTTGTTGAACCAGTGGTTCCAGTCGCTGTCAGTCTGTAGCCGCTGTGTGTATTTTGCAGTTTCCGTAGTTGAATTCATGATCTCTCTTGAAAAGAGAACTGGTCTCTCTCTTCTGATCGTTGTGCAGTTGATTTTTCGCCGTGGCCAAGATTGAGTTCGTGACTAGACACTTCTTGTTTCAAGTTGGTGATTTTGTCGATTGTTGCCTAGAGGTTTGAGGGTATATAGCCAATCTCAACGCCTCAATTCTCAACAAAACGCAAGACGCCCCCCCTGTCTAATGAACCTGCCGTTTAGTGTAGTTGGTCTAGCCACCCAACTTGTAGCTATTCGCAAGGACCGTAAGACTGGCAAGCTCCCCTTCGTGGGTTCAATTCAGGGTTGTGGAGTTTTCGCAATTTGTAAAAAGTCTTATCGGTTCCGTTACACGAAGACTATAAAGTGAACCACCTGTTCGTCTTATCTGCCCGAAGCTTTCAGAGGCATAAAATGAGCAACTAGGTGTCTCTTCCGTTTCGTAATTCCAACCCTCCTGGCTGCGTATCAGTGGTATGGTCGAGCATGAACTTATATAAGGTTCAAGTTAAGAGTCCTGGGTTCAACTCCTCAGATGTGGTAAGTCCCCCTGAGTTGAGATGAACTTTTTGTGATTTTTTGATAAGTGTTGATGATATGAATTGATGACCAGAAGTTCTTTTGTGATTGAATGTTTCAACACTTCAACGTTCAGCCTTGTGTGATTGGAATTGATGTTTTGTTTGGTGGACTTGACTGCCAAAGTCTCATGGGTCGGTAACTTCGTCAATTGAGTGCCCTTGTCTATGGCATAAGTCTGAACTGCTCCCTTCTAGAAGTCGGTTTTTCAATTGGTAATTGTCACCATGAGGTACTGGGCTCATAACTGTCACGCAGTCAATTTGCCCACCACTTATGGGGTAAAAAAAGATGCTTCCATTCATTAGAGACTGTCTAGGGGTTATTGGGTTGATTATATAACCGTCTATTCGGTAATTACCGATTTGAAGGTTTTCATGCACAAATGTTAGATAAACTATATTAGTTTGATGCAATACACCTGGGGTTCATTGAGCAAAGAGTGATTCATGTTGTTGATTGAGTGATTCTACCCATTCCGGTTGAAGCGGGGTTCTGTTTTGTATCTACCCGTTCTTCCCGGTTTCAGCATATTGCAAGAATGCAACTAAGCTAGATTTCCTAGCATTTTATCCGGACGCAGGCGTCAATCTAACACACCCCCCCAGTTGAGGCCGCTTAGGCAGAGACTGATCCGCTGGGTTACTTAGTTTTCCAGTTTTTCCATTTCACCTAGAAGTTCCATTTCTCCCAGTGTGGGCAGCTTTCTCTTCTCTAGGTGGTTAGAGATGTCCACTAGGCCGATTTGTTTGATAAACGTCTTGAATGGCGTATAGCTCATCGGTTTAGTCAGTCCGTCTACAACCATATCTACAGTAGGTCTGTATTCCACTTTGATTCTATTCAATTAAGCTTCCTGTCTCAACCAGTGGTTGTGTATATCAACGTGTCGGAGTTTTGTCTGCAACTTGGTGATGTCCTTGTTGATCAGTTGTATTGTCTAGATGTTATCGCATTGTATTCGTATCCGTGATTCATCCAATTGAAGTCCAAGTTCCTTAAGTAGTCGCGATACGAATATAGCTTCTTTGGCTGCCTGAGCAAGAGCAAGTAGCTCAGCTTCTGTTGTTGAAGTAGTAACGGTTGCTTGCTTATTAGCTCTCCAACCGATAGTGCCTCTAAACAATCGCATTACATAGGCTTGGGAACTCTTGCGGTCCTCTGTATTGTCTGCAAACGAGGCATCGCTTGCTACGAAGAACTCATCGTCTCCGCCGAATTGCAAGGCAAGCGATTTGGTTTTCTTCAGATAAAGCAGAACCTGGTCTGCTGCTTTGTAGTGTTCTGGACCTGGGTTTGCGTTGAACCTGGCTAGTTTTGATGCTGCGAAAGCTATGTCAGGTCTAGTAATAACGGCAGCATATAGAATTGATCCAATCTTGCGTTGGTATCGCCTTATGGACGCTATGCTAGCTTGTTTTTCATACGGTCTTAGCTCTTCGCGTCTCATGGGAATGTCATGTCGCTGATCTCTATCTTTAGATAGGTTAGCAATCTTGTCAATATAGTCTGACTGTGATAGCCAGATAAGTTTCTTGTCTCGGTCTCGAATGATTTCGATTCCAAGGAACCACTGTAGTGGTTTTCCCCCCGTTAATTTATATCGTCTTTGTAACTTTCCTGTTACTTCTTTGATTTCATTCTCTTTCTTCTTTTCATATGCCAGGACTATATCATCCACATAGAAGAAGATAATGATAGCTCCTTTGATCATGCAGCAGGGCTTATGTGGAACGGTTTCAAACCCGAGGTCTTTCAGCGTAGCCATAAGGTCCTTTTGCCACAGGAGTGGTGACTCTCTTAGGCCATACAACGCTTTCTGGAGCATCAGGATGATTCCTGGTTTCCGATAGCCTGGAGGCATGCGCATGAATATGTCCTTGTCTAGCTTTGCGTTTACAAACGCGTTAACGGCATCATACTGGATTAGTTCGAGGTCGAAACGTGCAGCAACCGCCATCAGTGTCCGGAAAGACCGTCCTGCTAGTGTTGCGGCATAGGTTTCTTCATGTATTGACTTGATTTGCTGGTCTCCTCTGACCACGAGGCGTGCTTTGCCCTTTTGAAACCGTCCATGCTTGTCGAATTTATATACGTATACCCACATGCAGTCTAGGACCTGACAGTCCTTCGCACGGGTGTCTTTTCGACTTATTTCAATCCAAGATTTTATCTCGGCGTGACTGCGTAGATGTTGTTGTTCCGCCGTCTCGAATAGCGTACCCATGGGGTGGTTTCTAAGATCAGCATGGCTTCGCGGTAACGGAGGCATCTGCCGCCTGTGTAGGCAACTTGGATTCTTTAACAGTCGTTGAAGCTTTGCTTTGTCGATCTGCTTTCCTTCAAAGATGCCCACCGGCGTGGCCTGTCGTCCAGCCGCAAACGCTGCCTTCCATGCTTCAAAGACATTATATAAACTTTCACCTTTCTAAGCATTTGCTTGTAGGAATTCCGAATCATCCCGAATCGTCATAGCTAGAAGTGCTGTCGGTGGAAGAGACACAGGGGATGGGTACGGACGACTCTGGGCATTAGAATTCTTGGCTTGGTCATCGGTGCCGGCTTCTGCCTGGTCTCCCGTGCCGCCTTCTGGTTTCCCCAGGTCGACTTCCGCGTCCCCGGTTTGTCCAGAGCCTTCGTCGGTACCAGCTGGTTGATCAGACTCAGCCTCCAACTGTTCAGCTCCTGTATCTCTTTCTACTTCATGGAGAACGGCATCTTCCCAACTGAGCTGGGTTCCGACGTCCTCGTCTTCTCCATAAAGGCCCTCCCAATTTGTTTGGGGTATAAAGGCACCGGTGTGGTCTTCTTCTGCTATCATATTTCGGTCTGTTTCTGGTTCCTTAACCTGGTCAAGTAAATTGATTAGCTCTTGCTGTCCGACGTGAAGGAGGTCATCTCTTAATTGGTTTAAGTTTCCGTTAAATAATTCGTCTTCGTTAAAAATAACGTCTCTTGCTCCGACGACTCTTCCAGTCTGAGGGTTCCATATTCGATAAATGTTTGTTGACTGGTACCCTACAAGAAAACCGATCCATGCTCTTGGGTTCAACTTTTGCCTTTTCTTCCGTTGTAATTGAGCATCCGTCGTTATAGCATATGCCTTGCATCCATAGACACGTAGGTGTGCTTGGTATGGCTTTCGGTCTTGGACCGTAACCCCGTCTCTATGCGCTAGGGCGGTGTAAAATCTATCGTACGGTGTTCGCCAGCTATATATATGCTTTAGCGTCCGGTTGTATAAATATACAGCTGCACGGTAAATCTCGACCCATAGATGCTCTGGCAGCCGAGCTCCTATCCTCATAGCCCGCGCTTTCGCCTTGATAATTCTCCCTGACACCTCAGCTCCTCCGTTCTGTGCTGGGGTGTTCGGAGCTGATGCTTCGACTCTGATATGTTGGGAGTGAAGTAATACAGATATAACTCCTCCCGTCACGATTTCATTATCGTATTCGATAATCTTTGGTTTGATTTAGTATTGTCGTTCGAGTATGCCGGTTATGTTTTTCAATACGGTACTGATCGTTCCTATTCTTCTTTCCGCAAGGTAGTAGTCCTAAATCATTCCCGACCAGCGGTCCGTGATTAGCATTACGCTACTTCTGCCTATAGGGTCTTTTGGAAGGTTATGAAAGTCGATTGCTAATCGCTCACCTGGGCCGTAGCCTACGTTCCGTGGTTAACGGCTTATTTAACGCTTCATCTTGGAAAGTGCGCATCCATCACATTCCACCGTGGTTAGTCCTTTTATCCGGACCCCTTGTGAGGTATTAACTAGATGTTCCAGAGCCTGAGGTCCTGGGTGTCCAAGTCGAAGATGCCACCTCCTTGCGTCTGCTTTCATAGCACCTTTCTTTGTCCAGGAGTTCAATTTGTGTCTTCGAGTAACGAATGCAGTATTCGGCGTGTTAGGAGGTATATCTTCGATGACGAATTGGTCATATCGGTCCATAACCTTGCATACGATTAAGTTATCGAATGACCTTATGTAGTTAGAACGAAGACGATTATCCCACCAATATCCGCGTTTTCTTAATTGTCTAAGGGATACCAGATTGCAAGGGAAATTTCTACATAGTGCGACATCGTTCAGTTGGATTATTCTTGGTCCTCTCGGTCCCTGGGTTTGTATGTTTACATTCCCGTATCCTTGGATAGGAATTCTGCTTTCTCCAGCAAGGATGAAATCCCTAGCCTCCGATCGACGGAAGTTGTTAAACCGGTTGAAGTTATTAAAGATATGTATTGTTAACCCTAAGTTAAGAAGAGCCGAATTCTTCAATGGGTAGTATGTAGTGCAGGACATCGAATTAAACGCAGAGACAACGAAGCTGGCTATGCACTCTCCAATACTTCGTCCTAGTCAATCGGTAGCTTTAACGTGTTTGACTTTCTTGATGCGGTTGATTTCATCCTTGAGAGATGCGTCGTTCTTAAGTCGATATTCAACCGCATCACGGATTAATTTCCTGCCCTTGAAGTAGTCTGGTGCATCGTTGGAAAACACATAGTAGCAGTTTTCTAGAGCGTGATTGCTATCACAGGCTTTATATACTATATTAGTGCTCCGTATGGTGACTATGCGTTTTCGCTTTCGGCTGTTGACTTGGTCTTGACTAGGTTGGCTCCCTTCTTCGTTATGCGTTTCAGCCTCCGTCCAAGATGTATTGTCGCGGTCTGCGGCAAAGGTTGGGCTAAATACGCCTTTGGTTATTTAGGAACCTTTCTCTCGCGAGCTAAGAAGATCTCGACGTTCTGCTTCCTTCCTGAGGTCTTTTGCAACCTCTCCGATCGTCAATAATTTTTCCTCAAGTTTGTTTTTGTAGATTCCAGCATATATAGCTGCCCAACTTCCCAGAATTGGTTGGATGGCCTTGGTCAAATCGTCGAACCAAATATTGGGGTCTTCCACGCCTCCGGTTTTCCTTACGAGCACATGGTTTGCCGCCATTTCCCAGGAAGTGATCCATCCAGCGAAGTCTTTAGGTACCCTAGTCAATGTTGTTATAGCTGCCTGGTACTTTCGACGAGCCGCAGCTTGTTGTTCTCTTTCAGTAGCGCCTATACTCGTCTGTAGGTTGGAGTACCATGTCCTCAAATCCCATATAGCGCGGCAAGAGCTCTAGCGTAAGCCATAGTCAACCGTATTAATAACCCAAGCCTTAAGCTTCTCAGAATTTGCTTCTTGCTTTTTGTATTCCTTGTAGTCTTGTTCGTAAACCCTCCATTCGAACGTAAAGGAGGCTTTGTCGTCCGCAGTAAGTTCGGATAGATTTCGAGCATGGAGGTGTGGGTCAGTTGACTTAGTTGCTGAGGGTAGGGAGTCGCCTGCAGATGACTGGCTAACTGTCTGACTCGATTGGCCACTGTGGCGGGTCTGTCTCCCCTGTTGGGACAGTTGCTCCGGGTCGGTAGCTCGAGTAATCTTTCGATTATAGGATTCAACTGTCGGTCTCGCAGGTTTTTCCATTAAAGCTCCATCATTTTCAGGATTGATGTAATCCTATAAATGCAAGCCTATAGCTTTTGTTTGGAATTCTTCGTCCTAACGGCCCCAGTCTTCAAAGGTCCGTAGTAGTACCTTCTTAGATGAGGTATTGCCACTCGACATCGTATCTTTCCATGCGCGTAACTAGCTCTCGAGCGATATAAGACTCTTAATTGTTAGATAAACGATATTAGTTTGATGCAATACACCTAGGGTTCATTAAGCAAAGAGTGATTTATGTTGTTGATTGAGTGATTCTACCTATTCCGGTTGAAGCGGGGTTCTGTTTTGTATCTACCCGTTCTTCCCGGTTTCAGCATATTGCAAGAATGCAACTAAGCTAGATTTCCTAGCATTTTATCCGGACGCAGGCGTCAATCTAACACGGTTTCAGCATATTGCAAGAATGCAACTAAGCTAGATTTCCTAGCATTTTATCCGGACGCAGGCGTCAATCTAACAACAAAATGACATCCCCGTTAGTTTTATATGGGAAACAATAGCCGGGTGCATGGGTTGATGTTAGATTGACGCCTGCGTCCGGATAAAATGCTAGGAAATCTAGCTTAGTTGCATTCTTGCAATATGCTGAAACCGGGAAGAACGGGTAGATACAAAACAGAACCCCGCTTCAACCGGAATAGGTAGAATCACTCAATCAACAACATAAATCACTCTTTGCTCAATAAACCCCAGGTGTATTGCATCAAACTAATATCGTTTATCTAACAATTAAGAGTCTTATATCGCTCGAGAGCTAGTTACGCGCATGGAAAGATACGATGTCGAGTGGCAATACCTCATCTAAGAAGGTACTACTACGGACCTTTGAAGACTGGGGCCGTTGGGACGAAGAATTCTAAACAAAAGCTATAGGCTTGCATTTATGGGATTACATCAATCCTGAAAATGATGGAGCTTTAATGGAAAAACCTGCGAGACCGACAGTTGAATCCTATAATCGAAAGATTACTCGAGCTACCGACCCGGAGCAACTGTCCTAACAGGGGAGACAGACCCGCCATAGTGGCTAATCGAGTCAGACAGTTAGCTAGTCATCTGCGGGCGACTCCCTACCCTTAGCAACTGAGTCAACTGACCTATACCTCCATGCTCGAAATCTATCCGAACTTACTGCGGACGACAAAGCCTCCTTTACGTTCGAATAGAGGGTTTACGAACAAGACTACAAGGAATACAAAGAGCAAGAAGCAAATTCTGAGAAGCTTAAGGCTTGGGTTATTGATACGGTTGACTATGGCTTACGCCAGAGCTCTTGCCGCGCTATATAGGATTTGAGGACATGGTACTCCAACCTACAGACGAGTATAGGCGCTACTGAAAGAGAACAACAAGCTGCGGCTCGTCGAAAGTACCAGGCAGCTATAACAACATTGACTAGGGTACCTAAAGACTTCGCTGGATAGATCACTTCCTGGGAAATGGCGGCAAACCATGTGCTCGTGAGGAAAACCGGAGGCGTGGAAGACCCCAATATTTGGTTCGACGATTTAACCAAGGCCATCCAACCAATTCTAGGAAGTTAGGCAGCTATATATGCTGGAATCTACAAAAACAAACTTGAGGAAAAATCATTGACGATCGGAGAGGTTGCAAAAGACCTCAGGAAGGAAGCAGAACGTCGAGATCTTCTTAGCTCGCGAGAGAAAGGTTCCCAAATAACCAAAGGCGTATTTAGCCTAACCTTTGCCGCAGACCGCGACAATACATCTTGGACGGAGGCTGAAACGCATAACGAAGAAGGGAGCCAACCTAGTCAAGACCAAGTCAACAGCCGAAAGCGAAAACGCACAGTCACTACACGGAGCACTAATATAGTATGTAAAGCCTGTGATGGCAATCACGCTCTAGAAAACTGCTACTATGTGTTTTCCAACGATGCACCAGACTACTTCAAGGGCAGGAAATTAATCCGTGATGCGGTTGAACATCGACTTAAGAACGACGCATCTCTCAAGGATGAAATCAACCGCATCAAGAAAGTCAAACACGTTGAAGCTACCGATTGACTAGGACGAAGTATTAGAGAGTACACAGCCAGCTTCGTTGTCTCTGCGTTTAATTCGATGTCCTGCACTACATACTACCTATTGAAGAATTCGGCTCTTCTTGACTCAGGGTTAACAATACATATCTTTAATAACTTCAACCGGTTTAACAACTTCCGTCGATCGGAGGCTGGGGATTTCATCCTTGCTAGAGAAAGCAGAATTCCTATCCAAGGATACGGGAATGTAAACATACAAACCCAGGGACCGAGAGGACTAAGAATAATCTAACTGAACGATGTCGCACTATGTAGAAATTTCCCTTGCAATCTGGTATCCCTTAGACAATTAAGAAAACGCGGATATTGGTGGGACAATCGTCTTCGTTCTAACTATATAAGGTCATTCGATAACTCAATCGTATGCAAGGTTATGGACCGATATGACCAATTCGTCATCGAAGATATACCTCCTAACACGCCGAATACTGCATTCGTTACTCGAAGACACAAATTGAACTCCTGGACAAAGAAAGGTGCTATGAAAGCAGACGCAAGGAGGTGGCATCTTCGACTTGGACACCCAGGACCTCAGGCTCTGGAACATCTAGTTAATACCTCACAAGGGGTCCGGATAAAAGGACTAACCACGGTGGAATGTAATGGATGCGCACTTTCTAAGATAAAGCGTCAAATAAGCCGTTAACTACGGAACGTAGGCTACGGCCCGGGTGAGCGATTAGCAATCGACTTTCATAACCTTCTAAAAGACCCTATAGGCAGAAGTAGCGTAATGCTAATCACGGACCGCTGGTCGGGAATGATTTGGGACTACTACCTTGCGGAAAGAAGAATAGGAACGATCAGTACCGTATTGAAAAACATAACCGGCATACTCGAACGACAATACCAAATCAAACCAAAGATTATCGAATGCGATAATGAAATCGTGACGGGAGGAGTTATATCTATATTACTTCACTCCCAACATATCAGAGTCGAAGCATCAGCTCCGAACACCCTAGCACAGAACGGAGGAGCTGAGGTGTCAGGGAGAATTATCAAGGCGAAAGCGCGGGCTATGAGGATAGGAGCTCGGCTGCCAGAGCATCTGTGGGTCGAGATTTACCGTGTAGTTGTATATCTGTACAACCGGACGCCAAAGCATATGTATAGCTGGCGAACACCGTACGATAGATTTTACACCGCCCTAGCGCATAGAGACGGGGTTGCGGTCTAAGACCGAAAGCCATACCAAGCACACCTACGTGTCTATGGATGCAAGGCATATGCTATGACGACGGATGCTCAATTACAACGGAAGAAAAGGCAAAAGTTGAACCCAAGAGCATGGATCGGTTTTCTTGTGGGGTACCAGTCAACAAACATTTATCGAATATAGAACCCTCAGACTGGAAGAGTCGTCGGAGCAAGAGACGTTATTTTTAACGAAGACGAATTATTTAACGGAAACTTGAACCAATTAAGAGATGACCTCCTTCACGTCGGACAGCAAGAGCTAATCAATTTACTTGACCAGGTTGAGGAACCAGAAACAGACCGAAATATGATAGCAGAAGAAGACCACACCGGTGCCTTTATACCCCAAACAAATTGGGAGGGCCTTTATGGAGAAGACGAGGACGTCGGAACCCAGCTCAGTTGGGAAGATGCCGTTCTCCATGAAGTAGAAAGAGATACAGGAGCTGAACAGTTGGAGGCTGAGTCTGATCAACCAGCTGGTACCGACGAAGGCTCTGGACAAACCGGGGACGCGGAAGTCGACCTGGGGAAACCAGAAGGCGGCACGGGAGACCAGGCAGAAGCCGGCACCGATGACCAAGCCAAGAATTCTGATGCCCAGAGTCGTCCGTACCTATCCCCTGTGTCTCTTCCACCGACAGCACTTCTAGCTATGACGATTCGGGATGATTCGGAATTCCTACAAGCAAATGCTCAGAAAGGTAAAAGTTTATATGATGTCTTTGAAGCATGGAAGGCAGCGTTTGCGGCTGGACGACAGGCCACGCCGGTGGGCATCTTTGAAGGAAAGCAGATCGACAAAGCAAAGCTTCAACGACTGTTAAAGAATCCAAGTTGCCTACACAGGCGGCAGATGCCTCCGTTACCGCGAAGCCATGCTGATCTTAGAAACCACCCCATGGGTACGCTATTCGAGACGGCGGAACAACAACATCTACGCAGTCACGCCGAGATAAAATCTTGGATTGAAATAAGTCGAAAAGACACCCGTGCGAAGGACTGTCAGGTCCTAGACTGCATGTGGGTATACGTATATAAATTCGACAAGCATGGACGGTTTCAAAAGGGCAAAGCACGCCTCGTGGTCAGAGGAGACCAGCAAATCAAGTCAATACATGAAGAAACCTATGCCGCAACACTAGCAGGACGGTCTTTCCGGACACTGATGGCGGTTGCTGCACGTTTCGACCTCGAACTAATCCAGTATGATGCCGTTAACGCGTTTGTAAACGCAAAGCTAGACAAGGACATATTCATGCGCATGCCTCCAGGCTATCGGAAACCAGGAATCATCCTGATGCTCCAGAAAGCGTTGTATGGCCTAAGAGAGTCACCACTCCTGTGGCAAAAGGACCTTATGGCTACGCTGAAAGACCTCGGGTTTGAAACCGTTCCACATGAGCCCTGCTGCATGATCAAAGGAGCTATCATTATCTTCTTCTATGTAGATGATATAGTCCTGGCATATGAAAAGAAGAAAGAGAATGAAATCAAAGAAGTAACAGGAAAGTTATAAAGACGATATAAATTAACGGGGGGAAAACCACTACAGTGGTTCCTTGGAATCGAAATCATTCGAGACCGAGACAAGAAACTTATCTGGCTATCACAGTCAGACTATATTGACAAGATTGCTAACCTATCTAAAGATAGAGATCAGCGACATGACATTCCCATGAGACGCGAAGAGCTAAGACCGTATGAAAAACAAGCTAGCATAGCGTCCATAAGGCGATACCAACGCAAGATTGGATCAATTCTATATGCTGCCGTTATTACTAGACCTGACATAGCTTTCGCAGCATCAAAACTAGCCAGGTTCAACGCAAACCCAGGTCCAGAACACCACAAAGCAGCAGACCAGGTTCTGCTTTATCTGAAGAAAACCAAATCGCTTGCCTTGCAATTCGGCGGAGACGATGAGTTCTTCGTAGCAAGCGATGCCTCGTTTGCAGACAATACAGAGGACCGCAAGAGTTCCCAAGCCTATGTAATGCGATTGTTTAGAGGCACTATCGGTTGGAGAGCTAATAAGCAAGCAACCGTTACTACTTCAACAACAGAAGCTGAGCTACTTGCTCTTGCTCAGGCAGCCAAAGAAGCTATATTCGTATCGCGACTACTTAAGGAACTTGGACTTCAATTGGATGAATCACGGATACGAATACAATGCGATAACATCCAGACAATACAACTGATCAACAAGGACATCACCAAGTTGCAGACAAAACTCCGACACGTTGATATACACAACCACTGGTTGAGACAGGAAGCTCAATTGAATAGAATCAAAGTGGAATACAGACCTACTGCAGATATGGTTGCAGACGGACTGACTAAACCGATGAGCCATACGCCATTCAAGACGTTTATCAAACAAATCGGCCTAGTGGACATCTCCAACCACCTAGAGAAGAGAAAGCTGCCCACACTGGGAGAAATGGAACTTCTAGGTGAAATGGAAAAACTGGAAAACTAAGTAACCCAGCGGATCAGTCTCTGCCTAAGCGGCCTCAACTGGGGGGGTGTGTTAGATTGACGCCTGCGTCCGGATAAAATGCTAGGAAATCTAGCTTAGTTGCATTCTTGCAATATGCTGAAACCGGGAAGAACGGGTAGATACAAAACAGAACCCCGCTTCAACCGGAATGGGTAGAATCACTCAATCAACAACATGAATCACTCTTTGCTCAATAAACCCCAGGTGTATTGCATCAAACTAATATCGTTTATCTAACAGTTGAATGCATGCCCCGATATATGCAGTGGTCCGTGTGACACAATGCTTCAAGTTTCTGGATACTATCAGGAATATTTATGAGGAGGCAAAGTTTAAGACCCATTATTCTCAACTCTTATCACCCCGATATATGCAAGGAGTCAGTGTCAAAAGTTGAAACAACTTGCTGCTTATCTTCATGATGAGGAACATGTGTATGATAGATTGGAGACTGCGTATTTGCTACGGAGCAAGTCGGAGAGGCCAGAGTTTGTCAATGAGGACAAAATAACTACGTTGTTTGATAAGTGCTATCATAATGAAGGAGCCTCAAAACTGAGGAATTTCGGTCGGCTTGTGTAGTCTACTTCTTTAAAGGCACATTGTTCACATTCGCCGTCTGCTCCGTAGCTGCCCCATAAAGAACTCGCTCAGCGATTTCCTCCACCTGCAAGTATGTCTGACGTCCTCTGATAAACCAAAAGCTCAGACTAAAGAGAAGAATTATTCCAAACACAACTATAGCATAGTTCATATCCGCAACTGCTGGGGTGGGTGTTGACGGGAAGAAGAAGAAAACGGTAGTAATTGCGCAGTAAACAAGAGAAATCCAATTGACGACGGGCCCGAAGCGGCCAAGATGGAACTCCCCGGGTGGCAGTTTATCTCTTCCCACAACCAGAAGGGTCAAGATCGGCATCGCATAGGAGACTGTGAGAGCAATTGTGCTGACGCCGACAATAGCTTCGAGGACAGTGTTGGAGAACGTGTATAAGACGCCAACCAGTCCAATAATGGCTCCTTGCAGCCACAATGCTCTTACTGGTGCCTTCCATGTCTCATCAATGTGAGAAAAGTAAATACTCCAAGGAAGGCCGCCGTCACGAGCAAATCCCCAGGTCAAACGGGATGCTGTCGTAACTACAGTCACTCCCTGCCCAAGGCCGTTGAATATAAAAAGCGCCAGAAGAACTGCCGACCCTTCAAGTCCAACAGTGCCTTTGACGAGGTCCATGAAAGGGAGACCAGTGGAAGGGTTGAGCACTTGTTCGAGGTCTTGGATGGAGAAGAGGCAAATAACCATAAAAATGAAGCCAGTGGCCGCGCCGCAAAGGATGGAGAGCCAAATGACTCTTGGGATGTTTTTTCTCGGGGACGGAATCTCTTCGACGAGATGAATTGCCGCGTCGAATGCAGTTAACCCGTACGCCGCCTGGACCAGACCCATGAACCAGGCGACGCCATCGTTCCATCCTGTTTGGTTGATCCAGGCGCCGAAAACGAACGAGCCAGGCTGGAAGTGAAGATTGCCTTTGGTACCAACAGATAGGAGTAAAGCCAATCCGATGACAAAGAACAGGCCGACAAACGTAACCCCCACAAAGTTGTTGAACATGGGAAGAATTTGGTCCATACGGCAAGCGATGACGTTCAATACCGTCAGGACAAAGGTCACGCCCAAGTAGACCAGAAATTGCACCCAGCCCGTCGTAGCCGCCGACCAAGTCTCGTCGAACAACAAATTCATGCCTAGTATGAATTCGGTCATGAAAGCCAGTGTTGACGCAGACAAGGTCCACCAGCCAAAGGTGTTGATCCAAGCGCACATATAAGAGACGAACCGTCCGGTGGGGGTTGGCCAGAGACGCGACACCCAGTAAGCCTGGCCTAAAGCCGTAGGCATGCTGCTGCAGAGTTCTCCAAGCGACACACCAATACATATGTTGCTGAAGGTAACCAGGCACAAACCCCACAGAATGGCAATGGGGCCGCCACTAATGAGCCCGCTGGCGAGACTCTGCGCGAAAACGGACCAAGTCCCTAGAACCACAAAGGCGAGAGAAAGCATGCTCCAGGTATCGAATTTACGGC
Source organism: Colletotrichum truncatum (assembly GCF_014235925.2). Taxonomy (NCBI): domain Eukaryota; kingdom Fungi; phylum Ascomycota; class Sordariomycetes; order Glomerellales; family Glomerellaceae; genus Colletotrichum; species Colletotrichum truncatum. Next base: position 24,614 of record NW_027222411.1, on the reverse strand, counting down.
TGAGGGCTTGCGAATGGCCCAGCTCTGCCAGGTCGCGAGCATCTTGGTCATTGGTGTTTGAGTGTTTGAGGGTAGAGCCAATTTCTGGATCCATTGCGAAGTGTCTGAAGCACGATATTATTGGGCCGGAGGTGGTGGGAGATGTAAATGGAATATTTGGTCGCTAGATTGATGTTGGGGCATTCTCAGTTGAGGGTTTGCCGGTGTATAGTTTACTGTTACTCCAAGCCACGGCAACACCGTTCTTATAATCGTTTCCTTACCCCAAATCCCCAATCTCAGATCTTATCCGTCTTGGATCTATGTGACACAGGAAATGTGACCAGTCATGGTATCTAATAGGCGGAAAGTGCGTGGACAGAGATACGCAATACTCGGGTAGATTCATATACGCAGTAGATGGGTGCACGACCCGTTATCGTAGTTGGAGACCGGAGTCCACGTCCCCACAAGCCGGTCCCGGTCCACCGGCTTATCACCAAGGTGGAACATCCATGCTTCCCTAGTCTCCCCCGCGTTAGAGATCTTGGGCCGATTTAGCCAAGCATTTGATCTCGCTGGCCGAGGGGCTCCGAAGCAGACTCTCGATGGTACGATCTTTTACGTAAATAGGATGGAATGGTTCAAATCTCATGTGTATATAAGGGGATATGAAGGTTGGCACTGACTTCAGAGCGAATGATTAACTACGTTGATCAAGAGTGTTCATCTCTTGTTGTTCACTAAAAAGTCTTGCGGTACACTATCAAAAACTACCTTGTCTTCCGGAATCTCTTCCGCTAGTAGTGCAACATGATTCAGGATAGTTCAACGCTTCCTGGCTATACCATCTTCCAAGAGGAGGCTACTGACCCGATTCCGGATTTGGCGAAGCAACCTGCTAGACATCCTCTTGGTAAGCCAATGCTCATCACGAGCCTTCTGTCGATCCTGATCAACTTGGGCTGCGGAAATTCACTAACAATCGTTGGGTAGATCCACTATCAATTGACGAGATTCGAGTCGCTGGCAAGCTTATACGCAAGAATGCCAAATTCAGCAATCTAAAGTTTAACTGTCTCACTCTGCGGGAACCGAAGAAGAGTGAATATGCGGCTTTCCGTGCCGGCAAGGGTCAGCGGCCTCATCGCCGAGCATTTGCCATCGTTTTGGAGAAGGGGACTAGCCAAGTTGCCGAAGTAATTGCCAACTTGACAACGTTGGAAGTCGAATCTTGGAAACATGTTGCTGAGGTGGCTCCAACTCTGACACTGGAGGACCTCGATGTTACAGAGCGAATCGCACGAGAAGACCCTAGAATCATTGAGGTGTGCCGAGAGATTGGTATCACCGACATGTCCAAGGTTTACTTTGATGCCTGGGCTATCGGCTTTGACAGTCGGTGGGGATTCGAACGCCGCCTCCAGCAAGGCTTGCCGTACTACCGCAATTCAAAGATGGACAACCAGTATGCGCATCCACTAGACTTCTCAGTAGTTGTTGACACTGAGACGGAGGAAATCCTCGCAATCGACATCCGACGAGTCAATGGAGAGCGCACCAAAGTCCCTCTTGAAGAGCACAACTACCTCCCCGAGTTCATCCAAAAGTCATATGACAGCACGAGACTGAAGCCAATCGACATTGCCCAACCTCAGGGTGTCTCATTTCGTATGAATGGAAACGAGATTTCTTGGGCTGGCTTTAAGATGCATATTGGCTTCAATTATCGCGAGGGTATTGTTCTATCTGACGTGCGTGTGCATGACCAAGAACAACAGAGAGAGCGCACCTTGTTTAACCGCATCAGCGTTGTTGAGATGGTTGTCCCTTACGGCAACCCCGATCCTCCTCACCAGAGAAAGCACGCTTTTGATGTGGGTGAGTACGGCAGCGGCTTAATGACGAATTCTCTCAAGCTCGGCTGTGATTGCAAGGGCGCTATTCACTACCTGGATGCCGTCATGACAACCGCCAAGGGCCACCCGGCAGTGATCAAGAACGCAATTTGCATTCACGAGGAGGACAATGGTCTTTTGTACAAGCACACGGACTTCCGCGATAACAGTGTGATCTCTGCCCGGGACCGAAAACTCATCATCTCTCAAATCATCACGGCTGCCAACTACGAATACGCTTTTTACCACACTTTCACATTAGATGGCACCTACAAGCTTGAGATCAAGCTGACCGGCATGCTCAACACCTACTGCATGCACCCGACCGAATCGGCAGCGCCGTATGGAACTGAGGTTGCCCCACGGCTAAACGCTCATAACCATCAACACATCTTCTCGTTGAGAGTCGACCCCGAGATTGACGGACCCAACAATTCCGTTTTGCAAAGCGACGCATTGCCGTCTGAAGAACCAGTTGGATCGCCCGAGAATCCATACGGCAATGGGTTCTACTGCAAGAAGACACCTTTGCGGACGTCTCAAGAAGGAGCAGCTGTCTATTGCCACGAGACAAGCCGCGCGTGGGACATTATAAACCCAAGCAGCATCAATGCCTCAGCCAAGAAACCAGTTGGCTACAAAATCATCAATCCCAACTGCCCGCCGCTTCTCGCCAAACCCGGCAGTATGGCCTACAAACGAGCTGCGTTTGCGCGCAAGAGCCTCTGGGTGGTGCCGTACAAGGATCATGAGCTCTTCCCTGCGGGAGACTACGTTTGTCAATCGACGGGAGAAGAGAATCATCCAGGGAACCAGACCATTGTTGACTGGGTCGCGCGCAACGAGTCCATTGAGAACACCGATATCGTGTGCTACATTCAATTCGGCCTTACTCATTTCCCACGGACGGAGGACTTCCCGATTATGCCAGCGGAGCCAGTAAGCGTGATGCTGCGCGCATCAAACTTTTTCCAGAAGAACCCCGGTCTCTGGGTCCCACCGTCCTCGGTCTGCATTGACAGGACATCCAAGGACGCATTCTGTCCGACCGAGGGAAAACATGCCTGCGCGAGATTGTAAAAGGAGGGCGGGCGGGGTGGCAGTAGACGTCGGTGTGGATAATAAGGAGGGTCAATGACGATGGAGGTATCCGTAAGACGAAGAACTCCCGTAGACACGAGCAAGCAATTTCTGTGGCAAATGGCAAAAGAATATTCCAATCTCGTCTTTTTTGTTTTGGACCCCATTTAATTGGCCAGGAGTCAGACCCAACGATGATGGCCACCGGACGGTGATGAAGGTCCAGATGTCTTATCTCAATTGGGACAGCAAATGGTGGCGGTTCTAATTGACGGCTGTCCGAAGCGATGTGTTGGCAATTCATCGACACCCACTCAAGGAGAGGACAACAATGCATTCTTTCTCACTCTGTTTAACTCGGAGTCGGTGAGTCTCCCCGGGGAGTCCGGAAGAGCAAAAATCTCCCTCCAACGGTGCCTGACCGACAGTGCATGCATGCATATAGCTTCAAGGCAGCCAATCTCCCCCCTCCCGATACATGGCACGAACACCCTCTCTTTTCCCCCTCCCCCTCACGGCCAGTCACATGCCCAGCTTCTTTTATCGTTTATACACTACACTACTAGTAGCAGGTGTGTGTGTGTGAGTGTTTATTTTGCCGCCGGTGCAACGTGTTTGCGCCCAACGCGCCATCCAAACAAAACAGACCATTGAGAACCCCCCACGTCTGCTGTCATCCCAGCCAGGTCCCTGAATCCCCGAACAGCACCTCAGGCCATCAGAAGTATCTCTGTGGGTTATGGCCTGCTTGGAGGTACTTTGGGCGCATTTGGGCTTTACCTAATTGGTGCCGCATTATTGGGGACTAACGGAGAAGAACGATAATGAGTGGCGGGGCGGTAGCAGGGATCCGGCCACTCAACTACAGGTCAATCAATTTTATCACCGAGTGAACATCATCGTGCCCCACGATGGGAGGGACAGAAAAAAAAAATATCCATGTCGGTCCAAAAGCCTGACCGCCTTTCTGTGTTTACCGTTTTCCTTTCTTCTGCTGCGATGTCGTCGTTCATGGGTCTTGCCTGCATAGCGCCTCCCAATTCTTCAACTTCTCATTGCATCGTGAACTGACGCCGTAATCCATCATGGGCTCAGTTTTCTCGTCTCCGAATAACGGTCAAGGCCACACCGACGGTGACCGAGCCGACCTTGAGCAGAAGATCGCCGACCAAAAAGAAACCATCACTGCCCTTGAGGAGGACCTCTCCAAGAAGGAGAAGCAGTACACAATCCTCTCCGAGGAGGCAGAGGACCTCCGCCAGAAGGTTCAGGAGCTCAGCAATGACTTGACAACTTCGCAGAAGGATAGCCAGGCTAAGATCAGCAGCCTCCAGTCTGAGCTTGCTGCCAGCAACGACAAGCTTGCCCAGCAGTCCCAGGCCGGCAACCAGGCCACCGCCGCCAACGCCCAGGAGCTCGATGACGCCAAGAAGCAATTGGCTCTCCTCCAGGAGCAGCTCGACAACGTCCAGAAGGAGAAGAAGACGCTGGAGGAAGAGCTCGCCGCTTTGAAGCAGGAGCTCGCCGAGGCCAAGCAGGAGCGCGAGGCTCTCGAGACTTCTCTCCGCGAGGAGCTCACCAAGCTGCGCACCCAGTTGACCGACGCCGAGCAGGCCCAGACCACTCTTCAGCAGGCCCTTGACAAGCTCAAGGCCGATGCTGATGCGACGAACAAGACGCTCACCGAAAAGACCGAGGCTCTGTCCACTCTGGAAGGCAAGCTGACGACGCTCGAGGGCGAACACAACAAGCTGAAGACGGACACTACCGCCGAGATTTCTGCTGCCAGCGACAAGTACAATGCTCTGCAGCAAGCTTTGGACAAGCTCAAGTCGGACACCGACTCTGAGGTCGCCGCTGCCAAGAAGGATCTTGCGGACGCCCAGGCCAAGTTCACTGCTCTCCAGGAGGCTCACGACAGCTTGAAGAACGCCTCCGACGGCGATGTTGCTGCGGCTCAGAAGGAGCTCATCGACACCCAAGAGAAGCTTACTTCCCTTCAGCAGGCTCTCGACAAGGTGAACGCCGACTCTGCCTCTCAATTGAAGGCTGCCGAGCAGGAGCTTGCCGACGTCCAGGCCACGCTTGCCGAGCTTCAGGGCTCCCACAACAAGCTCAAGACTGATTCCGATGCGGACCTCTCCGCCGCGAAGAAGGACCTTGTTGAGGCCCAGGAGAAGCTGGCTGCCCTCCAGCAGACTGTTGACCAGCTCAAGGCCGACTCTGAGGCTGATGTGTCCTCGACCAAGAAGGAACTTGCCGACACGCAGGAGAAGCTTGCTGCGCTCCAGCAGACCCACGACAAGATCAAGTCCGAGTCCGAAGCCGAACTTGCCGCCGCCAAGAAGAGCCTCGCCGAATCCGAGGAGAAGCAGAAGGAATTGCAGCAGGCCCACGAATCCGAGCTCGAGTCCGTCAAGAAGAGCCTTTCAGAGGCCGAGGAGAAGCAGAAGACGCAGCAACAGGCTCACGAGTCTGAGCTCGAGACTGTGAAGAAGAGCCTGGCAGAGGCTGAAGAGAAATATACCCAGCTCCAGCAAGCCCAGGAGAGCTCCAACACCGAGGTTGAGGCTGCCAAGAAGAACCTCGCCGAGGCCGAGGAGAAGTACGCTAAGCTCCAGCAGGAGCAGGAGAAGTCCGCCGCCGAGATCGAGGCCGCTAAGAAGGCCGCGTCCGAGTGGGAGGAGAAGCACAACAAGCTTCAGCAAGACCAGGAGAAGTCTGCTGCCGAAGTCGAGGCTGCCAAGAAGACTGCCTCGGAGTGGGAGGAGAAGTACAACACCCTGCAGCAGGCCCAGGAGAAGTCTACTGCCGAGCTCGAGTCCGTCAAGAAGACCCTTGCCGAGTCCGAAGAGAAGTCTGCCAGCTTGAAGCAAGCCCAGGAGAGCTCAACTGCCGACCTCGAGGCCGCCAAGAAGACTGCCTCGGAGTGGGAGGAGAAGTACAACACCCTGCAGCAGGCCCAGGAGAAGGCTCAGTCTGAGTCGAGCGCCGAGGTTGAGGCGGCTAAGAAGAGCGTCGCCGAGTGGGAGGAGAAGTACAACACCCTCCAGAAGACCCACGAGACGTCCGCCGCCGAACTGGAGGCTGCGAAGAAGAGCAGCGCCGAATGGGAGGAGAAGTACAACGCTACTCTGCAGGAGCAGGAGAAGGCCAAGGCCGAGTCCGCTGCCGAGCTCGAGGCCGCCAAGAAGAGCGTCGCTGAGTTGGAGGAGAAGAACAAGGCTCTCCAGGAGGCAAACGACAAGGCCCAGTCCGATTCCAGCGCTGAGCTTGCTGCCGCCAAGCAAAGCCTGTCTGACGTTGAGGAGCAGCACTCCGCTACCAAGAAGACTCTTTCTGAGCTTGAGGAGAAGCACACCACTCTGCAGCAGACCCACGACAAGGCTCAGTCCGATGCCACTGAGGAGTCCTCTCGCTTGAGCAAGGAGTTGGCCGAGCTCCAGTCGAAGCACGCCGACCTTGAGAAGTCTGCCGAGGCCGCCAAGAACGACATCTCGGCCGAATTGGAGACTGCCAAGAAGGACGCAGCAAGCTGGCAAGAAAAGGCCAAGGAGGCTGAGACCAAGATTCAAGACACCGAGAAGAAGGCCCAGGACGCTGAGTCGAAGGCTCAAGAGTCCGAGAAGAAGGTCGCAGACGCCGAGTCTAAGGCTCAGGAGCTTGAGAAGAAGGCTGCAGAGGCTGAGAAGAAGTCTCAAGAGTCTGAGACCGCTCGCGATTCCCTGACCAAGGACCTTGAGGCCGCCAAGAAGGACGCTGCTGCCGCCGAGGAGCGTGCAAAGGCTTTCGAGGCTGAGCTCAAGAAGCTTCGCGAGGAGGCCGCCAAGACCGAGAAGGTCAACGGCGAGAAGACCAACGGCGAGACTGTTGAGGAGAAGAAGCCCAAGGAGGAGGCTGTTGCTGCATAAAGGAGGGCCTGTTGAGAGATCAATGTACAAAGGCGACGGATAAGCTTGGGGTGCCAGCCGAAATCCGGTGGTCCTCGCGCGATACATGATGAGCTTGGCACGAGGTTGTAATTAATAAACATAATCCCCTTATGAAGTATCCGTAGTCATGACCTTAATGACACATGAGTATTGCAATGAATTTATGTTTAGTAGAAGCAGTTTACCTGACCTCGCATTGAATGATACATCATGACTTGAGTCGGAGGACGCGACGACATCCTGGGCCTTGATATTTGGTAACGAAGCAGTTGACAAACAGGAGACTCAAGTGCAGTCACATACCGGGCACCTTTTATGTAAAAGTATGTTTACGCCTTCACGTAAAGCGTGATTTCTGTGAGAATCTGACGACTGAAGTAAGAAGCCCCCTTGGCTTGAATGGCTATCTTACTTTCCAATGACAGGCCACGGGCAGCTGTGATGTTCAGAAGCATTTAAATCTCTCTGTTGGGCTATTTGCCCCATGCTGGTGGTTCAACTATCCAAGTTCTATGTTCATCGTCCAGATAGTCAAGTGCTCCATTTTCGAGTCCCTGCACCCACTTGTCTGCCCACCAGCGTACAGGAAGACGTTGTGTCATCATACAGAAGTATGCATAGATAACCAGTGCTTCTTGTGAGGGATTGGGTTTCTGAAGCAGCGCAATGAAGTCTCCTCTGTGATCTGACACGTTGCTAATCCAGAAGAACGCGTGCAACATATCCCTGGTCTCTGGGAACTCTGCTAGCACTCCAAATACCGCTTCTAGCTCTTGAATGGCGTGCGTATATGCGGCCATTTCAGAAGGCGTAAAACAGTCTCCGATATTTTGTATTTGCCTCAGAAGAGTGGTAAGGTGGGGGCCCTGTGATATCTTTTGTCGATAATAGTAACCCATCTCCAACTGATGGTTAACAAAGGGGTGCATGAGATTACTGCTGATGTAGAACGACTCGGACGCCAACGCTAAATGGCGACAACCTTTGAAGAATATCATCCAGTCTGGTGTGTATTGCTGCGTCAGATTTGCTCGGCCGAAAAAAGTATCATGGGGGTTGTCTATTTGCGAGATGACTACAAGTATGAGCGATTCCAGACGAGTTAAATGATGCCTGATGGTGAATGCTTACTGTAAAACAGTATGATAACGGAGTACAAGAAAAGGTTTTCACGCATTTCGGTATCCTCTACTTGATCGACTTGATAGATTGATGCCCGTGTTGCTGCAGCTGCCAAGTTATTGTGATTGAGGGCATGCTGGGTAAGCTCCTCTCTTCGTGCAGGGTTGAGATACCCCAGATGCATGGCGGAGAGAGCGAGAATGCTCCGCATGACAAATTCGCAACGGAAACCGACTCTAACGGCATTCCTTAGCCAAAATGTCCGGAGGAGCGGGTCGATAGTTAATGAATCATAAGTATTGAGTGTCCAATGATGAATAAGCTCAAGGTCAAGCATGTTGAGATTGACCGGCAAGGGAGAAGAAGGAGTAGGAATATTCAAGGACTTTTGTTCAACCAAAGAACGTCTCGAATTCTTCGCAATGATATCGCATGTGATGCTCTGTTTGGCGCATTGGCTGCATTCTGGTTTCTTTTCATCACACTGCCCGATATTTCAGTTAGAAGACCCAACTGCTAATCCATAGATCGGCCCAGGTGCCCAGTTATTGGCCCCTCCTTACCTTTACTTTTCTTCTTTTACAGCTAGTACATCCTGTCCGAACCTTCTTGTGTGAACGTTTGGGGCAGTGCCTGAGGGTGGGAAGCTGCTCCATGCCGCGTGTGTCTGGTTGGCCCTGTTCCTCGTGGATGGAGTCAATCACGAACTGCGGCTTCCCTACTATTGTCTAGCATAGATAGGGATTTGAATGAACGGGTCGTCAAGGTGGGATTTAAGGGTACGCCGGAACGATGAGCGAATAAGAAGAAAATCTAGTTAAGGCGCATGTTTCTCACGAAAGATTCATTCAAGTCGTGCTTCGAAGTTGGCACTGACTACGGCAGTCCGCAGGGACCACTGGGTCAAAATTCAATAAATTAGTAGGTATACGGTATGAGGGGTAGAACTTGCCTAATATGGCTAATGTCTCCACTAAGGTGTGTTATCGATAAGATATGAGTGGCTAGAAATTTTAGGTAAGTATGGAGCCCGTGCCTGTATACCCATAAAAAGTCAACCCTAGAACCCTGCTAAAGTCTGACTCCCGGCTTATACCCGTAGTAATCCCCTACTTATAATTATAGTGTTCTATAATACTTACCTCGCTATAGCTATAGCGCCTCCCCCCTTAACCCTAATACCTAACTGCCCTGACTGCCCGAACTGCCCTGACTGCCCGAACTGCCCTGACTGCCCGAACTGCCCTGACTGCCCGAACTGCCCTGACTGCCCTAACTACCCTAACTGCCTCTTCCCTAACTGCCCTAACTGCCTCTTCCCTAACTGCCCTAACTGCCCTAACTTCCCTGACTGCCCTGACTGCCCTGACTGCCCCAACTGCCCTAATTGCCCTAACTGCCCTAACTGCCCTAATTGCCTTAACTTCCCTAACTGCCCTGACTGCCCTGACTGCCCCAACTGCCCTAATTGCCCTAACTGCCCCAACTGCCCTAATTGCCTTAACTTCCCTAACTGCCCTGACTGCCCTAACTTCCCTGACTGCCCTAACTGCCCTAACTTCCCTGACTGCCCCAACTGCCCTAATTGCCCTAACTGCCCCAGCTGCCCTAACTGCCTCTTCCCTAACTGCCCTAACTGCCCTAACTGCCCTGACTGCCCTGACTGCCCTAACTGCCCCAACTGCCCTAATTGCCTTAACTTCCCTAACTGCCCTGACTGCCCTGACTGCCCTGACTGCCCTAACTGCCCCAACTGCCCTAATTGCCTTAACTACCTCAACTACCCCATATATAATTACACTGCCCGCATTTACCCTTTTCGCTCTTGACTCGCGCAAGTGCCTGTAATTCTCAGCCAATCAGAGCCTTTTAAAAATCCTCCCCTTAGGTGTAGACCTATTGACCCGATGCGGAAATTATTGAATTTTGACCCAGTGCGCCCTGCGGACTGCTGTAGACAACCCACTTGCACAGCCTTATCGCCCCAGAATATGCTCCGCTCTTGTCCCTCACTAACGATTTCTTCCAGAAATTACTGGTAACAATGACGTTATTGTTGAGAAGACGCAGATAGGGGCCCACGGATAGCTCGATCAACATCGTAGCACATTCTTGTAGCTGCCAAACACTCAGGTTGACATTATACGTGCCAGTCCACGGGATAATAACATATGTGAGGAATGATAGTTATCTGTTTTATTCGTTTATAATAATGATATGAAAGCCAACCTTCTACAAAGGCGAAAGCTTTCATAGGTTTTGTTTAATAACACTTATTGCTTTGATAGAGCGCATCCTCACAAGCAATACATGTTTTTGACACCATCCGCATGCCGACTTAGCAGCCAGTTCGAGAGGGCGTTGTAAACGGGTTATCCGCTCCTAAAACCGCTGTATCGTCATTATCAGTGGAAAAAACGCGTCGAATGCGCCTTATCTGGGCTGCAATTTCTTTGTGGCCGATGGGAAAGTACGGCAGCGACTTCTCATACAAGCAAAGGGCGCGAGCGAAATGGCCCTCTTCAAACTCTCTCGCAGCAACTTTTGTCGTCCAAAACTGGTCCAACTGGCTATAGTCCCTCCTGACAACTGCGTTAGGCTCGAAGCGCATAGCAGGGTTGGTGCAGATCTTGTAGTCATTGAGATCGTCGGCGCGTTCCTCCGCAATGGTTTCTTCCAGGTCTGGATCTTCATAACCAAACCAGTTGTCTCGAACTAAACTGTCGCTGAGGATCTCTCTGCCGTTCTTGTCCAAATAGGCAGCATGAGCGCTCAGGACAATGTCTCCTGTGCTGTCCTCGTCGAGTTGAATTCGAACCGAGATGGTTGGTTCGCCACGAGGGACTGGGGGAATGCCGGCCAACTTAAGGGTGCCCATCGGCCGATTCCGTTCGGAGGAAACGAAGCCGCCGAGTAAGACCGGTATAATGACATCAGACTGGTTATCAAGGGTCGTGGTAAAATTGTATGTCATTTCCAGCGGGACAGCGGAGTATCGCCTGATCATCTGAGTTGTCATGCCCCCAAGGACACCTACACCGAGGGCGCGGTCCAGAATGGCAGGAAGATACGACGCCTCTTCGCAGGTCTCACTGGACATCAGAAGAGCCTGGTACGCGGTACCAACGGCGACGGCATCATCCGTATAATCGAGAATATAATACGCGATATCTCTGGTGTCATGAGGGTTAAGAAACGTGTCTAAGCCCTCCAGAACCTGCGAATGTCCAGCATCTTGTCCCGTAAGAATTACGGTTGAGATGTCTTCTATGGTGAGATTAGCGTCGGCAAGAATCTTCTCAACGTGTGAGATTGTTTCCTCGAAAAGGGGTTTAATCGCGGGTTCATTGTATTCGAGGGGGTTCTGTTGATGAATGGAGCTTGCCCCGTCCAAAATGCTTCGCGATGATTGTATTGTATTGATAACGCCGTAGTTGACATCGAGCACGGTCGCCTCAAATGCATAACGGCCTAAGTCGTATACCAAAACCTTCTCATCGTTCAAAGGCTCAATGTCCAGCCGGTGACCTAGGGCCGCAGCGCTGGGCGCATTGATGACTTGGACGATGTCGAGGCCAATTGCCTCGCCAGCGGTTTTTATGGCCTTCTGAACCTCGTCACTGTACCAAGCTTGTGGCACCGTGACAACAGCAAATGATGAACTGTCTCCAAACCAACCTTCAGCGACGCCGCGCATCTGTCGGAAGATAACGGAGAGCGAACGGTGGAAATTTTCGCCTGCAACAGACGTAGTATTTGGCTCTGGAATTGAAGTTTCGAATGTTTGAGCGATGTAATACTGCGGCTCTTCAGGGTGGCAAACCTTGTGACTTGTAACTTATCAGCTACAAGTAGAGATGAATCAGAATAAGAAATACTTACCTTGTGTTAAACAATCCACTTTGTAGACTGGACTCTTGGCCTGAGAGAAATAGCTCTGGTTCATCTAAGGGATTTGGACGAATCGGGACGGTAACTGTCGCGCTGTTAAACATTGCATGCGAAGGTAAGTCAACATAGGACTTGGTCTACGAACTTTGGTTCTTGACAGGTAACCTAACAGCCCCCTGATGAAACACTGACACTGTAGAGTGGGAATGCCCTAGATTCTGTGCACATAAAAGTTTCCGCTAGTGCCGAAATTGACTTATTAGATTTGAATGCGTTTACTCACGATACCAAATGTGTTTGGGTAGTCAATAGAGCATTCCAACGCCGTGACAGATGGCGCAAAAGATAGAAAGAAGAACAGCAACGCCAAACAGCCAAGGTGGCAATTCGCGCTACGAGTTGACTGCCGTAGCATCGTGGTTGATGCAGCGAGATTAGCGATTCGAAAAACGGTTATTGTAGTTGCTTTCCGGTTGTTGCAAGCTAGACGATAAGTTCCGTCGCATTTCCAAGGCCCAGCCTTTGATGCTTACTGAGATTGATACTTTCAATTTCCTAGCAACCTTTGATAATGAAGGGTGTGTTGGCCGGATTCTTCAGCTGCACCATATTTTTATTCACTCCTTTTTTTTCAGGCTTAAATAGGCAAGGCGTTATTACCGACCCTCCTCCATTTCAAGTAAATTAACTTGGCACGAGCGCTTATCTGAGAAACCCCATCATTACGGTAAAAGGCCTTGTCTGAAGGTACGGATCCGAAAAGGGGTAATCAGTGTAGCAAATGATTTAACTATTGCTAAGTGGATGCCAATTTGCGTCGCCAGAGTGGCCACTTTGCTTACCACGTGGTAGCAGTGTTTGTAAATGTAGGTAAGGTAGTTAACGTAGATGTGATCAATTCTTTACGCGAAGAGCTTAATGGTCCGATCTGGTTTTTAAACCCCGATTAGCTCAGCACATCAGTTAAGGTATCCACCTATTGAATGCGGAGGTAATGCGCTCACGAATGAGAATCGCTTCGTAAGTTGCCGGACATCCTTTAATGCTATGCAACAACGAGTGTATTTACACCGTACTTGCATTCAATTATCGATTGAAAAGAGGATATCTTTCTTTATTAGTAAAGTATTGAAGGTTAAAAGTACTCACGGATTCGCTAAGTGCAACTCAACTGCCGGCGGCTTCTGCGTGGACGCAAAGCGACTTTAGGTCTACTGCTTACAAACTCGCACTGTAGGAGGAATAATCATAACGCAGTGCTATATTACTCCTCGCAGAAGGTGACTAACGTCCCACACCCACTTCTGGGCACCCCCCACATTTGGGCACCCCATTTACACCAAAAACGCCGTTTTTCGAAATTCTATATTAAACTAAATACTTTACTTATTAAAGAGAATAAATATATGTTAAATAGATTAAGACTAAATTATAATACTTAAGTAGCTATATACTAGTATTATTAATAATAAGTATTATAAATTCAAGGTTTAACATTTATAATACTAATTTACCTAGCCTATATCTTAATATATAAAATAGGTAGAGATATTTAACTAATATGATTAGAATTTTTAAGTAAGATATAGTAGATTTATATATTCTTATACTTAGTAAAAAATTCTTTAAGCTTAGAATAATATTTTAAAATTTCCCTTAAGAAAAGTTTCTATTATAGAATTTTAACCCTTAATTATACTATATTTACTAAAGTAATACTTTTAAATCTCTTTTAGATATAATTATATACTTTTAATAAGTATAAATATTAATTTCCTAGATTTTTTAAATAAGTATATATAAGCGAAAATATATTTTTCTAATGTTAAGGAATACTAGTAAGTTACTAGTATCTACTAACATTTTAAAGCTTTTAGTTTTAAACTTCTATATTATAACTATTATTATATTTAAACCTTTATAAAAAATTAGATGGCTATAATTATACTTAACATAGTTTATATATATTTTCTTTTCTTAGTAAGTATAGTAGTTAGTTTAATATAGAATTTCGAAAAACGGCGTTTTTGGTGTAAATGGGGTGCCCAAATGTGGGGGGTGCCCAGAAGTGGGTGTGGGACGTTAAATGAAGACTACATTGCTAGTGGAATATCCAAATCTTACATGTCGTGGGGGTATCTCAATACGTCTCATACCGATTACTTTACTCTTAGGACTGAAACAAGTCGAGCGCTTTTACTATTGTATGATTCTTTGACTTATGAATCGCTATTGAATTTGATTCTCGCAGGGCTGGGACTTTTATTCCAGAGCGTTATAGAATCCAACCACCAAGAAAAACAAAAGGCGATATCAATTGCACGTTTACTGCTCACTCACATATTTGAATTGATGTCTGATTTGAACTGAATAACTGCTTCTGAGCCGTGAAAGTGGGAGCTAAACCGTTCGCTTCATATTTAAGCTTGAACACCTTAGTTATATAAATTATATTTCGTACCTCAAATAATAATAGTGGCGCTAAAATTTGTTGGCACTAAGTTAGTTAAGGGCTATAGCGTATTCTACCGACGGGCATCTTAGTGATGAATTCATTGAAAGAAGCTTTGGTTGGGGGTGTGAAGGGCCAGACCCCGCCTACGGGGTTGCAGTGGCAGCCGCACACTAGCCTCCAGCACATATTAATAATAGAGGTGCTACCTCGTTGAGCTAAACGCCCAAAAGAATATAGAATAACAAGTCGTCTTAAGTGTTTCTTGGCTGTACTTAAGTAGGGATAACGGCATAGCTATCAACCGGGCATAGCCCGTAACAGGGGCGCGTTGTTCAACAGCTGTCTCGACAAATACCTAGAGAGCAGACTTTTACATCGCCTGATTGGTCTGTCATGAAATCTCCAAAGAAACACAGTGAACTTTTACTAGAAGAAAACCGACGGTATCCTTACTTAGTGTGATGATGCCTATAGACGATTGAGAGAGAATTGGATGCGAGTTGAGGAACTAATCATACAGACCAAAGAGAAATGAATAGTCTTACTAACAGTAATCCTCCTCTAGGTAGACCATGCTAAAAACAAACGCACGACTACGGACAGCCACAAGAAGCTGTCATACAACAGTTGCCTGACAAGCAACACCCCTTGCAGTTTTTGACACTTCCACATTGACCAACAGACGGCTTCGTATTTACCATGCAGTTGCAATAGACGCTGCTTGTCGTTAATTGTTACTCTCAGGACACACTTCTCATTCTGACTTACGTTGCACCGGTGCCTGAACAACCGTCATAAAAGTCACCATGGGAACTGCACTATAATCTAGATTAGCAAAAACTCATATATCTAGAGTTAACATATTGTAAAACTTACGACGCTGGGGCACCTAGCTATGCACTGGTTTCTTGTCGCAAATGTAGTGCCAGTGTAGGCCTGGACCGTCAATGGTACCACAAGGGTAATGAAAAGCGAGGAAACCTTCATGATTTTCGATGTGAGTGAATAGAGGATACTTCGGTTTTGAAAGGAAACCGTTCGTCTGGATAGGTTAGACTAGATGTTATCAGAGAGAAGCTGCTTGCCTTTATACTTGTTAAAGGTGGAGACAATCAGATATTTCAGCCATACGTGACCATGGAATATAGAATTTGAACTATGAAAGATCTTAATTAACAAAAGCTGAGTTTATACTAGTTAACTTTCTATGATGATCTTTGTGGCTTGTATTTTGCTTATCTTTGCCTCTTCAGTTAATATAAGATGTTTTTTAAATTTAACATTATATCTCTTAACCATTAATCCATTTAATAAAAATTATATTTATACAAAACATCAGCTTAAGATTATAGTTAATGGTTTTTAGCAGAATAATTGCTGGTATCTTTTGTACTATTCCTTTCGAAGGCTTCTGTTAAGCAAATAAACTAGCAAAATTCGATTTTTATTGCGAGTAATGGCTGCTAGATTTTCATTAAAGTGTATAATTTGAAAGCTATTGTTATACCCTTAAGTGGCTAGACAGTTGAAATGTCTAGGCTAGAAGATCTATATAGTGGTTGGCAAGTAATTAAGTCAACATTCAGACACCCAGTGATAGCCTGTTAACATTAATTGTCAGAACTATACCGTTGAGCCTGTGCCTATGCTTAGTGTTACGGCCAGCTAACTGACAGTGGGTTTGTGTTAACAGTAAGCCAGGGATTGAGAGTAGTAACAGTCGTTCCGTGGTCCTGGTCGAATAGATCGTAGATCTTCAAAGGTCTTGGTGATCAGTCAAGGCCTCAACAAGAGTCGTAGAGTAGTCGTCACTTAGGTATAGCTGAAAGTACCGGTTAGGGTAATCACAAAGTTGATTGCTGAAGAGCTATGGAAGTCTGTCCTCGAGCCCGGCTCGAGTCCATCCTATATACAAGTCCTGAACGGTCCTCCTTATCTTGGCTATGTTGGATATTTGACATATCCAACATATCCGGGGATCGGTTGGATATCTGACATATCCAACATATCCAGCCCGGGTTGTCCTTACCCCGCGTTATCCCCGAGGCCACGTGACTTGTCCATAGTTCTTCCGTTCCGAGGATCCCTGGTTACACCTGTCCGGCTGGGTTACATATTGTGGGCGAAACCAGCACAGAACGCTCAGAATGGGAAAAGTGGTGTTGTTGGTTGGAAGAACTAACTAACTGGCTAGAGGGCTGTGGAGGCTGGCTAAGACCAGTGGTGGCGGCCGTCAGCCCACGTGACGGGCCGGCGAGGCCTGCCACCCACACATATGCCCTGCGTTAGCCGCCGGGATCCAGGCGGGGTCGTGTTGGCGACCATGTCCAACGGGTCGTAACACTTAGGCCTCCTGCCCTAGCAACTCTGCACAGTATGCATTAAACTTCGGAGATAAAGCCATTTAAATATCGCACCATGTATGATATAGAGACAGGCCCTGAAGCAAACCTTATCGTGTTGCGGATAGTATATCTAAGTTTCGGCCTTAGAAACACGAAGACCAAACGGCTTTTAGTAATGAAAGACACGGAGTTGGATAAATAACGAACACAAGATCCTACAGCCATTAGGAGACTCATTATAACCGGCCAATTAGACGGAATGATATACCATGAGATTTCCGTGTCTTTTTTAATCAAAACTCTCAATAGTGGTCTCGGTGTGGTGTCGGTATAGAGGGGTGCGTCGAAGAAAACAATCGGTAATTGAGGTACTACTGTCGGTGTGATCGATGACCACAAGACAGGAGACAGCAATTTATAGTTAACACAGCCAGTTTAGGAAATATTAGGGGTTTGCTAATAAGGCCCAAGGCGACGAGATAAACCAGAGCGTAGCGTGTAGAGTAACACGTGCGGAACCGGGGAAGCCGGCGGTCGGGAGTCGGAGTCGGGGATCAGAGGTCTTCGGTACAATATATATAGGGGACGGGACTAAGGGAGGGAACTACTAGCCTACTAGTTGCCTAAACAGAGCTATAAAGAGGGCTCTCGATCGCATGAGGGACTGAGAATGTAGCAACCATTACAACCCCTACTTTCTGACCTCTTCACTCTGTGCGGTACGAATCCTCTGACATAAAGTGAATCAGTAATTGAGAGCAAAAGGAGGTACTAGTTTCCAAATCAAGTCATAATATAATTGTACCCGTGCTGGAAACTGTTGAATTTCTTGTCGAAGAAATCTGAGTCTGAACTCCCCGTTACAAATACTATAAGAAAGAAAAGCAAACATACTTCCTTACAAGTGAATAATTTATTGTATAGAGGAGTAAAGGCATTCTGAAGCACTGATGTTGCTTGCGCTCTCTGCTAATAACCACGACTAACAGACATTGCAGCCTTTCCAACTGGGCGTTCCGCATATGACAACTCCGTTCTTCAACTTTGCCTGATGTCCAATTCCGTCATATGGATCCGAGCGACAAAAAGCAAACACCTGCCGATTGTTGCCACCTCCATCCTTACAATTCACAACACGTCCATTCCAGAACCCCTTTCGCCCCAAATGCAAGTCGTCCTTCCTATTGATGGCAGCCCATTGAGCGTCACCAACTGATGCGCCATCGAATCCTTGGCAGACTACATTCGTCTGGGCGAGGACACTAATACCTTGGACTATGATAGTGACTGCAATGTAAGGCCTCATTTTGTTGATTCTGATCTGACGGTGGTTGGTTGTCTACCCAGTAACATTAGCGATCAAGTCGGTTTATTTTAGCTCTAAACTTACAATAAAATAAAGAGCTCTAGGTGAATATGGAAGTGAAAAAGAATTCAACAGTGAGCGTGTATGATGTTCTGTAAGTTAAGGTAATGCCAGAGACATGTGTAGTAGTTCGCAAGTTTAAATAGCTGTAAAGACAGGTAACTACTCTTGGGAATCAATTTATCTTGCTTTACACTAATTGGTCTTCTCTCCGACGTTTCCGACCGAATGGAGTGAGAAAACACAGACTTTGGAGCATTTACGACACCGAGTTTGAATGAGGACTTGACTTGGATAATCGGCACGCTACCGCCGGAAAAAAACATCCCTGGGTAGGCATATGCTAAAAGAACACTAGCGTTAATTACTCACGGATTCCGCGGATAGTTGTAATCTGAAAGTGGGGCTGTGAAGACCCCTCCCAATATATTTAGAAGGAAGGAAAGAATGCTATTAGCCCAAGGAGATAGCGGTAAAATGAAAAAGTCTAATAGAATGAAAAGCGGAAGACTAAATCCGAGTACCTCGTTACAACTTGCTGGGGAGCTAGATCCGAATGTCGCTCTCGACTTTCGAATGTTGTATAACTTAAAATACAACCCTTTACATCCGGGGTAGAAGGATTGTAAAAACATAGAAACTACTGCTTTAAGCTTTGATAGTAGGATCTATTTTTCTTTTGAAGGGGCTTCTCTTGATGAAGAATCACTAAAATAAAGGAACTTGCAATATCCGCCTCTCGCGTGATGTTCCCAGAACGATTCTACCACCAGTGCTGGATCACTATTGACACAAGTCAGAGGTGACCTTGGCGAAGCATTGGTACCATGCATGAGGGCTGCAGAAGGTTCTTCGAGGGTAGAATCCTTTTGCTAATACTTTGCTGCCAGTTCATTAATGTGGCAGGATAGTATGGTGAAAAGAATGCATATGAGACAAATCATGGTCAGTTTCTCATATGGAGACAAATCGTGACACGGTCTCAGCATCTGTTTAAAACTGTTGGTCGACTATACACTACAAGTATGAGAGTATGTAGGCAGTCAACTGTAACGTGCTTGATGTAGTCGTTGTCCGGCAGCGCAACAAGCTCAGATTGACTAGTATTAGGTCATTAAAAGAACGCGGAACTAAACATTCGTGTACCAGTCCAAATTGAAATACAACGTGTCTTGCCACATTAGGGTCACTGGTCACTGGACGCATGCCAAGAGCAGAAAGCTCATCAGCGCTGGGAGCCTTATGGTGTTGCGATACTTCTATAGAGCCAGACTTTATGACAACGTGGTTGTTAAAGTCCTAAATGCTCTTCAGCCGACAATTTTGCCAGAACGTCATGCTAGGAGCTTCCTAAAGCGCTACTTGCGCTTGCTGTTGACATGTTCATAAAAAGGCACTGAAGGCCAGCTGGTGATCAAGGGAGTTGTGGATACGGTCTCAAGCGCTGCACATGCTTAAGGGCTGAACAACTTTCTCCCTGAACTGCTGGACCCAGAGCATCTCCTCACATGTCTTGTCATCGGGGAGGCTGTCTCGAAGCAGTGCCTGGGCGACATCTCGATAACGATCACCCATTCTCCACCCAAGGTCCACAGCAACCTTTTTAGTCATGAAATCTCGCCACTCCGTAGAACTCCAAAATTTGGGTCTATTCTTACTCCTGCTACTTGTCGTGGATGAATTTCGGATCGGAGGCGCTGACTCGTTAACTAGCGTCCACCGACCAATCTCACAAAGTATGACCCCGAGTCCGTACAAATCTCGGCGGCGTGAGAACCCAGACTTGGCTACGTCCGGGTGGTAGTAACATTGGAGATCCTTATCATCGAGCGGGCTGTAAGCCTGTGAGGTGGCAGTGTGAGGTCGCGTATATTGGAACCCAGTAACAAAGGGCTTTGTAATATCCACCGGCACGGACTGGGTGTCGGGCGTCTCGTATTGGAAAAAGACAATGTTGCCTGAGTGAAGTCCCTTATGTAGCCACCCGGCCGCATGGAATTGACTGAACGCAACTGCCAGTGCATAAGCCAGCTGGAAACGATGGCCTAACAAAGGAACGGGGAAAGACTTGTCTCGAATTAGCGAAGCGAGAGTGCGAGGAGGATGGCGTTCCAGGTCAGCTTGATAGCAATTGCGGCCAAGTGTCGCCGGCGCGTCGTGCTCGGCCGTTGGAAGGCCAAAAACGTATCCAAGTCGCCGCTTTCCGTGTTCTACAAGATATGATTGGTCATCAAAAAGTCCATAGCAGGGTGGTAGTCGAAGTGCTGGATCGCCGACACGCTCGAGGAAAAATCCCAGGTTGCTTATCATTCGGGCATATTTGTGATAGTCCGGTTCGTCATCAAGTATGTTCCACTCTATCCACACTGACCTGATGCTATCTCCCTGATGAAGGAAATGGCCCTTTGCGCTGAGTTTCTCCGTCCTGATTATAGTTGCAGAGCCGTTGAGATTGATTTCCGAATTGCGTGAAATGAGTGTTTTGGCGCGTGCAGTAAGAGCTAATGCTCTGTGGTTTGGCAAGTTGATGTTATCGATGAGTGCAAGCTGATCTGCGTCCTGGATGGTTGCCATTACTCGAGGGGGCAAGGCTCTGGAGAGCAGATCTGAGTTTCCAGGGTGAAGACTCAGCGCGTGCAAATCAGTGACGAGCTGCCGCAGCTTGGCGACGATTTGTTCGAATTCGCCTTTTCCTTTGATAGTCCATCGGAATCGAGCGCTTGGCCGCATGGTCGCCTTTCCCAGCGCTCGAGGGAGCGCATTCTCAACCTGCATGTTGTCGTCAAGAGTGAGATCTGGCAATGGAGGTAAGTGCAGACTATGTTTGTCTACAACCTGCTTGGCTTGCTCATTGACGTTCCGGATCTCGCCAAGGATGCGCACAATTACTTCTTTGAGGTAGGCTGGTTGACTCTGGAGAATCGGCGTGCCGTTGTCGTCTGCGTGGCATAATTCGCCCCATAACTGTAATCTGATCTTCTCGACATGATAGCTGAGTGCAAGGCCTCTACAGCCAGACTTTTCGATGTCGAAAAAAGATTCAATCAATAAGGCCGAGTCAACTGCGCCCTTGAAAGCTCCAGCGATACCAACAACGGCAAACACCGCACCTGAAATCTCCAAACCCGACATAGCAGCCAATTGTAATGAATATTTGCGAGAGTGCCTGGCAGCAGTAAGCTCGATGCGCCAGATTTGATGACAGAGGTTCAAGGGATGAAAAGAAGGATAAGTGGCAGATTGATTATTGTTATCACACATGAGCCTAGCAGGTAAATATTTCCGACTTGTTTATTCCGCATTCAACACTACCAGCAATCTGCAGTCAGACGCTGGAGTGACTTAATCTTTCTCACGGCGGCGGGTCTGTCAGGCCTTGCTGCGCAGTGGCAGTGTCAGATAGGGTTCTTGGCCTGTTGGGCTTGCCACAGTATATTGTTCGTCAGCCTTGGGCTTGCTGACGAGCTGGCTCGGCAGGGCTGTGCAAGCTGCATCTGATGTTTCCCAAGCACGCTCAGGGCGAATAGAGCAGGACAAGGCAAGTGAGTTTTATTCCTACAGTTGGCTAGGGTTAGTAGCTGGTGAATTTCCACAAGCCTTATACACGGAGTTCAGCCCTGCTTCTGCATTAGTGGAAAACTTCAGAGAAATGACGAACCCTTCCTCCCACTCAATTTGACCCCCGAAACTAGGCCTCAGCCAAACGTGGCCCAGCGAGGTCAGCGTGGCTATGTGAAGTTATAACAGACCAGTGGTCTTGTAGCATATTGAAGTCAGCGTAGGCAGTGAGGCTATGCGAAGCCCAGTGTTAGTCGTTCTGATATTTCGATAGGTTAGAGCGATTGCCAGGGGGCTTCGCCCCAAAAAGAACCACCAGCCTCCTGCGGCTTCTGCTACCAGGGGCTTCGTATCCGCGTTCCTGTTTCTACAACTATCATAGGCATCATAATTTGCAACGACTATTACTACAGTGACTATCAGGGTTAGCAATAACAGTTTACTATATACAAAGTAACAGCCAATCCGCGAGAAGTAGATTTATTGGTCAACCAATGCGCAAAGGCCTTTTCAGCCACCCTTTCGAAAAAATACCCGTGCGTGATCGCTGTCAATGTACCTTGCATTGAAGCCTTGTTTCTTCCGCTTCCACAGCTTCGCGCTTCCACTCTACGAGCAGTCGCTCCGTATTTTTCAGGTATGCTCTGGTGTGTGTTGTCCAAAGCCACTAATACGAGCTCAAAAGATTCCCCACCATTGAATGTTGGACAAGGCTTAACCGCCCTGGCCGAGCATTGGTTCAACACCCCTGCGACAGCCGCGATGCTTTGGAAACCTTGAGCATGCACGCTGACTGAAGCATTTGTGGCCAACGATGTCCGCCTCACTGAGGATTCAGATTTAAACTTAGCTTATCACTGCCGCGGTGACTGCTGGCATTCATCGTTTTATGTCCACAATGACACTTTGTTTCTTCACTTTCTTCATCTCTGACTGCCAATAGGATTCATTCAAACTGCATGCCTCTTCAGAGACAGAAATGGAGCGGTCTGGCAGACTATTGGATGTATCACAAGACCTTCCGGGCTCTGAAAGCCACCGACCAAGCTCAGCTTCGTCCACGTCGGATACCTCGTCCAGCGGATCCACGGTATCTGATTCATCATCAGTTGATAGCTTCGAGACCCCCACAAGTTTATGGGCGAAGCTGACTGCAGCCGCCGCGGTTGAGCTGGACTTTAGCGACGTTCTCGCTGCAGCAAATTATTATAGAATCCCCTCAGAGTCGAGTGACGCGATTGGCGTTGGCAATTATCTCCTCCGTGATGTTATCAGTGTTGGTACAGGTCTCACTGCAAGGGTCATACAGCACGATACTGGCGTAGCAGCGCCTAAAGGAGTACCAAAAAACACAATCGTGGCACTCAAAGTCTTCAGCAATGTCGATCGTGGGCCACAGGCACGCCAAGACGTGTACCGTTCCATTCTTCGTGAGATGGATGCTTTCTGCGACCCGAGACTCCGAAGGCATCCCAACATCGTGCAGCTGCTGTTCGTTTCTGGCACCCCAGCGAGCAATACCCGATGCTGGCGATGGAGCTTGGTGCATATGGATCGCTCGAACACATTCTCTGCTCTCCTGATGCTGTTCAACCGTCGCAGATTCAGAAGCGCCACATGACTATGGACATGGCCCTAGGACTCCAGGCGATCCACGGAGCTGAAATGGTACACGGCGACATCAAGCCAGCCAACATGATTGTATTTGAGCACAGTTGTCCCGATCGGGGATTGATTGTCAAATTGACCGATTTTGGGGGTTCTGGTATGGTGTTTGGCGCTCAACCTGCGCATTTCACGCCGCTCTGGTGTGCGCCGGAGGTCTTGAACAGAGATGCTAATGTAGACTGGGAAAAGGCCGATGTCTACTCTCTGGGACTGGTCATGGCTAGCTTGTGGGACCGTCAAATAGGCCAAGACCCTTTTCTGCTACCCGAAGGAACCTCAAACTCGAGCATTCTCCACAACTGCTTGCCGAAACCCACCGAATCTTTCGAAGACGAGCTGGAAATCATGACTCGGCTGAAGCATATTTCTGCCACTGAAGATGGAAGTGTTGGAGGCTTGCTTATGCGCAGACTTGAGCTTCTCAGGGACGAGTTAGGTGACAATTTCGAGCTCTTGGTCGAGACTCTGCTTCTCGCGACACATATCTGTTCTCAAGCCCGGCCGGACGTGGACGAGCTTGTTGTTCTCCTCGCTCCACTCATTACTTCGCTTGAACGAAATACAGGCAGTAAGTACAGTTACCTTCATTAGAAAAATGACGCGAGAAAAGCTGTTAACGCCCATGGGAATTGCAGGCAGGAAGTTACTGGTGTCCTATCGCATCTAGCTCACGATGGTGAAATCGAGGTACGTACGAATCGTGGCTATTATTCTTCGTAGTCATCGAAAGACAGAGAGACTAAAGTTTAGCTATTCACACTTATCTAGAAGTATCGGCCAAGTCCCTGGCCAAAACTAAGCATGGAAGATATTTACACGAAATCAAACAACTTTAAAGCAACCATGTATCAGCAGACGGCGCAGCAAGTCAAGGATATCGAGGCGTCGGGCCAGTCAGACCTTTGCTTGGGCGAGGTCCCGTCCGAGATTCCAGACGACATGTTGGAAGCGCCGTCAACACACGCGTTCCTCGATATGCTCCTTGATGCAGTAGAGTTTGACTCACTGACATCGGAAGGTGCCCGAAAACTGCTGCTTTTCCTCCGCAAAGGAGCCTATCACCATTATCTAGGCTACTGCCAGACGGAGGGAAACGGCGATATGAGAGACACTGTCCATGGCCTTGAACACTTAGCCACAGCAGGCATACACGCTCGGCAATTGGTATCCTGTACAGTCTGTTCGTTCTTGATGATAAGGGCCACACGAGTGGCGGCGTAGGCACAAATCGAGAATTCTCGACGCGACTGTACCTCATTTTGTCGGCATTGGCCGGCTCGCGCTTGGCACTGGAGCGACTATCAACCGAATGGCCACAGC